>NC_049253.1:27275622-27582828 GCF_011100685.1 Canis lupus familiaris | reverse complement strand
GTTTTTTCCTGATATAAAATAAAATGGCATTTGTTTGGGACCAAGTAATGAGGCTCTTTCACTCAGGAGATCACTAATGGGCTTAACCAGGTATATATTAATATTACAATGTTTAGTTTCTTTTTAAAGTACTTCCTTGACATAGTGACATGTTTTAAAAAGTCGCCAATGTAACAATAAAATACTTATGATGAGCTAATGAAAGAAATCTGCAGAGTACCATATTAAGTATTTCCTTTAGAATTTGATTTAGAAATCACTTGTGGGCTTAAAATATGGCTTCTCTAAAAATATCTCTTATTATGTGCATTCTGTTAGAAAAATATTATGAACAATTTGGTGACTTTGACAAGTTCCAGTTCCTGAAAATAATATCTTCCAGTAATATCTGAGCGCTGTCAAAGACAAAGGCCATTGAAAGATTTCTGTCTTTGCTTATAACATTACTATTGCATGCAAAATTTCACTGCCTTCCATTTAGGAACATTACTTTTTGAACATGAATTACAATTGCTTATAAAACATTTCTGAAAAAATAATCATAGCATTACAATGGAATGTAATATCTTATCATGGAATGTAATATCTTTTCATGGTTAAAAGTATACAATTATTTTTAAATAATTTAATTTCACCAAAAGGACTGGACAGAAATTTTTGGCCAATTGAATTATGTTTTCTAGGATACAAACCCACTAAAGAAAAAAACTTATTTAGCATTTTCAGTTATTCATCATTAACACAAATGCATGTTTAGATTTTCTAATTGGAAAATACAGTTTATATTTATAGTTAGAGAGTCTATGAAAATTAGATACTAGATAACCTTGTGTTAATATACTAATAGCTTACTGGTCTATTTCTCAGGTGCTTGACATCCTTATTTCTAATTAGCATCTTTTCAAAACATAATGATCTTTTAATGTCTTTGATATAAAAAAAAGTTGCTCAGACGTTTTTCCTTAATAAAATTTGCTCAAAGATCCATAAGGAATAGAATCTATTTCTAAATGTCCAATCTAGACTTTTACAAAATAGCTTATAGAGCCCTTCATTTTTTTCTATTTAACAATTTGATCTCCAAGATGTACAAAGACTTTTTGCTTTAAAGTCATTCCATTGTGATGTGTCTTGCTTCACTACTAAAGTATAAAAGCAGAAACTGCTCATAGTGAGTAACAGCACAGCTTTTGGGACCAGACTCATATTCCTTGGGTTCAAATACTAGTTTTGCCACTTAATACCAGTTGTGAGGCTTTGAACAAGTTACTTAATATCTTTGTGCCTTGGTTTCTCTAACTATGAAATGGAAATAATAATAATTCTTACTTTGAAGGGTTGTGGAAGGTATTAAATGTATTATTATTGGTCAAACATTTAGAACAGTATCTGGAAACTAGTGAGGTCGAAAAAAACTCAGAGCTATTATGAACATGAATATTTATTCCTACAGTATTTTATTTCCCAAGATACTAACTCAGCTGGCTAGGCAAAAAGGAATCTTAACCAGTATTTCTAAATTTCCTGATGGTTCCAATAAGCTCTATCTTTTCACACAAGTGATGAGCTTCGTGTGACCTTTCTTTCTGTTCCTGTTCTTGACAAAACTCTGCATCTTGTGTACTCAAAGTTTTCTTTTCTTTTCTTTCTTTTCTTTTTCTTTTTTTTTTTTTTTTTTGACTAGGGGATAGATACTGATATCCGTTAAATTCTGTCCCCATAAAAAGATACATTGAAGTTCTAATCCCAGTACCTCAGAATGCTATCTTATTTGGAAATAGGGTCTTTGCAGATTTAACCAGGTTAAGATGAGGTCATTAGGGATGCTCCTAATCCAATATGACTGCCCTCCTTGTAAAAAGGGGAAATTTGAACACAGAGACAAGAAGGAAGAAATGTGAAGATGGCCATGTTACTGGAGTCTTGTCAAGGAATGCCAAGTATTGTTGGCAAACACTAGAAGCTAAGAGGAGGCAAGGAAGTATTTTCCCCTGGAGCCATCAAGAAACATGGCCCTAGGTTACCTTGGTTTTATACTTCTAGCCTCCAGAACTTGGAGACAATCAACTGCTGTTTTAAGCCACCCAGCTTTTGGTACTTTGTAATCGCTGCCCAAAGATCTGAATACGGAGGAGGGGTGAGATGGCGGAAGAGTAGGGTCCCCAAATCACCTGTCCCCACCAAATTACCTAGACAACCTTCAAATCATCCTGAAAATCTATGAATTCAGCCTGAGATTTAAAGAGAGAACAGCTGGAATGCTACAGTGAGAAGAGTTCGTGCTTCTATCCAGGTAGGAAGACGGGGGAAAAGAAATAAAGAAACAAAAGGCCTCCAAGGGGGAGGGGCCCCGCGAGGAGCCGGGCTGAGGCAGGGGCGAGTGTCCCCAGGACAGGAGAGCCCCGTCCTGGAGGAGCAGGAGCTGCACCGACCTTCCCGGGCGGAAAGGCCTCACAGGGAGCTGGAGCAGGACCCCAGGAGGGCGGGGATGCCCTCGGGCTCCCTGGGACACTGACAGACACCCGCGCCCCGGGAGACGCGCGGAGCTCCCTAAGGGCTGCAGCGCGCACGGCGGGACCCGGAGCAGCTCGGAGGGGCTCGGGGGCGGCTCCGCGGAGGGGGCTGCGGGGCGGGAGCAGCTGGGGGGGCTCGGGGGCGGCTCCGCGGAGGGGGCTGCGCAGCCGGGATTGCGAATCCAACAGCGCAGACCGGGAGCCCAGAGTGCCGGGACACAGCCTAGGACCCGGCCTCCCCCGGGACAGGCAGAGGCCGGGAGGGCCCAGGACAGCAAGGACGCTCCTGCCCCAGCTGAGCAGATCAGCGGCCCCGCCCTGGAGCCTCCAGGCCCTGCAGACGGAGAGCTCTGGAGTTACTGGGGGAGCTGACTCCAGGGCTCCAGAGCTGGCCGCCTCCACTGCGGTTGTTCCTCCTGCGGCCTCACGGGGTAAACAACCCCCACTGAGCCCTGCACCAGGCAGGGGCACAGCAGCTCCCCCAAGTACTAACACCTGAAAATCAGCACAACAGGCCCCTCCCCCAGAAGACCAGCTAGACGGACAAGTTCCAGGAGAAGTCAAGGGACTTAAAGTATACAGAATCAGAAGACAATCCCCCGTGGTTTGTTTTTTTGTTTTGTTTTGTTTTGTTTTGTTTTGTTTTTTTGCTTTTTGATTTGTTTGCTTCCTCCACCCCTTTTTTTCCTTTCTTTCTTTTTCTTTCTCTTTTTCTTCTCTTTTTTCTTCCTTTTTTCTTTTTCTCTTTCCTTTCCTTCTTTCTCTCCTCTCTTTTTCTCCTTTTCCCAATACAACTTGTTTTTGGCCACTCTGCACTGAGCAAAATGACTAGAAGGAAAACCTCACCTCAAAAGAAAGAATCAGAAACAGTCCTCTCTCCCACAGAGATACAAAATCTGGATTACAATTCAATGTCAGAAAGCCAATTCAGAAGCACTATTATACAGCTACTGGTGGCTCTAGAAAAAAGCATAAAGGTCTCAAGAGACTTCATGACTGCAGAATTTAGATCCAATCAGGCAGAAATTAAAAATCAATTGAATGAGATGCAATCCAAACTAGAAGTCCTAACGACCAGGGTTAACGAGGTGGAAGAACGAGTGAGTGACATAGAAGACAAGTTGATGGCAAAGAGGGAAACCGAGTAAAAAAGAGACAAACAATTAAAAGACCATGAAGATAGATTAAGGGAAATAAACGACAGCCTGAGGAAGAAAAACCTACGTTTAATTGGGGTTCCCGAGGGCGCCGAAAGGGACAGAGGGCCAGAATATGTATTTGAACAAATTCTAGCTGAAAACTTCCTAATCTGGGAAGGGAAACAGGCATTCAGATCCAGGAAATAGAGATACCCCCCTAAAATCAATAAAAACTGTTCAACACCTCGACACTTAATAGTTAAGCTTGCAAATTCCAAAGATAAAGAGAAGATCCTTAAAGCAGCAAGAGACAAGAAATCCCTGACTTTTATGGGGAGGAGTATTAGGGTAACAGCAGACCTCTCCACAGAGACCTGGCAGGCCAGAAAGGGTTGGCAGGATATATTCAGGGTCCTAAATGAGAAGAACATGCAACCAAGAATACTTTATCCAGCAAGACTCTCATTCAAAATGGAAGGAGAGATAAAGAACTTCCAAGACAGGCAGGAACTGAAAGAATATGTGACCTCCAAACCAGCTCTGCAAGAAATTTTAAGGGGGACTCTTAAAATTCCCCTTTAAGACGAAGTTCAGTGGAACAATCTACAAAAACAAGGACTGAATAGATATCATGGTGACACTAAACTCATATCTCTCAATAGTAACTCTGAACGTGAACGGGCTTAATGACCCCATCAAAAGGCACAGGGTTTCAGACTGGATAAAAAAGCAGGACCCATCTATTTGCTGTCTACAAGAGACTCATTTTAGACAGAAGGACATCTACAGCCTGAAAATAAAAGGTTGGAGAACCATTTACCATTCAAATGGTCCTCAAAAGAAAGCAGGAGTAGCCATCCTTATATCAGATAAACTAAAATTTACCCCGAAGACTGTAGTGAGAGATGAAGAGGGACACTATTTCATACTTAAAGGATCTATCCAACAAGAGGACTTAACAATCCTCAATATATATGCCCCGAATGTGGGAGCTGCCAAATATATAAATCAATTAAGAACCAAAGTGAAGAAATACTTCGATAATAATACACTTATACTTGGTGACTTCAATCTAGCTCTTTCTATACTAGATAGGTCTTCTAAGCACAACATCTCCAAAGAAAGGAGAGCTTTAAATGATACACTGGACCAGATGGATTTCACAGATATCTACAGAACTTTACATCCAAATTCAACTGAATACACATTCTTCTCAAGTGCACATGGAACTTTCTCCAGAATAGACCACATGCTGGGTCACAAATCGGGTCTGAACCGATACCAAAAGATTGGGATCCGTCCCCTGCATATTCTCAGACCATAATGCCTTGAAATTAGAACTAAATCACAACAAGAAGTTTGGAAGGACCTCAAACACGTGGAGGTTAAGGACCATCCTGCTAAAAGATGAAAGGGTCAACCAGGAAATTAAGGAAAAATTAAAAAGATTCATGGAGACTAATGAGAATGAAGATACAACCATTCAAAATCTTTGGGATGCAGCAAAAGCAGTCCTGAGGGGGAAATACATCGCAATACAAGCATCCATTCAAAAACTGGAAAGAACTCAAATACAAAAGCTAACCTTACACATAAAGGAGCTAGAAAAAACAGCAAATAGATCCTACACCCAGCAGGAAAAGAGAGTTAATTAAGATTCGAGCAGATCTCAATGAAATCGAGACCAGAAGAACTGTGGAACAGATCAACAAAACCAGGAGTTGGTTCTTTGAAAGAATTAATAAGATAGATAAACTATTAAAAAGAAGAGAGAGAAGACTCAAATTAATAAAATCATGAATGAGAAAGGAGAGATCACTACCAACACCAAGGAAATACAAACGATTTTAAAAACTTATTATGAACAGCTATACGCCAATAAATTAGGCAATCTAGAAGAAATGGACACATTCCTGGAAAGCCACAAACTACCAAAACTGGAACAGGAAGAAATAGAAAACCTGAACAGGCCAATAACCAGGGAGGAAATTGAAGCAGTCATCAAAAACCTCCCAAGACACAAAAGTCCAGGGCCAGATGGCTTCCCAGGGGAATTCTATCAAACGTTTAAAGAAGAAACCATATCCTATTCTACTAAAGCTGTTTGGAAAGATAGAAAGAGATGGAGTACTTCCAAATTCGTTCTATGAAGCCAGCATCACCTTAATTCTAAAACCAGACAAAGAACCCACCAAAAAGGAGAATTACAGACCAATATCCCTGATGAACATGGATGCAAAAATTCTCAAGATACTAGCCAATAGGATCCAACAGTACGTTAAGGAAATTATTCACCATGACCAAGTAGGATTTATCCCCGGGACACAAGGCTGGTTCAACACTTGTAAAACAATCAGTGTGATTTATCATATCAGCAAGAGAAAAACCAAGAAACATATGATTGTCTCATTAGATGCAGAGAAAGCATTTGACAAAATACAGCATCCTTTCCTGATCAAAACTCTTCAGAGTGTAGGGATAGAGGGATCATTCCTCAACATCTTAAAAGCCATCTACGAAAAGCCCACAGCAAATATCATTCTCAATGGGGAAGCTCTGGGAGCCTTTCCCCTAAGATCAGGAACAAGACAGGGATGTCCACTCTCACCACTGCTATTCAACATAGTACTGGAAGTCCTAGCCTCAGCAATCAGACAACAAAAAGACATTAAAGGCATTCAAATTGGCAAAGAAGAAGTCAAACTCTCCCTCTTCGCCGATGACATGATACTCTACATAGAAAACCCAAAAGTCTCCACCCCAAGATTGCTAGAACTCATACAGCAATTTGGTAGCGTGGCAGGATACAAAATCAATGCCCAGAAACCAGTGGCATTTCTATACACTAACAATGAGACTGAAGAAAGAGAAATTAAGGAGTCAATCCCATTTACAATTGCACCCAAAGCATAAGATACCTAGGAATAAACCTAACCAAAGAGGTGAAGGATCTATACCATAAAAACTACAGACCACTTCTAAAATAAATTGAGGAAGACACAAAGAGATGGAAAAATATTCCATGCTCATGGATTGGCAGAATTAATATTGTGAAAATGTCAATGTTACCCAGTGCAATTTACACGTTTAATGCAATCCCTATCAAAATACCATGGACTTTCTTCAGAGAGTTAGAACAAATTATTTTAAGATTTGTGTGGAATCAGAAAAGACCCCGAATAGCCAGGGGGAATTTTAAAAAAGAAAACCATATCTGGGGGCATCACAATGCCAGATTTCAGGTTGTACTACAAAGCTGTGGTCATCAAGACAGTGTGGTACTGGCACAAAAACAGACACATAGATCAATGGAACAGAATAGAGAACCCAGAAGTGGACCTGAACTTTATGGTCAACTAATATTCGATAAAGGAGGAAAGACTATCCATTGGAAGAAAGACAGTCTCTTCAATAAATGGTGCTGGGAAAATTGGACATCCACATGCAGAAGAATGAAACTAGACCATTCTCTTTCACCATACACAAAGATAAACTCAAAATGGATGAAAGATCTAAATGTGAGACAAGATTCCATCAAAATCCAAGAGGAGAACACAGGCAACACCCTTTTTGAACTCAGCCACAGTAACTTCTTGCAAGATACATCCAGGAAGGCAAAAGAAACAAAAGCAAAAATGAACTATTGGGACTTCATCAAGATAAGAAGCTTTTGCACAGCAAAGGATACAGTCAACAAAACTAAAAGACAACCTACAGAATGGGAGAACATATTTGCAAATGACGTATCAGATAAAGGGCTAGTTTCCAAGATCTATAAAGAACTTCTTAAACTCAACACCAAAGAAACAAACAATCCAAACAGGAAATGGGCAAAAGACATGAAGAGAAATCTCACAGAGGAAGACATAGACATGGCCAACAAGCACATGAGAAAAGGGAACCCTCTTGCACTGTTGGTGGGAATGTGAACTGGTGCAGCCACTCTGGAAAACTGTGTGGAGGTTCCTCAAAGAGTTAAAAATAGACCTGCCCTACGACCCAGCAATTGCACTGTTGGGGATTTACCCCAAAGATACAGATGCAATGAAACGCCGGGACACCTGCACCCCGATGTTTATAGCAGCAATGTCCACAATAGCCAAACTGTGGAAGGAGCCTCGGTGTCCATCGAAAGATGAATGGATAAAGAAGATGTGGTTTATGTATACAATGGAATATTACTCAGCCATTAGAAACAACAAATACCCACCACTTGCTTCAATGTGGATGGAACTGGAGGGTATTATGCTGAGTGAAGTAAGTCAATCGGAGAAGGACAAACATTATATGTTCATTTGGGGAATATAAATAATAGTGAAAGGGAATACAAGGGAAGGGAGAAGAAATGTGTGGGAAATATCAGAAAGGGAGACAGAACATAAAGACTCCTAATTCTGGGAAACGAACTAAGGGTGGTGGAAGGGGAGGAGGGCGGGGGGTGGGGGTGAATGGGTGACGGGCACTGAGGGGGCACTTGACGGGATGAGCACTGGGTGTTATTCTGTATGTTGGTAAATTGAACACCAATAAAAAATAAATTTATCATATACAAAAAAAACAAAGATCTGAATACAAGTATTGTAGAGATTTATCCAGTTTCTAATTACTTTTCCTCACATCTAACTATAATCTGAGGCAGCTACAATTAATCATCTCGCCCTCTTTATTTTTTTCTTTAGAATCATATACATTGGATTTGAAGAAATGAATGCTTAATTTCTAGATGTAAAAGAGTTAATAAAATCATTTTTGATAGTGAATGAAAAACAAGCTGATGAATTGCAAGCAATGTCACACACAACAAGGTTCTTGGGTATTTTGTATCTTATATCATTTTATATCTTCTTACTGATTATGCTTTTCGAGGACTATCTTTGTTAAGGTCTTTTTTCAAAAAAACCCTAACATTTTTATCTCTAAAATGATCTATTTTTATATTCTGAGAGACAAATGAACCTATAAATTAAGTTATCCTTAGCTCCTTAGGTATCCACCACAGTCATAGAACCATGCAGTGGTTGAATTAGCAAGAAATTAACAGATCAGGTAGTTCAACTAATTTATTTCTCAGAGGAAGAAATTGAGGTCAACAGAGGTTAAGCAATTTAGATTTCTAGCTTTCTTTTCTGCATCATATCGCTAGGGATTTACACATGATTTAAATCACATTTAAGAAGTCAGATTTTCTGGATCTTTTTTGTATTCTCTTCATTAATTGTAGCATAGTGGCCTACTAAAAAGATAGTTGTTTGTTGGGGATAATGCTTATTTATCAGTTATCTTGAAGCTGTAAATAATCTTGCTACTAATAGTTATGTGGAATGTGGTTATATATATGACTGCCCTGCCCTTGTTACAGGCATCTTGCAGCCAGTACATGTAAAGTCTACACTGTTTTATTTATTTTTTTAAAATTTAATTTAATTTAATTTTTTTGAAGGATTTTATTTATTTATTCATGAGAGACAGAGAGAGAGAGAGAGAGAGAGAGAGAGGCAGAGACACAGGCAGAGGGACAAGCAGGCTTCATGCAGGGAGCCTGACATGGGACTCCATCCTGGGTCTCCAGGATCAGGCCCTGGGCTAAGGCGGTGCTAAACCACTGAGCCACCTGGGCTGCCCCATTTTTTAATTTTAAAAAGATTTATTTATGTTTATATTTATATTTTATTTAAATTCAATTTGCCACCATATAGTATAAAACCCAGTACTCATCCCATCAAGTGCCCTCCTTAGTGCCCATCACCCAGTCACTCCATTCCACCACCCACCTTCCTTTCTGTAACCTTTTGTTTGTTTCCAAGAGTTAGGAGTCTCTCATGGTTTGTCTCTCTAATTTTTCCCCACTCAGTTTCTCTCTTTTTTCTTATAATCCCTTTCACTATTTCTTATATTCTGCATAAGAGTGAAACCATATGATTCTTGTCCTTCTCTGATTGACTTATTTCACTCAGCATAATACCCTCCAGTTCCATCCACGTTGAAGCAAATGGTAGGTATTCCTCCTTTCTGATGGCTGAGTCCATTGTGTGTGTCTATCTATCTATCTATCTATCTATCTATCTATCTATCTATCTATCTATCTCACATCTTTTTATCCATTCATCTATTGAAGGACATCGTGGCTCCTTCCACAGTTTGGCTGTTGTGGACATTGCTGCTGTGAACATTGGGGTGCAAGTGTCTGGCGTTCCACTACATCTGTATCTTTGGGGTAAATCCCCAATAGTGCAATTGCAAGGTCGTAGGGTAGCTCTATTTTTAACTCTTTAAGGAACCTCCACACTGTTTTCCAGAGGCTGTATCAGTTCACATTCCCACCAACAGTGCAAGAGGGTTCCCGTTCTCCACATCCTCGCTAGAATTTGTTGTTTCCTGTCTTGTTAATTTTCACCATTCTCACTGGTGTGAGGTAGTATCTCATTGTGGTTTTTATTTGCATTTCCCTGTTGGCAAGTGATGTGGAGCATTTTTTCATGTGCTTGTTGGCCATGTGTAGGTTTTCTTTGGCGAAGTGTCTGTTCATGTCATTTGCCCATTTCATGATTGGATTGTTTGTTTCTTGGGTGTTGAGTTTGACAAGTTCTTTATAGGTCTTGGATAGTAGTCCTTTATCTGATACGTCATTTGCAAATATCTTCTCTCATTCTCCCAAGGTTGTCTTTAATTTTGTTTCCTTCTCTGTGTGCAAAAGGTTTTTTTATCTTGATTAAGTCCCAACAGTTCATTTTTGCTTTTGTTTTCCATTGCCTTCATGGATGTGTCTTACAGCAAGTTGCACTGGCCAAGTTCAAAAAGGTTGCTGCCTGTGTTCTCTTCTAGTATTTTGATGGATTCTTGTCTCACATTTAGATCTTTTAACTATTTTGAGTCTATCTATGTGTATGGTGTTAGAGAATGGTCCAGTTTCCTTCTTCTGCATGTGGCTGTCGATTTTCCCAACACCATTTACTGAATCAATAGGAGAAAAGACAAGAACCATATTATCCTTTCAATAGATGCAGAGAAAGCATTTGACAAAATACAGCTTCCATGCCTGATGAAGACACTTCAGAGTATAGGGATAGAGGGAACATTCCTCAATATCATAAAAGCCATTTATGAAAAACCCACAGCAAATATTATTCTCAAGGGAGAAAAACTGAGAGCCTTTGCCCTAAGATCATGAACATGACATGGATGTCCACTGTCACCACTGTTATTCAACACAGTACTAGAAGTCCTATCCTCAGCAATCAGACAACAAAAAGAATAAAAGGGAATTCAAATTGGCAAAGAAGTCAAACTCTCCCTCTTTGCAGATGACACGATACTGTACATAGAAAACCCAAAGGACTCCACCCCAAGATTGCTAGAACTCATACAGCAATTCAGCAATGTGGCAGGATACAAAGTCAATGCCCCGAAATCAGTGGCATTTCTATATACTAATAACGACACTGAAGAAAGAAACTAAGGAATCAATCCCTTTTACAATTGCACCCAAAGCCATAAGATACCTAGGAATAAACCTAACCAAAGAGGTGAAGGATCTATACTCTAAAAACTACAGAACACTTATGAAAGAAATCGAGGAAGACACAAAGAGATGGAAAAATATTCTATGCTCATTGATTGAAAGAATAAATATAGCGAAAATGTCTATGCTACCCAGAGCAATTTACAAGGTCAATACAATCCCTATCAAAATACCATGCAGTTTCTTCAGAGAGTTGGAACAAATAATCGTAAAATTTGTATGGAACCAGAAAAGACTCCAAATAGCCAGAGGAATATTGAAAAAGAAAGCCAAAGTTGGGGACATCACAATGCCTGACTTCAAGCTGTATTACAAAGCTGTGATCAAGACAGTGTGGTACTGACACAAAAACAGACACATAGATCAATGGAACAGAACAGAAAACCCAGAAATAGACCCTCAACTCTATGCTCAACTCATCTTCGACAAAGCAGGAAAGAATATCCACTGGAAAAAGGACAGTCTCTTCAATACACTGTTTTCTATAGGTGGAAGACTTCCATAGGGTGGGTGAGGGAGAAGGGGTATTTCTAAGTGAGGCATCAAGTAGAAACTGGTCCTGAGTTTTAGAAGCATGTGGGTATTTTTAGTATGACCTCATATCCCACCACAGCTGATTTTTTGGGGTACAGAATGATGAGGCAATGAGAAAGAGCAACAAACCAAAATAAAAAGGAATCGAAGATAAACTGACAAGATTTAAAAAAGAGAAAAGGTGTAACATCTTTAATAAATGACTTTGTCTTGAGCAATTCATCAACTTATAGTTCACAGATTCTCCTATAGTTGTTTTGTTGATATTTACTTACCTACAGTTACTTAGAGATCTCTCTTCATCTTCAAATAGCATTCACTTCAAATAGTATTAATAAATTTACTTTCTGCAAAAAATCATGCTAATCACTTTATAGGTGTTACCTTTTTTAATGCAATGAAACTACATGAAACTACCATTATTAGACTCAATTTACAGTAATGAAAAGGAAGTTTAGAGAGTTTAAACAACTTCCCTAATGTTGCATTGCTAGCAAATTGTGGCCAAGATTTAGACTTAGCTCAGACTCCAATGGGCATTTCCACTCACTATCTAATCGCAAGGTTGATAGAATCCCTGACTGGGCATATTTCATGTCTTTCTGCTGTTAGGTAACATATGGGCCCTCCTGCTAGTTAAGCACTTGGGTCATTCTCTTCATCTAGGGTCAGATTTCAGTATAATCCTTTCTTCCTGCAGGCCCCAGAGATTTGATCTGCTTACTCTTCTTTTTTCCAGCTGTCACTACTGATTCATCGTCTACAAGCATTCTGGAGCAGAATACACATGCCCCTTTTCCTCTTCCTGTTGTTTCTGACTAAAAAGAAAAACCTAGGTGTTTTTAATGAGAATGTCACTAGCAACTTCAAGTTGTAACATAATAATATTAGAAATTGCTCCTGTGCTTTGCTTAGGTAAGAGTTTACTTTTGCTATTATTGTTAAATTTATTGTTCGTAATTATTTTTTTGCATATGTTTTGAGACATTTTTACAGCAATGAGTAGAATTTTAGTTTGACTCGTACTTACAATTTCTTAGGCCTTGCTTTTCTGCAGGCTTGCAACTGCCCTGATTTATCTTGGTAGGGATTCTACTGAAAGATAATAAAAAATATTGAAAATCGCATGTATCATGATTTGCATTCTAACTGGGTGTTATACTATATGTTGGCAAATTGAATTTAAACAACTAAAAAGAAGATTTGCATTTTAAGAAAAAAAGTTGAAGAGGAAAGACCTGAATATTAGGAATTTCAGAAGAAGCTCTTTTAATATTAGCCCATCTTGCTTTTATTGAGTGATATTTATTGAGTTTTTAATGCTCTAAATGCTTCCGACATAAAAGGCCCTATGATGATGATTATGCACATTTTACTGATGAAGAAGTTGAAGCAGAGAATAAGTCCAAGAATACCAGTAGGTGATGAAGCTAAGATTGAAGCCCATGTCTAGATAAGATACATTAAGTGGCTTCTTACAAATGCAGTATATGAACATAAAATCAGTGGTGTTATGTAAAGAACACATTTCATTTTCTACATTTTTTTAATCCTGCAATTTTCTTGAATCTTAATTTGCTTTCGTATTTACAGTATTGCTTGATGCTCTTAAAAAGTGGATCTCATGGGACGCCTGGGTGGTTCAATGGTTTAGCACCTGCCTTCGGCCCAGGGCGTGATCCTGGAGTCCTGGGATTGAGTCCCATGTCAGGATCCTACTCCTCCCTCTGCCTGTGTCTCTGCCTCTCTTTTTCTCTGTCTGTCTCTGTCTCTGAAGAATAAGTAAATAAAATCTTTAAAAAAAAAAGGATCTCATTTTATTCTGAAAAGTCTATAAGTAATAGATTAAATGTTTTATTAAGTGTGAATTTTTTAATTTAGTCATTGTGAGGCTAGCTGATTGGCTAATTCTCTTGAAGTTCTTGGTTAACTTAATTAGTATTTCTAAATTTAAACTCATTCTTTCATTCATTCATCCTTTTAAAAGATTTATTTAAAAGAGAGAGAGTGTGCATGTGCTAGTGGTGGAAGAGGCAGAGGGAGAGGAAGAGAGAGAATCCCAAGCAGACTCTGTGCTGAGCATGGAGGCCAATGCGGGACTTGATCGCATGACCCTGAAACCACAACCGGAGAGGAAACCAAGAGGTGAATGCTCAACTGACTGAGCCACCCAGGATCCCCTAAATTTAAACTCTTTTAAAAACTTACACTTGCCATTTGTCTTCTGAATTCCTTGGTAAATTATATATATATATATATATATATATATATATATATATATTTAAACCTTTGGTTATATCATCAACTTTACACTCCTAATCTTATAAGCTTTACCAAGTGAAACCTTCTTTTTTCTACAATTAAGTGGTTTCTTTGTGGGTTTTTTTAAAAAAATGTATTAAACTCTTAAAAGACATCAAGCATTCTGAGTCAATTAATAATTTCTATGGATATTTGTTTTTTTCTGTTGTCTCTTTTTGAGAGAAAGAGTAAAAATACCCCTCCCCAGGAACCCAGAAAACAAAATTGGCACTGACTTCAGAACCCAATATTTATGTTTAATAGACAGTATTATATAAATGTGTTTGGTAAACTGTTTATAATTATTTTAACAGAACAGTTCTGTAATCCCAGGAAAGCTTTAGCATTTTTAAAAGACTCAAAATCATAATATCGATTACTCCTGTGGTAATGTCTGTATATTGGCAAGCATCCAGAGCTGTGCTGACCACATCTCAAACTCATAAAAGCCTCCATTGTAGAAAGTTCTACTGGACAGCTCTGATCCAGAGGGTCAGAAATTGCAGTAAACATTTCAATTGTTAGATAGATTCTCAATATTCATCCAGATATTTGGTAACATAAAAGTAACTGAACGTTATTTTTCCCAAGCATGGCACATTTAGGAAAGATAAAAATAAATTAAAAATGTATTCAACAAAAGTTTAATAAAACTTGCTAATATGTCAGGTAGTAGTCAGGCAAAGCTGAATAAAGTATGATTTCTGATCTTGAGATAATTATAGTCTTGTGGATGAGCTGGTCAAACATCTAATCACTAGAAATTGGGGTTTTTGTTATGTTGCTATTATGCACTAAACAAAGAGACGTTAGCTCTGTCTAGAGGACTTGAGGAAGACTCAAATAGGAGGTGATAGTTGAGTTATTACATTAACGAAGCTGTTTCTTTAAGGATGTGCAATAGGAATATGAAATCAAAGGCTCACTCTTTCTTATGGTCTAAGTCTGGCCATGACCCTAACTCTGAGGAAGTACACCTCACCCACCTTCTGTACACACACCCTTGGGAATATCTGTGTACCAAGTCCTATTCTAAAGGCGTATATTTTATCTATGTAACTTGACCTAGTGTGCATAATTTTTGGAAATGCTGAACTAATAACAAGAGCTGCTATAACCGACAGGATATTAGGCATGACATGATAACACGGTGAAGAGCTCAAGCCCTCCCCAGCTCCTGCCATCAGGCCATGATTAATGGCGTGACTCAGAGAATGTGAAGGGCTGTAAAGTGGGTGGCTCTACCCTCAGGGTGACTCAAAGGTTTTTAAATGCCTCTCCGAACACTACAGCTTGAATGAGAGCTGATAATGGCCCAAGAGAATGCTGGACTAGGAGAATAAAAGAATGGAGAGCTCAGGCTGAGAACAGTGAGGATTACTGTCTCTGAAGAGTTTCTGGTGTGGACATTGTGGGATAGGAGCAACAGGGCACCTGGGGAATCCTGAAGTGGGGACGAGGGGGTCCAGATAGCATCAGAGCAGAGACTAGCCTTTAACAATGCTATATAAGCACAATCATGACTTCCTGAAGTGAAAAAGATAGGAAGCTAATTACAGACATTGTAGTATATTATAAATAAATATGTGTAAGTCTCTGTATTAGGCAGGGTTCAATCAGAGAGCCATTGGGATATATCTGAAACAATGAGAGATTTGTTCCTGGGATTTGATTTTATGTGATTCTGGGAACTGGTAAAACAGTCTCTCTAAAGCTGTTGTCCTGTTATCTGATACTGGAGTTTAAAGTCCGCCAGGTAGACAGTTGGGGAGAGAAGATGGAAGGTAAGTGGGGAAGTCCAAGAACGAGTTAGACCCACAAGCATGAGCTGGAGACCACAAGGAGACTCAAACATGTATCAATTCTGTCTGTGATCTTGAGGGTAGGGATGTCCTACAGAGGTTGAGACTTTTGTCATGTAGCTAAATGCTCACCAGTGTCAGGAGCTGGATGAGAGGAGGGATGGTCCAGAGCTGCAGGTGCAGGCCTGGCTGCTGCCTCACACCAATGAGGTGAGAAAGCAGATAAATGATAATGTATGTGAGCTACAAAAATAGCTGCCATTTCACTTTCACCATCCAAATCTCACACAGGAATCTCTCTCAGGGTTCATGCTAACCAGATGCATACCAGAGAGTTCTGGGAAATATAGTTCAGTCTGGCCAAGCTGACACATTGCAAAACTACCACAGTCTCATTACAGAATAGTGGTTCAGTCATATACAATAATCTTTTGTTAGCTAGCTTTGTAGAGTCCTGTGTTAAAACAACCAAAGATTGCCTTAGGTATTTATACAGAGAGATACTTAAATCGAGGGGTTTTGGCTATTTTGCCTAAGAGCCTGGTGCCCTGAATGGGTAAAACTAGATAAACATCATTTCTTAGATAATTTTATATAGGTGAAGAATATGTAATGTTAACTTGCACAGCCACATACACTTGTTAACCACCTTTCTGAAGGTTAAAACCACAAATTAAATGTAGATTTTTTATAAGTGTGTAAAAATTACTTAGAGAAGTGCAAATGACTAGATAGAATTCTTTAGTATTTATTGACATGTAAGCATGGGGTTGAGAAATTCCTCTATGTATGAAAATGAGTTAAGAATCACATATCTCATTAAACCCAAATGAAACATATCCTCTACTCAGCTCCTGCTTAGCAGGATCTGGAAATGACTAGGCACCCTAAAAGCAATATGTGATGTGAAGCAGGAATCGAAAGAGACGGTGGTCTTAACTGGTTGTCATTTACATCTTTCGTTTCGCAAATTCTATAAAATCATAAAAACATGTGAAACCATGGCCAGGTCTCTTTGGAATCGTGAAAGTGAAGTATACAGGAACTTAAGGCTCTTTGGGTGTGTGGTAAATCTGCACAAGGGCTGTGCTGTATTATGATTGCCTGTTAGGTCCCTGAGATCACTGCCCACACTGCTTAGCACATAATTGTCTCATTAAATGTATATTGGAGGGAGAATATAACAAATGAGAGGGAGTGAGGGGAGAGAGAAGGAGAACATAGGCAGGGAAGAGAGAAGGATGGAAGAATGCAAAGCAAAGAAAGGAAGGGAGGAAAGTAGAAGAAAGAGTAAGGATGGTGAAGGAGAGAAATGGACAAGCTAATTGAATCAATCAAAGACAAAAATGTAGGCCAGAATCCAGGTACCCCAGTGAGCTTTTTAATGAATCAAATAAAACTACACGGGTGTTTGGTGGACCTATACTTAGTAAATCATGATTATAAAAATATTAGAAACATCTTTTATCATATAAATGTTACAACATGTGTAGAAAAGTAATATTTGCGTTATTAAGATTAGTGCTTTGTTCTTCAAAGATACCTTATTCAAAAGAACATTTCCATGGTTCTGTAAGGTTTTAATGAAGGTTTATTTTTGAAAAATCTGATGTCTAATATTTCCTTGTTTAGTGCTCCTTGTTTAGGGGTCAAGAATGATCAATTTGGCATCTGTGGATCCCAAAGAGCCCATGGCTAGAACTCAAGGTTCTAGAGCTCAAGGTGGTCTGTGAACTTAGATGAAAAAAATGTAACAATTTTCAACTAATTTCTAACTGTAAGCTACCATTTCTTCCACATTTTAAAACATTATTATGAAAAGATGTTCACAGGTTTTCAGTGTCTCACGGGCACAAACAGGATTAAGAAATCTGCTTTTTGCAAGGACAAAATGTCTTTCTTCATTGCAGTATTTTTTTCTAATTGGTATTCTAGAAACACTAATGGAAAATAATGGTGCTTACAGGCATAGTACACAAGGTGGCAGCACATCATAACTTATTTTTCCCAAATCAAATTCCACCCCCCCCCCCCCCATACTAGGCCTTATCTGAATGCGAAGTGGAAACTATGAGACAATTAGAATGTAATACATTTTCAAAAAATGGCTTTCAATACTTTTTAGCCTACCCTTCTACTTTATTAGTATGCTCTTTTTGTGTGTGATATATAGCACACATAAAAATGTCTGGATTTTGGAGTAGGGTTTTATGCAGCATCATGTGTAAAATAGGAACGGTTACAAACTATTATTTCTTTTTTTTTTTTTTTTTTTTCCTCCATGAGTTTAAACTGAATTTATTTATTTATTTATTTATTTTTAATTTTTTTTTTTTATTGGTGTTCAATTTACTAACATACAGAATAACACCCAGTGCCCGTCACCCATTCACTCCCACCCCCCGCCCTCCTCCCCTTCTACCACCCCTAGTTCGTTTCCCAGAGTTAGCAGTCTTTACGTTCTGTCTCCCTTTCTGATATTTCCCACACATTTCTTCTCCCTTCCCTTATTTTCCCTTTCACTATTATTTATATTCCCCAAATGAATGAGAACATATAATGTTTGTCCTTCTCCGACTGACTTACTTCACTCAGCATAATACCCTCCAGTTCCATCCACGTTGAAGCAAATGGTGGGTATTTGTCATTTCTAATAGCTGAGTAATATTCCATTGTATACATAAACCACATCTTCTTTATCCATTCATCTTTCGTTGGACACCGAGGCTCCTTCCACAGTTTGGCTATAGTGGCCATTGCTGCTAGAAACATCGGGGTGCAGGTGTCCCGGCGTTTCATTGCATTTGTATCTTTGGGGTAAATCCCCAACAGTGCAATTGCTGGGTCGTAGGGCAGGTATATTTTTAACTGTTTGAGGAACCTCCACACAGTTTTCCAGAGTGGCTGCACCAGTTCACATTCCCACCAACAGTGTAAGAGGGTTCCCTTTTCTCCGCATCCTCTCCAACATTTGTTGTTTCCTGCCTTGTTAATTTTCCCCATTCTCACTGGTGTGAGGTGGTATCTCATTGTAGTTTTGATTTGTATTTCCCTGATGGCAAGTGATGCAGAGCATTTTCTCATATGCATGTTGGCCATGTCTATGTCTTCCTCTGTGAGATTTCTGTTCATGTCTTTTGCCCATTTCATGATTGGATTGTTTGTTTCTTTGGTGTTGAGTTTAATAAGTTCTTTATAGATCTTGGAAACTAGCCCTTTATCTGATATGTCATTTGCAAATATCTTCTCCCATTCTGTAGGTTGTCTTTGAGTTTTGTTGACTGTATCCTTTGCTGTGCAAAAGCTTCTTATCTTGATGAAGTCCCAATAGTTCATTTTTGCTTTTGTTTCTTTTGCCTTTGTGGATGTATCTTGCAAGAAGTTACTATGGCCGAGTTCAAAAAGGGTGTTGCCTGTGTTCTTCTCTAGGATTTTGATGGAATCTTGTCTCACATTTAGATCTTTCATCCATTTTGAGTTTATCTTTGTGTATGGTGAAAGAGAGTGGTCTAGTTTCATTCTTCTGCATGTGGATGTCCAATTTTCCCAGCACCATTTATTGAAGAGACTGTCTTTCTTCCAATGGATAGTCTTTCCTCCTTTATCGAATATTAGTTGCCCATAAAGTTCAGGGTCCACTTCTGGATTCTCTATTCTGTTCCACTGATCTATGTGTCTGTTTTTGTGCCAGTACCACACTGTCTTGATGACCACAGCTTTGTAGTACAACCTGAAATCTGGCATTGTGATGCCCCCAGATATGGTTTTCTTTTTTAAAATTCCCCTGGCTATTCGGGGTCTTTTCTGATTCCACACAAATCTTAAAATAATTTGTTCTAACTCTCTGAAGAAAGTCCATGGTATTTTGATAGGGATTGCATTAAACGTGTATATTGCCCTGGGTAACATTGACATTTTCACAATATTAATTCTGCCAATCCATGAGCATGGAATATTTTTCCATCTCTTTGTGTCTTCCTCAATTTCTTTCAGAAGTGTTCTATAGTTTTGAGGGTATAGATCCTTTACATCTTTGGTGAGGTTTATTCCTAGGTATCTTATGCTTTTGGGTGCAATTGTAAATGGGATTGACTCCTTAATTTCTCTTTCTTCAGTCTCATTGTTAGTGTATAGAAATGCCACTGACTTCTGGGCATTGATTTTGTATCCTGCCACGCTACCGAATTGCTGTATGAGTTCTAGCAATCTTGGGGTGGAGACTTTTGGGTTTTCTATGTAGAGTATCATGTCATCGGCGAAGAGAGAGAGTTTGACTTCTTCTTTGCCAATTTGAATGCCTTTAATGTCTTTTTGTTGTCTGATTGCTGAGGCTAGGACTTCCAGTACTATGTTGAACAGCAGTGGTGAGAGTGGACATCCCTGTCTTGTTCCTGATCTTAGGGGAAAGGCTCCCAGTGCTTCCCCATTGAGAATGATATTTGCTGTGGGCTTTTCATAGATGGCTTTTAAGATGTCGAGGAATGTTCCCTCTATCCCTACACTCTGAAGAGTTTTAATCAGGAATGGATGCTGTATTTTGTCAAATGCTTTCTCTGCATCCAATGAGAGGATCATATGGTTCTTGGTTTTTCTCTTGCTGATATGATGAATCACATTGATTGTTTTACGGGTGTTGAACCAGCCTTGTGTCCCAGGGATAAATCCTACTTGGTCATGGTGAATAATTTTCTTAATGTACTGTTGGATCCTATTGGCCAGTATCTTGTTGAGAATTTTTGCATCCATGTTCATCAGGGATATTGGTCTGTAATTCTCCTTTTTGGCGGGGTCTTTGTCTGGCTTTGGAATTAAGGTGATGCTGGCTTCATAGAACGAATTTGGAAGTACTCCATCTCTTTCTATCTTTCCAAACAGCTTTAGGAGAATAGGTATGATTTCTTCTTTAAATGTTTGATAAAATTCTCCTGGGAAGCCATCTGGCCCTGGACTCTTGTGTCTTGGGAGGTTTTTGATGACTGCTTCAATTTCCTCCCTGGTTATTGGCCTGTTCAGGTTTTCTATTTCTTCCTGTTCCAGTTTTGGTAGTTTGTGGCTTTCCAGGAATGCGTCCATTTCTCCTAGATTGCCTAATTTATTGGCGTATAGCTGTTCATAATATGTTTTTAAAATCGTTTGTATTTCCTTGGTGTTGGTAGTGATCTCTCCTTTCTCATTCATGATTTTATTAATTTGAGTCTTCTCTCTCTTCTTTTTAATAAGGCTGGCTAATGGTTTATCTATCTTATTAATTCTTTCAAAGAACCAACTCCTGGTTCTGTTGATCTGTTCCACAGTTCTTCTGGTCTCGATTTCGTTGAGTTCTGCTCGAATCTTTATTAACTCCCTTCTTCTCTTGGGTGTAGGATCTATTTGCTGTTTTTTCTCTAGCTCCTTTATGTGTAAGGTTAGCTTTTGTATTTGAGTTCTTTCCAGTTTTTGAATGGATGCTTGTATTGCGATGTATTTCCCCCTTAGGACTGCTTTTGCTGCATCCCAAAGATTTTGAACGGTTGTATCTTCATTCTCATTAGTTTCCATGAATCTTTTTAATTCTTCCTTAATTTCCTGGTTGACCCTTTTATCTTTTAGCAGGATGGTCCTTAACCTCCATGTGTTTGAGGTCCTTCCAAACTTCTTGTTGTGATTTAGTTCTAATTTCAAGGCATTATGGTCCGAGAATATGCAGGGGACAATCCCAATCTTTTGGTATCGGTTCAGACCCGATTTGTGACCCAATATGTGGTCTATTCTGGAGAAAGTTCCATGTGCGCTTGAGAAGAATGTGTATTCAGTTGAATTTGGATGTAAAGTTCTGTAGATATCTGTGAAATCCATCTGGTCCAGTGTATCATTTAAAGCTTTCATTTCTTTGGAGATGTTTTGCTTAGAAGACCTATCGAGTATAGAAAGAGCTAGATTGAAGTCACCAAGTATAAGTGTATTATTATCTAAGTATTTCTTCACTTTGGTTAATAATTGATTTATATATTTGGCAGCTCCCACATTCGGAGCATATATATTGAGGATTGTTAAGTCCTCTTGTTGAATAGATCCTTTAAGTATGATATAGTGTCCCTCTTCATCTCTCACTACAGTCTTTGGGGTAAATTTTAGTTTATCTGATATAAGGATGGCTACCCCTGCTTTCTTTTGAGGACCATTCGAATGGTAAATGGTTCTCCAACCTTTTATTTTCAGGCTGTAGGTGTCGTTCTGTCTAAAATGAGTCTCTTGTAGACAGCAAATAGATGGGTCCTGCTTTTTTATCCAGTCTGAAACCCTGCGCCTTTTGATGGGGTCATTAAGCCCGTTCACATTCAGAGTTACTATTGAGAGATATGAGTTTAGTGTCATCATGATATCTATTCAGTCTTTGTTTTTGTGGACTGTTCCACTGAACTTCTTCTTAAAGGGGAATTTTAAGAGGCCCCCTTAAAATTTCTTGCAGAGCTGGTTTGGAGGTCACATATTCTTTTAGTTGCTGCCTGTCTTGGAAGCTCTTTATCTCTCCTTCCATTTTGAATGAGAGCCTTGCTGGATAAAGTATTCTTGGTTGCATGTTCTTCTCATTTAGGGCCCTGAATATATCTTGCCAGCCCTTTCTGGCCTGCCAGGTCTCTGTGGAGAGGTCTGCTGTTACCCTAATACTCCTCCCCATAAAAGTCAGGGATTTCTTGTCTCTTGCTGCTTTAAGGATCTTCTCCTTATCTTTGGAATTTGCAAGCTTCACAATTAAATGTCGAGGTGTTGAACGGTTTTTATTGATTTTAGGGGGGGATCTCTCTATTTCCTGGATTTGAATGCCTGTTTCCCTTCCCAGATTAGGAAAGTTTTCAGCTAGAATTTGTTCAAATACATATTCTGGCCCTCTGTCCCTTTCGGCGCCCTCGGGAACCCCAATTAAACGTAGGTTTTTCTTCCTCAGGCCGTCGTTTATTTCCCTTAATCTATCTTCATGGTCTTTTAATTGTTTGTCTCTTTTTTCCTCAGTTTCCCTCTTTGCTATCAACTTGTCTTCTAGGTCACTCACTCGTTCTTCCACCTCGTTAACCCTCGTCGTTAGGACTTCTAGTTTGGATTGCATCTCATTCAATTGATTTTTAATTTCTGCCTGATTAGCTCTAAATTCTGCAGTCATGAAGTCTCTTGAGTCCTTTATACTTTTTTCTAGAGCCACCAGTAGCTGTATAATAGTGCTTCTGAATTGGCTTTCTGACATTGAATTGTAATCCAGATTTTGTAACTCTGTGGGAGAGAGGACTGTTTCTGATTCTTTCTTTTGAGGTGAGGTTTTCCTTCTAGTCATTTTGCTCAGTGCAGAGTGGCCAAAAGCAAGTTGTATTGGGAAAAAGAGAAAAAGAGAGGAGAGAAAGAAGGAAAGAAAAGAGAAAGAGAAAAAAAAAGGGGAAGAAAAAGAAAAAAAAAACGAAAAAAAAAAAAAGAAGAAAAAGAGAAAGAAAAAGAAAGGAGAAAAAAAAAGGGGGTGGGGGAAGGAAACAAATCAAAAAGCAAAACAAAACAAAAACGAAAACAAAAACAAAAACAAACAAACAAAAAAAGAACCACAGGGGAGTATCTTCTGATTCTGTGTACTTTAAGTCCCTTGGCTTCTCCTGGAAGTTGTCCGTCTAGCTGGTGTTCTGGGGGAGGGGCCTGTTGTGCTGATTTTCAGGTGTTAGCAGTTGGGGGAGCTGCTGTGCCCCTGCCTGGTGCAGGGCTCAGTGGGGGTTGTTTACCCCGTGAGGCCGCAGGAGGAACAGCCCCAGTGGCGGGGCAGCTCTGGAAACCTGGATTCAGCTCCGGCAGGAACTCCGTCTGCAGGGCCTGGAGGCTCCGGGCGGGGCCGCTGATGTGCTCAGCTGGGGCAGGAGCGTCCTCGCTGTCCTGGGCCCTCCCGGCCTCTGCCTGTCCCGGGGGAGGCGGGATCCTGGGCTGTGTCCCGGCGCCCTGTGCTCCGGGGCCTGCGCTGGTGGATTCGCGCTCCCGGGCCGCGCAGCCCCCTCCGCGGAGCCGGCGCCCGAGCCCCTCCGAGCTGCTCCCGGGGCCGCGCAGCCCCCTCCGCGGAGCCGCCGCCCGAGCCCCTTCAGCTGCTCCGGGTCCCGCCGGGTCCCCCGTGCGCGCTGCAGCCCTTAGGGAGCTCGGCGCACTCTCCTGGGCGCGCAGTTGCTGTTACTGTCCCCGGGAACCCGAGGGCATCCCCGCCCTCCTGGGTCCTGCTCCACCTCCCTGCGAGCCCCTTTCCGCCCGGGAAGGTCGGTGCAGCTCCTGCTCCTCCGGGACGGGGCTCTCCTGTCCTGGGGACACTCGCCCCGGCCTCAGCCCGGCTCCTCGCGGGGCCCCTCCCCCTTGGAGGCCTTTTGTGTCTTTATTTCTTTTTCCCCGTCTTCCTACCTGGATAGAAGCGCGAACTCTTCTCACTGTTGCATTCCAGCTGGTCTCTCTTTAAATCTCGGGCCGAATTCATAGATTTTCAGGATAATTTGAAGGTTTTCTAGGTAGTTTGGTGGAGACAGGTGATTTGGAGACCCTACTCTTCCGCCATCTTGCTCCTCCCCTCCAAACTATTATTTCTTACTAACAAGCTCATGACCAATTCAGGTGGTATCCTTTACAAAATGTAGAACTGTGAAGTAACTATGACCTAGCATTCTATTGCTTTAGAGACTTTGGCCCGTGTGACATTTACTGACAGTGTCTATCTATGTTAGTACATCTAGTTCTGACTTTAGATATGGCAAGTAAGGGTAAAAGAAGAAATTGAATATGTGTGGGCAGGAATTTGTTATGGATAAATGTCCTCCCCTGCCATTAATATGTTGAAGCCTTAACTCCCAATGTGGTTCTATTTGGAGATGAAACTTCTAAGGAAGCTATTGAGGTAAAATAAGGTCATAAGGGTGATGCCTTCAAGGGCTGATGTCTTCATAAGAAGAAATACCAGAGATCAATCTCTTTCTTTCCCTCTCTTAACTCCTGTGCTCACACAAGAGGTCATGTGAACACACAGCAGGATGGTGGTGGCCCACAAGCCAAGAGAAGACACTCAGAGTAAAATCTACTTTGCTGGTATCTTGATCTTAGATTTCTCAGCTTTCAGAACTCTAAGAAATACCTTTTAATGGTTTAAGTCATACAATCAATGCTATTTTGTTATGGCAGTCTGAGTTGACTAATACAGAATGGAAAGGGAAAATAATGATAGCTAATAATGACTGTTTTCCAGCAGTCTAAAGACTCCCCAGATCTAATTTTGTGTAGTACGCCAAACAACCCAGTGAGGCAGATACTATTACTAGCACATTTTATTTACAGATGAGAGAACTAAGATAAGGAAAGTCTAAGTAATGATCAGGTTCTCATGGCTAATAAGTGGAATAATTGGAATGTGAATGGACGATGTCACTCTCTAGAAGCTGTGTCCCATATGGCTACTTTACACTACTAAGAAGAAATGAGCAGTGGCAAGTAAAAATAGGAAGAGAAAGAGGAAGGAAAAATGATATATAGGGTGAACTCAGTGCTGGTGATCAGAACATGTTTTTGTCTCTCAGGGTAGCTTTCTCTGACTCAGGCAGTTTATTCCTGAGGGATACATCTCAAAGCTGGTGGGTCCCTGGAGCCCCAACTCAGTAAGAGAGCTTGGCTATGGAGATCTGCACTGGACTTTTAGATATGTTCTCTAATTTTTCTTCCGTTGTTCTCATAGACTGAATTGCTAAAGCTTTTAAGGACCCCTTGGGCCCCTAACCCTGAAAGCTGAATTTAGGCAGAAACACAGTTACATCAGCACTACCGGACTTAATGATAAATTCTGTGTGATCTGATACATGGCACACTGGCACATATGGCATGCTATTTGTTGAAAATACGAATAAGCACGTTTTACTATAATAAAGCAAAACTCTATGTACTCTTATAGGCGTGAATAAGATGGGAGTTAAAAGCATTTATCTAGCATTGCATACACATAGAATGAATTTATAAATTGCTCATGTTATTAATTCTGCCTAAGAGGTGGAAGATTAACTTGATGATGCCTAGGTTTCCAATACTTAATTTGCTAAGGAAAACATCCTAAATATGTCTCAAACTCCTCCTGGCCAGGGGAGCTGCTGCTGTCTTCATAGAAGCAACAAGGTCTTAAAAATTCTTTAGCACTCTGTCAGGATAGCTGGAGAAGGAAGGACTCACTGAGCAACTTAGCCTCCATCCCCTTAGGTGCCCTTCAGCCCAGAGCATGTAGAAAAGAAGCAAGATAATTTCCATACTCATTGGGACCTGTGAGGAAAGTCTGAAAATTGAGAGCCACTGTGGCCACCAGAGGGTCCCTATTTTTAGGGAGAGAAGGGACACCGTTGTGAGGCTGCAGGGTTACCTCATAGTCTGGCAAGATTTCAGTGAGTCATTAGTACCAGTCTGAGTAAAGCGCAAGTTGGAGACAATGTGGAAAGTGGGGAGACCAGGAACTGACTGTGCAAGAGAACTTTCCTTGAGTCACACGAGCCTCAGAAGCCTCTGCAGTGAATGCGGCAAGGATAGACAGCGTGCCAGGATGAGATCAGGCAAGCTGCCGCCCAAAGAAGGTCAGGGAAGATGAGAGGCCAATGCACAGGTCACATGGGCACCCTTCCACCATTTCAGTACATTATATAAGCTTCTCTCTGGATCTAGACCCGATTCTGGGAAAATGAGGGAGGAGGAGAAGAGATGGAGGGGCTGCTGTCCAGAAACAACATTTGGAGTTTGAATGGACCGGCTGCATTCCCAAGAAACTAGGAGGTACACAAGAAGTGATTACATTGCTTTCAATTGGCAGATGTTGATATGCTCATTTCCTGCATCCCCTCCCCATGTTTAGTCAAGTAAAATGAAGAATGGTCGGGCAAGCTGAGCTTCGTTATAGACCAAAGAAAATTCTGCACTAACAAATTGTGACTATAAACAATAAAGCCGTTACCTGTCCGAAACAAAAGTTACTTTCCTACCAAGAATTCAGTCTGCTATACCTTAGGATTATGTGTATACACTGTGACATTTCTCTGCTCTTACAAATTCTCTCTGCTGTTCACATTACACAATATCAATGGGGAAGCTAATCAGAGGAAAAGGAGTATGAAACTAGTTGTTTGCATGTCTAAGTTGACATTTGAAAAGATACCAATACATTTACATCATGGACGTTAAAATATAAAATGCAATTGGACATTCCTAAATATTAAATATATTCGTAGAGTTACCTATGGCTTCGTAACAAATCACTCAAAACTAAGTGGGTTAAAGCAACAATATTTACTGTTTCATAGTTTCTGTGGGTCAAGAATTCAGAAAGGGCACCATTGGCATTGCTAGTCTCTGCTCGCCAATGCCTGGGGCCTTGACAGGATGATTTCGAGGCAGGAGGGATGGAGTCATTGAAGACCTGACTTAAGCCAGAGGACACCAGGTGGCTCTCTCACTTGGTGGCAAGATAGTACAAGTACAGACAAGTTGCTTCCCCCACAGGGTAGCTTGAGGATCCCCAAAAATGGCAGTTGACATTCCCTAGAGTGAACGATTCATCAGTTCAAAGAAGTTGTGGTAGGTTTTAGAACCTGTCTTCAGAAGTGCCACACCACCACTTTCTGCAGTATTCTACTGGTCTCACTGATCAGCCAGATTCTGTGCGGGAGGAAACTCCATAGGATAAGGTATTACAAATTACTGTAACGCTTATTAGCTTAAAACAAGCAAATATTTATTATGTGCAGTTTCTGTGGGTTGGGAATCCAGAAGCATCTTCACTGGCTGGTACTGGTTCAGGGTCTCTCTGAGATTCCATTCAAGCTATTGGCTGGGGCTGAAGAACCTGCTTGCAAGCCTACTTGTTTGTTGGTAAGCTTCAGTTCCTTGCCTTGTGGACCTCTGCATAGGCTGCCTGTGTGTCCATGCACGTGACAACACGGCAGCTGGCTTCCCTCAAAGTGACTCATGTGAAAGAAAGAGTCCCAAAAAGCCCACTTCCATTGATCTTGGAAGTGACACACCACACTAATTTCCTATTGCTGCTTATCACAAACTTAGTGATTTAGCTAGCACAAATGTATTATCTTATGGTTCTGGGGACCAGAAGCCCCAAATAGGCTTTGCTACACTAAAATCAAGGTGTAGATAGGCCTGTGTTTCCTCTTTGAAGCTTTAGGAGAGAATCCATTTCCTTGCTTTTTCCAGCTTCTAGAGGCCATCTGCATTCTTTGGCTTATGGCCCTTTCTCTATCTTCAGTCATGGGCATGGCATCTTCAAATCTCTCTGACTCTTTTCCACTTTTAAGAACCTTTCGGCTTATATTGGTACTACTCAAATAATCCAGCAAAATCTCTCCATCTCAAGATCTTTAACTCAATCACCTCTGCAAAGTCTGTTTTGCTGCATAAAGTAACAAGTCAACACATTCATAGGTTTAGGATTTGGGGATTAGGATGTGGACGAACCTGGGGAACCATTACTCTCTTTACCATATATGCATCACTTTTGCCATATTACATTGGGCACATAGACCAAACTTGGTACTGTGCAGGAGAGCACTACTCATGAGTGTGAATACTGGAGCTGGAGAGCATTGGCAGCCGTTCTGGAGGGTGACTACCACATTTTTATATGACTGTTCTATAACTTTGAAAAGTGTTGATTACTGCTTCAAAATACAATGCTGCGGGATCCCTGGGTGGCGCAGCGGTTTGGCGCCTGCCTTTGGCCCAGGGCGCGATCCTGGAGACCCAGGATCGAATCCCACATCAGGCTCCCTGCATGAAGCCTGCTTCTCCCTCTGCCTGTGTCTCTGCCTCTCTCTCTCTCTCTCTCTGACTATCATAAATAAATAAAATTAAAAAAAAAAACAAAATACAATGCTGCAATAACAATATTATACAGTTATTAACATTTTGTTTTTATTAGATTAAGAATGGTAGTGATGATAAAATAATAATAGCTATTATTGTTTGGAGTGTTTAATTGGTGTTGGGCACCATACTAAGCATTTTATATAAATCTCCAGGCTATGTAACATCTTGAGATAGGAGGAGATCAATATTTTTATCATTTAGAATGATTAAATATATAAAGAAACAGGCTCAGAGAAGCTCAAGCTAAATGATTTCAGTATGTTCATGCAGGAGAAGTTGGTACAGAGAGAGTTTGATCAAGTATTAGGATATGCAGGTTCCAGTCCCTTTTTGCTAACTTCTCATGATCCTATATTAATGACTTCAATGCTCGTGACCAAGTTTTTCTTATTGTCATTACGTGGACTACAGAGACTATAGATTCTTTACCTATATGATCCTGAAAGAGTCCAGAATCACAATTATTCATGCAATTTATTATCAACCTATAGATGGCACTTTTGTGTAACCAGACATTCAATATGAATACAGAAACTCAATTTCTAAATTTATGCCAAAGACAATTATATCAGAAAATTAAGCCCTCACACATTTAAATGGAACACCAGTGTCTTGGTTATAGGAAAGTAAAAGGAGGTAAGTGGCCTCATGTAAAGGTTTTTTTGTGTGAATTCTTATCTAGTCATATAGACATACATGAGACAACATAAAAAAAATCCTTTGCACTTGGGCATACCCTCAATTTACCAAATATTTGGAAAAGTCTATTTTGTGAAACACCAAAGTTCTATCCAAGGGAAAGAGATAGAATCATTTCTAGCACTTTTTTTTCTCTTTCCTTTCTTCCTATTTATGTCTAGAGTCTTTTTCATAACATATATTCACATCTTCTCCTTAATTGACTGTCTTGAATAGTTCATTAGTAGAACATATCTGAAAAGTAATTTTATTTTCAGTGACCCTATTATATCCCCACACACTATCTCACCTCTAAAGTAGTGCCAAATGGCTCAGGATATGTAGTTGGAGATATCCTGGGAGAGTTGTTATAAAGAAAAGTGTGCCCAGAGT
Source organism: Canis lupus familiaris (assembly GCF_011100685.1). Taxonomy (NCBI): domain Eukaryota; kingdom Metazoa; phylum Chordata; class Mammalia; order Carnivora; family Canidae; genus Canis; species Canis lupus. The sequence goes on along the minus strand of NC_049253.1, from coordinate 27,553,070 downwards.
TAATTATTTCAACTTGGACACAACAAATAAAAGTGATCTGCATCATGGTGGGAGGAGTAAATGCTGCAGATACAGGGTATTATTTAAGCAATGTATCATTTAACCCTGGGCTTCTGTGTTACCAGGAGAGTGGGTACCCCATCTGGCACATCTATCTTTCTAGCCCCAATAATTATAAGAACTCTGAAGTTAGGCCCCTCTGGTGTTCAAAGCCAAATGTTATGTGGATTCAGCTTTCCAGTGTGGGTCCCCTATGCCTTGGGTGCCTGGTGTGACTACTGTTTCTCTCCCCTCTCTGCGTCCACTGTATCCCTCCCACGGACAGCCCCTCTGGTCAGCTTGGCTCGACTGCATCTCCACCCTTCCTAGCCTCTTCAAAGTGGCCTTTCTCTGCATTTAGTTGCGGATAGTTTGTTTTGCCAGTCTTTAAGTCATTTTCTGGTTTATTTATACTGATGTGGGTATTATCTAGTTTTATCTGTGGGAGGAGGTGAGTCTAGAATCTTCCTACCCACCATCTTCTGAGCCTTTCAGGTTTTGGGCACATTTTAAAGAAAACTTCATAGGTAGTGCCTCCTCTTTACTGCCTTGAGTTTTGCTGATCCACTTAAAAAATTATGGCTTTAAAGGGCCTATATCTACTTTTGTCGAGTTTTTTCTTGTTGATTCATCACTTTCAGGCACAAATTATTTCCTTTGTACATTATTTATTCATTCACTTAAGAAGCACAGAGTGAAGGCCTACTACATATGAAGAATGATATTAGTTACTGGTACAAAGCCAGGGCTTCAAAGATTAATTTAGCATAATTCTCTTTCCTCACAGGTTTATAACAAAGACGGCTAATTTGTGGCAAGAGTGCCATCTTTGCCCTAACCCTTCATGCTCACAGCAACACTGGACCATCAGACTCCTTCCAGGGACTTCAGAATCCTTTTTTACCATAGCATTCACAGCAACTACTACCAAAATGAGTTTTACAGAAGACAAGATCGAAACACTCCAACAATTATCATCTGATAGTGCTATAAGTATCACTCTGTCTTTGAGAAAAAAAACACAACCCTCATCTTCAGAGAACTTGTGGCTCAGTGGGAGAGTAATGGTTCCCAATCTTGAAGAGTGGAGACTCTCAGTAAGATAAGTTATAGGACACTCCCATGTAAAGGAAGTCTTAAGAACACTGAGAGAGAGGCAGAAAATATACATGGGGTCTATGCCATATTGGCCTCATACTTAACAGGAGAGGCAAAAAGGAAGTTAATAACTGATGGCTGCCTAGAATGTGCCCATACTGTGTTAGATTATTTATATATATTTCTTAGACACTGTGTGAGGTAGGTATTAATAACCCTCAACAGTTTAGGTAGTTTACTGCTATTGCACATTGGACAAGAGATGAGGGTGGGATTTCAGACTCAGGCTTGTCTTCCGCCAGGGCCCTCTGTGTTTTTCTGCCTTGCATTGAGTGGTCACATGAGTCAGGTAAAGTTTTTGGTTATAAAATAGGAGAAAACCAAATTAGGTTGGAAAAACAAGATATGGATAAACCACAATGACTTTTGCTCAAGTATTGGAGAAACAAAGTTTCAGTGTTAATGCTTTTTCAGCTGTGTCTTCGACAAAGAAACAGGTATCCAAGATGGGTCCCAGATTCTGCTGGTTTCTTTGGAGCTCAGATTTACAATACAAATTATTGGAGCTCTAAAATTTTTGATTTATAAAAAAATATAGTCCTTGACCAAAAAGTGGCACAATTTAGACTTCTCATATGCTAAAATCTTAAGAGACAGGGTAGTTTAATGGAGGGGGGGGAGGAATCTAATGATAATGAAGTCAGATAAATTCCTTGACCACTTGACAACTAAGAGAACTTAAACAAATCATTTTATTATGTTTGGAAAAGAAGAATAAATAGTATATTTATTGGTATATTTTATTAAAAGAAGAAGAAATACCTGGTCCTTCTTCCCACTCATAAAGGCATTTTCTTGTTTCTTCTTTATTTGAAACTGGGGAAGGAGGAAGTTGGAGTTACCACCTAAGAGAAAGGAAAGAAAAGCAAAACATTGATTAATTTACTTACTCATTCAACAGACATTTATAAATCTCTAATGATGTGCCAGCCACTATGCTACCTGCTTTCACATGTTATTCATTTAATTCTTTTAGGAAGTTCATGGGAAAGTTAACTTTATCCTCATGTTATATATGAAAAAAATCCAGAAGATCCAAAATGATGGTGGGACAGAAAAAGTATTGGACTATGGATCGAAAGACTTGGGTCCTAGATTCACTTTTGTTTCAGTTTTTTATTTTATTTTATTTTATTTTATTTTATTTTATTTTATTTTATTTTATTTTATTTTATTTTATTTATGATAGTCACAGAGAGAGAGAGAGGCAGAGACACAGGCAGAGGGAGATAGATTCACTTTTGTTAACTAATTTACTGTAGAACTTGGGAAACTTTACACTATCTCTGACAAGTTTTCTTTTCTAGGGAGAAGGAGACCAGAAACCATCCTGAAGGCAACATAGGTCTCTTTTTAAAATTCTTGAATTGTGAGTTCAACACCTGCATCTACCACTTGCTTTGGCTTTTTTTTCTTACATTGAATTCATATTCTTTTTTCTCTATTTCATTTTACTATTATCACTGCTACTGCATTAATCTAACCCAATTTTTAAAGAAATATTTTATTTATTTATTCCGAGAGAGAGAGAGAGAGAGAGACAGGCAGAGACACAGACAGAGGGAGAAGCAGGCTCCATGCAGGGACCCCGACGTGGGACTCGATCCCGGATCTCCAGGATCAGGCCCTGGACCCAAGGCGACGCTAAACTGCTGAGCCACCCGGGCTACCCCTAACCCAAATTTTTAAATTATTTTTTTAAAATTTTTTATTTATTTATGATAGTCAGAGAAAGAGAGAGAGAGAGAGAGAGAGAGAGAGAGAGAGGCGGAGACACCCGCACCTAACCCAAATTTTTAACTAGAGGTAAGAAATCTAGGGCATTTGAGTCTCATTAGCTTTGGACCAGAGTGCAAACGTATCTAGGCAGGTAGGTGCCTCATGTGTAGCTTCAGTATTCCTGTACATAATGCTCTTACTGTTTCTGATGTTAAGCTTAGGAGGAACTAAATGGAAAATTGCACATTAGTGTAGTTTAGGAAACTTTATTTTCTCTTAAATATATTAGTGAATTGGCAGTAGGAAACACATGGAGAGCCCTTAATAGTATTTCAGAAACTGGTACTGAGAATAGCTTTAGTTTATATATATGTGTATATATATTACATATAATTAATTCAATATATGTAATAATATAAAAAACTTTATAGATGTATGATTCACATACCATACAATAACACTTTAAAAATGCACCACTCCATGTGTTTAGTATATTCATAGAGTTGGGCCACCATTCCTACTATTTAATTTTAGAACATTTACATTATCACCCTGAAAACCACATACTCATTTCTCTTTCTTACTAGCCCCTGGCAGCCCCTAAGTACTCTCTGTCTCTATGGATTTGTCTATTATGAACCTTTCTATAAATGAAATAATACATTATGTGGTTTTGAGCTGGCATAACATTCACTTAGCATAATGTTTTCAAGGTTCACTCATATTGCAGCATGAACCAGTACTTTCTCTTCTTTTTTATTTATTTATTTATTTTATTTTATTTTATTATTTTTTTAAAATTTTATTTACTTATGACAGTCACAGAGAGAGAGAGAGAGGCAGAGACACAGGCAGAGGGAGAAGCAGGCTCCATGCACTGGGAGCCCAACGTGGGATTCGATCCTGGGTCTCCAGGATCGCGCCCTGGGCCAAAGGCAGGCACCAAACCACTGCGCCACCCAGGGATTCCGCTTCTTTTTTTTTTTAAATAAATTGTTAGTTTGTTTATTTATTTAACTTTATTGCTTTTTATGGTTGAATGATAGTCTATTATATGGTTCTCCCATATTTAAATTTATCCATTCATTATAGGTGGGTATTTGGGTAGTTTTTATTTTCTGGTTATCATAAATACTGCTACTATCAATGATGTGTACAGATTTTGAGTTTTATGTGGACATATCTTTAGATTATCTTGCACATATACCAAAGAGTAGGAATTTCTGGGTCATACAGTAATCCTGTTTAACACTGTTCAACTCTTCCAGAATGTCTGTACCTTTTTACATTCTCACCAGATGTGTATGAGTGTCAATTTCTTTATATCCTCTCCAAGACTCATTATTGTCTGTCTGTCTGTTTATTTATTTATTTATTTATTTATTTATTTATTTATTTATTTATTTAAGATAGTCACACAGAGAGAGAGAGAGAGGCAGAGACACAGGCAGAGGGAGAAGCAGGCTCCATGCACCAGGAGCCCGACGTGGGATTCGATCCCGGGTCTTCAGGATCGCGCCCTGGGCCAAAGGCAGGCGCTAAACCACTGTGCCACCCAGGGATCCCCATTATTGTCTGTCTTTATTTTAGCCATCCTAGTGCGTATGAAGTGGTATCTCACTGTGATTTTGATATGCTTTTCCCCAATGGCTAATGTTGTTGAGCCTCTTTTCATGTACTCATTGGCTATTTTATAGCTTCCTTGGAGAGGTTTTTATTCCAATTCTCTTAACCCATTTTCTGATTTGATTATCTGTCTTTTCAGTATCGAGCTATGTGTTCTTATGTATTCTGGATTCAAGTGCCTTACTAGACACAAGATTTAGAAATATTTTCTCCCATCCTTTGTATTGTATTTTCACTTTCTTGATAGTGTCCTTTTAATTAATTAATAATTTAATAATACAAAATAAATTATTTTGTATATTTTTTCTGTAGGTTGCCTTTTAGTTTTGTTGACTGTTTCTTTTGCTGTGCAGAAGATTTTATCTTGATTAAGTTCCAATAGTTCATTTTTGCTTTTGTTTACCTTGTCTTCATAGATGTATCTTACAAGAAGCTGCTGTGGCCAAGTTCAAAAGGGTGTTGCTTGTGTTATCCTCTAGAATTTTGATGGATTCATGTCTCACATTTAGGTCTTCCAAGCATTTTGAGTTTATCTTTGTATATGGTGTAAGAGAATGGTCTAGTTTCATTCTTCTGCACATGGCTCTCCAATTTTCCCAGCACCATTTATTGAAGAGATTGTCCTTTTTTCAGTGGATAGTCTTTCCTGCTTTGTCGAATATTAGTTGACCATAGAATTGAGGGCTCATTTTTGGGTTCTCTATTCTGTTCCATTGATCTATGCGTCTGTTTTTGTGCCAGTACCACACTGTCTTGTAGTACAACTTGAAATCCGGAATTGTGATGCCCCCGGTTCTGGTTTTCTTTTTCAATATTCCCCTGGCTATTCAGGGGTCTTTTCTGATTCCACACAAATCATAAGATTATTTGTTCCAACTCTCTGGAGAAAGTCCATAGTATTGTGACAGGGATTTCATTGAACTTGTAAATTGCCCTGGATAGCCTAGACATTTTCACAATATTAATTTTTCCAATCCCTAAGCATGGAATATTTTTCCATCTCTTTGTGTCTTCCTCAATTTATTTTAGAAGTGGTCTGTAGTTTTTATGGTATAGATCCTTCACCTCTTTGGTTAGGTTTATTCCTAGGTATCTTATGCTTTGGGTGCAATTGTAAATGGGATTGACTCCTTAGTTTCTCTTTCTTCAGTCTCATTGTTAGTGTATAGAGATGCCACTGACTTTGGGGCATTGATTTTGTATCCTGCCACACTGCCGAATTGCTGTATGAGTTCTAGCAATCTTGGGGTTGAGGCTTTTGGGTTTTCTATGTACAGTATCATGTTATCTGCAAAGAGGGAGAGTTTGCCTTCTTTGCCAATTTGAATTCCTTTTATTCTTTTTGTTGTCTGATTGCTGAGGCTAGGACTTCCAGTACTATGTTGAATAGCAGTGGTGAGAGTGGACATCCCTGTCGTGTTCCTGATCTTAGGGCAAAGGCTTTCAGTTTTTCTCCACTGAGAATATTTGTTATGGGCTTTTCATAGATGGCTTTAAGATGCTGAGGAATGTTCCCTGTATCCCTACACTCTGAAGAGTTTCCATCAGGAATGAATGCTGTATTTTGTCAAATGCTTTCTCTGCATCTAATGAGAGGATCATATGGTTCTTGTTTTTTCTCTTGTTGATGTGATCTATCACACTGATTGTTTTATGAGTGTTGAACCAACCTTGTGTCCCAGAATAAATCCACTTGGTCATGGTGAATAATCCTCTTAATATACTCTTGGATCTTATTGGCTAGTATCTTGTTGAGAATTTTTGCATCTGTGTTCATCAGGGATATTGGTCTATAATCCTCCTTTTTGGTGGGGTCTTTGTCAGGTTTTGGAATTAAGGTGATGCTGGCCTCATAAAACGAGTTTGGAAGAATTCCATCCCTTTCCATCCTTCGGAACCACTTTAGTCAAATAGGTATTATTTCTTCTTTAAGCGTTTGAGAGAATTCCCCTGGGAAGCCCTGGACTTTTGTGTCTTGGGAGGTTTTTGATGACTGCTTCAATTTCCTCCCTGGTTATTGGCCTGTTCAGGTTTTCTATTTCTTCTTGTTCCAGTTTTGGTAGTTTGTGGTTTTCTAGAAATGCGTCCATTTCTTCTAGTTTGCCTAATTTATTGGTGTATAGCTGCTCATAATACATTTGTAAAATTGCTTGTAATTCCTTGGTATTGGTTGTGATCTCTCCTCTTTCTTTCATGATTTTATTAGAGTCTTTCTCTTTTCTTTTTAATAAGGCTGGCTAATGTTTTATCTATCTTATTAATTATTTCAAAGAACCAACTCCTGGTTTTGTTGATTTGTTCTACAGTTCTGGTTTCTATTTCATTGAGTTCTGCTTGAATCTTTATTATCTCTCTTCTTCTGCTTGGTGTAGGTTTTATTTGCTGTTATTTCTGCAGTTCCTTTAGGTGCAAGGTAAGCTTGTGTATTTGAGTTTTTTCCCAATTTTTTGAGGGGTGCTTGTATTGCAATGTATTTCCCTCCTAGGGCCGCTTTTGCTGTATCTCAAAGACTTTTGAAACGGTTATATATTCGTTTTCATTAGTTTCCATGAAACTTTTTAATTCTTCTCTAATTTCCTGGTTGACCCATTCATCTTTTAGTAGGATGCTCTACTTTAACCTCCATGTGCTTGAATTTCTTGCAAATTTCTTCTTGTGATTGAATTCAAGTTTCAAAGCATTGTGGTCTGCAAATATGCAGGGGACAATTCCAATCTTTCGGTATCAGTTGAGACCTGATTTGTGACCCAGTATGTGATCTATTCTGGAGAAAGTTCCACGTGCACTTGAGAAGACTGTGTATTCAGTTGCGTTTGGATGGAAAGTTCTGTATATATCTGTGAAATCCATCTGGTCCAGTGTATCATTTAAAGCCCTTGTTTTGGGACACCTGGATGGCTCAGTGGTTGAGCATCTGCCTTTGGCTCAGGGCATGGTCCCGGAGTCCTGGGATTGAGTTCTACACTTGGGCTCCCTGCATGGAACCTGCTTCTCCCTCTGCCTGTGTCTCTGCCTCTCTCTGTCTCTGTGTGTCTCTCATGAATAAATAAATAAAATCTTAAAAAAAAAAGCCCTTGTTTCTTTGGTGATGTTGTGCTTAGAAGATCTGTCATTTTCTGAAAGTGCCATTTTGAAGTCTACTATTAGTGTATTATTATCTAAGTATGTCTTTACTTTAGTTATTAATTGATTGATATACTTGGCAGCTCCCACATTAGGGGCATAAATATTCATGATTATTAGGTCTTCTTGTTGGATAGACCCTTTAAGTATGATATAGTGTCCCTCTTCATCTCTTACTACAGTCTTTGAGATAAACTTTAATTTATCTGATATGAGGATTGCTACCCCAGCTTTCTTTTGAGGACCATTTGAATGGTAAATGGTTCTCCAACCTTTCATTTTCAGGCTGGAGGTGTCCTTAGGTCTCAAATGAGTCTCTTGTAGACCACATATAGATGGGTCTTGCTTTTTTATCAAGTCCAAAATCTTGTGTCTTTTGATGGGATCATTTAGCCCATTCATGTTCAGAGTAACTATGGAAAGATATGAATTTAGTGTCATCATATTACCTATTCAGTCTCAGTTTTTGTGCATTATTTCTGTAGGCTTCCTCTTTATTTTACAGAGTCCCCCTTAATATTTCATGCAAAACTGGTTTGGTGGTCACATATTCATTTAGTTTCTGCCTATCTTGGAAATTCTTTCTCTCTCCTTCTATTCTGAATGAGAGCCTTGCTGGATAAAGTACTCTTGGGTGCATGTTCTTCTCCTTTAGGACTCTGAATATATCTTGCCAGCCGTTTCTGGCCTGCCAGGTGTCTGTGGAGAGGTCTGCTGTGAATCTAATATTTCTCCCCTTTTAAGTTAGGGATCTCTTGTCTCTTGCTGTTTTAAGGATGTTCTCTTTATCTTTGGAATTTGCAAGTTTCACTATTAAATGTCGAGGTGTTGAATGGTTTTTATTGATTTTCTGGGGGGGTGGAATCTCTCTATCTCTTGGATCTGAATGCCTGTTTCCCTCCCCAAATTAGGGAAATTCTCAGCTATGATTTGTTAAAATATGCTTTCTGGCCCTTTGTCCCTCTTGGCATCCTCTGGAACCTCAATTATATGTAGATTTTTCCTTCTGAGGCTATCATTTGTTTCCCTTAACCATTCCTCATGGACTCTTGTTTTTCTCTTTTTTCCTCAGCTTGCTTCCTTGCCATCAACTTGTCTCCTATGTCACTCACTCTTTCTTCTACCTCATTAACCCTCGTCGTTAGGACCTCCAGTTTGGATTGCATCTCATTTAATTTATTTTTAATTTCTGCCTGATTAGATCTAAAATCTGCAGTCATGAAGTGTCTTGAATCCTTTACGCTTTTTTCCAGACCCACCAGTAGCTTTATAATTGTTCTTCTGAATTGGCTTTCTGACAATGAACTGTAATCCATATTCTGTAACTCTGTGAGAGAGAATACTGTTTCTGATTCTTTCTTTTGTGGTGAGTTCTTCCTTCTAGTCATTTTGCTCAGTGCAGAGTGGTTGTATGAGCGGGTGGAATCAAGAATATCAACCACGACCTAAGCAAATTTCACCCTAGATGATTCTTGCTAGAAGCGAAAACCCTTCTCTCTGTAGCATTCCAGCTGTTCTCTCTTTAAATCTCAGGTCAAATTCGTAGGTTTCAGGATGGTTTGAAATGTATCTGGGTAAGTTGGTGGGGCCAGGTGAGTCGAGGACCCCTACTCTTCTGCCATCTTCTCAACAACCTGACACAGTTTTAATGTGTTGTAAAACCTTCAGTCTCCAAGGGCAATGTCATAAAACAGGAGTACTATAGTTTCCCATAAATACCTTTTGGAACTACTGTCACAGACAAAATTAAAGACCAGTGGATCACTGATGATTCAATTCCACCAGATACTTATGTTTTGATAAATAGGTAAAGTATGTACTTTTCAAGTCAGAGATCTTCCCTATTTTTGTAAAGATTTTATTTATTTATTTAAGAGAGAAAGTGAGAGTATGTGTGCACACAAGTGGGGGAGGGGCAGAGGGGGAGAGAGAGAAGCAGATTCCCTGCTGAACAGGGACCCCAATGGGGGAACTCCATCCCAGGACCCTGAGCTGAAGGCAGACACATAACCAACCCAGCTACCCAGGAACCCTGATTCTTCCTAATTTTTCGTTAATTAGTAACTGCTTACCTTTATTCTAGTTAACTTTTCTGGTTCCTTGTGAGAAAAAAAACTAGGGAAAAAGTGTAGTACATTTGGTTGTTGCAGCCACAAATTTTAAAATCTTACCTTAGGCTGATGAAAAACAGTATTTGTGGATTGATTAATTGAATTTCTTGGTTTTAAGATTACTGTGATCTTATATTTTCTTTTGTATTTTTCTTTTTTAATTTTTATTTATTTATGATAGTCACACAGAGAGAGAGAGAGAGAGAGACTGAGGCAGAGACATAGGCAGAGGGAGAAGCAGGCTCCATGCACCGGGAGCCTGACGTGGGATTCAATCCCGGGTCTCCAAGATCGCGCCCCAGGCCAAAGGCAGGCGCTAAACTGCTGTGCCACCCAGGGATCCCCTTTTGTATTTTTATTTTGACACTTTTCCTGCCCCCACCTAGGAAGGTGAACTAATTAAGCAGAAAATGAATTTTTAAAATGACCTTGAAAAGGCTGCTGAGTTTGGAACCTGAAGATTTGTGTTTGAAGTTCTATAATATGAGTTTGGCCCAATGACTTTGTTTTCACATTGTTTCAACTGGGGTGAAAAAAGTTACCTCAAAGGGTTGGTTTGGGAGTGCAATGGGCTGATGTAGATAAGAGTGAGTTGTAACAGGGATGCCTAGGTGGCTCAGTGGTTGAGCATCTGCCTTTGGCTCAGGGCATGATCCTGGAGTTCTGGGATCAAGTCCTGCATTGGGTTCCCTGCATGAAGCCTGCATCTCCCTCTGCCTGTGTCTCTGCCTTTCTCTATGTCTCTCATGAATAAATAAATAAAATCTTAAAAAACAAAGTGAGTTGTAACCTGTAAAGTTACTTGCCTGTTAATTGCACATGTTTATGATCAGGTAACATTATGGAAAAACAGCTATCCCTTTCTTCCTCTACGTCTTAGACTCTGAGGGGGCAATATTCTACTAAGAATCTCTTCTGGATGCTGAAACTTTTTCCTTAGGGGATCTGTACCAAGATCTTGACTAGGGCAGGTACAGACAGAGAGTGTTACTCAAATCATTTAAATTGCACATCAAAGCAGATTTTTCGCCTCTATCTGCATGATTCCCATCTCTCTCTCTCTCTCTCTCTCCCTCTCTCTCTACTTGTTCCAAAACCCTAATACCCAACAACTAAATTAATAACAAGCTTAGGATGCATTTAATTTAATTTATTAAATATTTATTACTAAATATGTATTGTAATAATTAAACTTCTGGAATGATTATGGTATTTTATGCTCTATTTAAAGACTTATAATTACATGTGATTATTATAGACTGTGCTATGATACAAAAAATTTTATACTGGTAAAACAGATTTGAGAACAAGTCCTTATTTCCTTTATGGGGCTACCAGAAGTCACTCTTGTGGGGCTCAAAACTAAGAAAAGATTGAAATTGGTTTTTAAAAATTATTATTATTTTTTTAGTTTAGCTACTTGAAGAGAAGCCTTACCCTAAGTGATGGTCTTTATGTTATTGAAACATTGGGAATAAGTAGTTCCATTTAAGGAAACCTTTAAAACTGCACCAGGACATACTCATACATACACAAAAACAAACGCACTTAATAAAAAGAAACAAACCAAAACCTCAAAGCTAATAGAGCAGTTCATAACTAGGCTATCTATCCACAGGATTGTGCTAATTTACCATTTTGTCTATGTCCAGGAAGAAATGAGTTACAGTTTAAAAACATGCTAGTATTTTACCAATATTAATCAAGGGAAACTATTCTTGACCAGTAGATATATGCTTCAGGTTCCTTGACAAGAATGATTCTTGCAGCAAAATATCAACACTTCAGATTCTAGATTACCAATAAGTATTCAGGAACTGTAGATAGCATAGAAATAATATATTATAAATTCTCAATGAACTGGAAAAATTGAAATTTTGCTTCTGTAAAGCTAAAGGCCAAATGCAGACCAATGGTTATTAAAGTATTTTCTTTCCTATTGTTGCAGGATTGCAGGGCTCTTGTCTCACAGAGTCAAAGAATGAATCTTGCAGACACAAAAGGATGAAGTGGAGTGGAAGTTTATTAAGTGAAGGTGAGAGCAGAAAGGAAAGGAAAAAGCTCTCTAGAGTGAGATGGGTCCCGAATGGGTTGTCACTGAGGACTCTCAATGGCACTCTTTTATTGAGAATTGAGCAGGAAACTTGTGGCTTTGAGACTCGTGCTATCTTGATTTGTTCCCTTATCTCTTATTTCCCTCTGTCTCAGAGTCTCTACCTTCCAGGAATAGTTTCAGAGCCCAGTCAGGGGAGTCAGGGGCCTCCTCTCTCTCATGTCTACACCTTACCGCCTTCCCTACTCACAGGACATGACCTGTGGGCAGAAAGAGTCATCCTGTATTGTGAGGAGTGACTGACTGTATACTTTTTAATGAGTTGGGGTGAGGGATAGCGCAAGTTTCCAAGGAATCAGGAAAGAAGGCTTTCAGGACATCGAGGGGCCAGCTGCTGCCAAGATAAGGTTACTTTTCAACATGAAGGCACTAAGGCAGCCATGAGTTCCTTGAGGAAGGTCACGCTCTGCATGTTTCAGTGACCTCTCAGTGTGCTGCCAGATGTAAGATTTTAATTTAAGCTACATTTCTTTTGCCTTTGTTTACCACATCATTGTGAGCAGAAGTGATATTCAAAATATCCAGCATAAAACAAAACAAAACAAAACAAAACAAAATATCCCTCATATGGATGTATAGACCATTAGGAATGAAGTCACGATTCATTCAGAGTCCTGGGCAGTGAATGACCAACACAGCCTGGACTGGGAAGATCTCAACAATTCATGAGCATTGACATCAAACTGGCCTTTCTTAACATCTGATCTTTTTAAAGCACAGTGATTTTTTTTCAGCATATGTAAGATTAACAAACTCCAAAACTGCAAGTTCTGACTCCAATAAGTAGCTACCACAGAGGTATGCACCTTATTGTCTTGAATATTCCTAGTTTATGTCAAACAAAATAAAACTTTAAGGAATAATAACCTGTGAAAATGGACAGTGACTGGAAACTGTAAAATTAAAATAAGATAATAAATTCCTTGTGAGAAAGGGTTATATGCCAATAATTTTATTACTTTTTTCCTCTTTTGAATTCTGTTATGAAATTTGATAATTGAATTTTAGGACATTTACTTTGGGGACGTTACTGTTAGTTCATAAATTATTAAACTACCAAATCTCTACTGAATGTTATTATGCACCAGGTTTTCTCTTTTTCTCTTTCTGCTTCTATATGCCATGTAACTCACACAACACTACATTATGAATAAAACTGAATTTTGAAAACAAAGGAAATAGGGGATAGTACTTTACATAGTATATACTATATACTACACTAATACTTTTATTGTGAAAATTCTATTTCATATTGTTATACTTCCAAATTGCTCTTTTATGCTATCTGGAATGTAATTTTGCTAAAAATCTATAGCTAAATATGACTGTATGTGGAAAAGTTATTTTGTTACCTTGGAGGCGGGAGGGTCTTTCTAAGTATGATTCATTATTTAGACTCATAAAAGATTTTGAAAATTAACTGCATAAAAATAAATATGTATGGCATAACACCATTGGCAGAACCAAAAGCTAAATGTTGGAATGAAGGAAAGAAAAACATTTGTAATTCATATTATAGAATATTAATTTCCTTAATATATACAGAACTCATAGAAATAGATAAGACAAAAAAATCTAGTAAAAAAATGGGAAAAAATTAAAGACAGCATTTACAGGAAAATAAATGCAGGTAGCTTTTAAGAATATGAAAATATGGTCAACTTTGTTTACTCATAATAAGAGAAATACAAATTAAACCAGAATGATACCATTTCCCACTTATTAGATTGTTACAAATCTTTTTTTTTTTAATATTTTATTTATTCATGGGAGACACAGAGGGAGAGGCAGAGACACAGGCAGAGGTAGAAGCAGGCTCCAAGCAGGGAGCCTGATGTGGGACTCGACCCTGGGTCTCCAGGATGAGGTCCTGGGCTGAAGGCGGCGCTAAACCGCTGAGCCACCAGGGCTGCCCAGATTGTTACAAATCTTAAAAAAAAAAAAAAAAAAAAAAAAAAGATTATTACAGATCTGAAAGTTTGATGGCACAGTGTGTACATTGATGTAGGGCAACTTGGAGATTGTATCTAAATTGCAAACATAATCATTTGACCCAGGGATTGTACATCTAGCACTATAAATTTCACATATATTGGCACACTTTAAAAAAGATATACAAAATTATTCATCACAGAGTGTTTGGAAAAGCAAAAGATTGGGAGTTGCTTAAATGTCCGTCACCAAAACACTGTTAAATTAATTATGGTAACTCATATAATACAACTTATAAAAATCTTCAACAGAGGACGCTCAAGTCTTTTAAGTGTTGAAAAGAAAAGGTCTTGAAGGTAAGGTCCAGAGTATTGTGTATTGTATGCTATTTTTTGTATAAAAAGGTAGACCTTTGAGTATATGTTTGTATTTTCTTATTTACACATAAAGAAGATCTGAAAGTATAAACATTCAACTATTTACAGGGGTGGTTAATTGGGTCACTGAGGGCAAGGTAGAGAGAGAAATTTTTCACTGTTTATTATGTATAATATAATTTTAAAAATATATGTATATAATCCAAAAGTTAATCCAAGGTTTTCTTGATTTCTCAATTAATCTTACTGCAAGATATATTCTTTACCTGAATCTTCTAGAGTCTGTGCAATCAAATAGGACAGGAGTAATAGTGTAAATATCCAGTGAGAAGTACCAAGATAACTATGGAAACGCCCATGGAAAATATCACTATTTGTCAACTCTACTTCTCAGACTCATTTCCTGAGTTTAGCAGGAAGAACCTTTGATTTAAAAATCTACAGGCTTAAAAAATTGAGCTGCATCTCCCATGTTGACAGAGAAAGAAGCTAGAAGTTGCCAAGGGAGTGTAAATGATGGTCATGTCCATGTTACTAGAAAGTCACAATTATATTTTACTTTGACATTTCACAGAAAACTAGGGTTGGAATTCTGTCCTCAAGCCTTCAGGTCTGAATTTTTTCTCTTGCCACATTTACTATTAAATTTAAGTACAATACAATTGAAAAGAATTTGAAATAACCCTAGAAACAGCAAAATTGCTTCCTTTTTATAACAGAACATATATTAAAAAAATGGGCCAGAAAATCAGCTTTTGTTCCGTTCAGAAGCCTAATAACACATTTTGGAGTGATGTAGTGACACCGAATACACACTTTCTCTTCCTGGTGCCTTTGTCTCATCTAGAAAGTTGTCCAGTAGTCCACTCTCAAACAGATGGTTTTGAACTGCTCTCTTGTCTTGAAACCGGCAATTATTTTGTCCCTGTGTGCTTGACGCTTGGATGGGAATGATTTTTTTTTTCTTTTTACAACTATCAAGGACAACATGAATGGAGGCCTTCATTTACTGGAAATAGCAAGAGTGGAAAGCTCTGTTGCACACATTGCAATGTTGCCATATAAAGCAGTGTTTCTTTTTATCAGCAAGTGGTTTATAAATGCCCACAGCCCCCCAAAACAAACAGCCTGGTTTACAACAACATATTTGGTGGTGTTTTCAGTTAGCAATATTCTGTGCCCTGCTTAAAGTACTATGCTCCTGCTTTAAGCAACTGTTTAATTAAAACCTCAATAATGGGGAATACCTGGGTGGCTCAGTGGTTTAGTCCCTGCCTTCTTTGTAAAAAGAGTGGCTAATATTTTGAAAAGTACAGTCTTTTGATCTTTTTCAGAGTACTTTTCTTCAACTTTTTTTTCAAAGGGAAGCTGTCACTATTAATTATTTTGTCAGTTTCAACAAATCTAGATGTTTTAGTGTGGTAAATTACCATTTTACCCCATTCCAATATAGAATATAACTGTATTCAATGAAATAGAAAAGCCAAAAGTTCTTCCTACAAGTCAAGACACTGCAACGTACAAGTATATAATTCAAAAATTCAATTTTGTACACCCTATGAGATCATATAATTTGATCTATTCAGTAACAGTCTTGCTTCTGTAGAGCTTAATTTTAAAGTTTTTCTGTTTGTAAATTTTGTAGTTAGTAATTGTATCAGTAAACCTTAAAAATTGAGGAATTTTTGGTACTCCATTTTGAAACACTTAATATTTAAGTTTTCTGAATGCATTAGAAAAAAGACTCAAACAAAATATGGAGGACTAATTCATTAAAAAGTTAAATACCACTGTGGAGCATTTAAGTTGATTTACAAAATAATTATTCAAAGACCTAAACTTCTCTAACATTTGACTGATGACATACAGTGAAGAGAAAAAGCATATACCACTATGATAAATTTACACATATGTGTAATATATGTGTAATGTATATCAGCTATCAGCTCCCTTACAAAAATATTATAGTTCCATTACTCTAACTGTATATATACATACAAATATTTGGAAGTTATAATAAGTACACATTCTCTTCACATTTGGAAAATACTGGATGTTGTTTGGAATTGTGAATTATGTATGCACCACAACTAAATTCAAGTACATTTAAATTTCATTTTTAAACTTATTTTAGTAAAGACATTGTTCTACCATGATCCTTTGTTCTACCAAATTTTGCACTTTTAATTGTAAAACAAATTACTGTTATCTTCAATACCGAGTTTTAATTGAGTTTATAACATTTACAGTAATATCAAATGTCACATTAACTTTCTTTTTTTAAGTTTTTATTTAAATTTCGATTAGTTAACAGACTGCAGCATTAGTTTCAGGCTTTAACACTTCCATACATCGTGCGGTGCTCATCACAAATGTACTCCTTAATCCTTATCACCAATCAACCCATCCCCCACCCAATTCCCTTCTCAAATGTCACATTAACTTTCTAGAACTTTACTTTGACTCCAAGAATTGGAAAGAAAAATGATCCTGGGGTCCCGGGATCCAGTCCCGCATCGGCTCCCTGCATGGAGCCTGCTTCTCCCTCTGCCTGTGTCTCCGCCTCTCTCTGTGTGTGTCTTTCATGAATAAATAAATAAAATCTTAAAAAAGCACCTCAATAATGACCTCTAAAGCTTTAATAGCGACAGTCTCCGGGGAGAGTCCCCGCGGTTTCCCGCTCGTTTCCCGCTCCTCGGCTCCTCGGCTGTAGCCGGGCTCCTTGGGCCGCCGCTCCAAGGCCGCTGCTGCCCGGCTCCTCGGCCGTAGCCGGGCTCCTCAGTCGCCGCTCCAAGGCCGCCGCCGCCTGTTCCTCGGCCGCCGCCCGCTCCTCGGCCGCCACCGCCGGGCTCCTCGGGCCGCTGCTCCAAGGCCGCCGCCGCCCGGCTCCTCGGCCGTCGCAGGCTCCTCAGCCGCCGCTCCAAGGCCGCCGCTCCTCGGCCACCGCTGCTGGGCTCCTTGGGCCGCCGCTCCAAGGCCGCTGCTGCCCGGCTCCTCGGCCGTCGCAGGGCTCCTCAGCCGCCGCTCCAAGGCCGCCGCTCCTCGGCCGCCGCTGCTGGGCTCCTTGGGCCGCCGCTCCAAGGCCGCCGCCGCCCCGCTCCTTGGGCCGCCGCTCCAAGGCCGCCGCTGCAGGCTCCTCAGCCGCCGCTCCTCAGCCGCCGCCGCCCCGCTCCTCGGCCGTCGCAGGGCTCCTCAGCCGCCGCTCCAAGGCCGCCGCTCCTCGGCCGCCGCCATGACGACCGCGTCCCCCTGGCAGGTGCGCCCCGACTACCAGCAGGACTCAGAGGCCGCCGCCAACCGCCAGATCAGCCTGGAGCTCTACGCGACCTACGTCTACTTGTCCACGTCTTACTACTTGGATCCCGACGATGTGGCTTTGAAGAACTTTGCCAAGTATTTTCTTCACCAGTCTCACGAGGAGAGGGAACGTGCTGAGAAACTGATGAAGCTGCAGAACCAACGGGGCGGTCGAATGTTCCTTCGGGATATTAAGAAACCGGCCCGGGGATCCCTGGGTGGCGCAGCGGTTTGGCGCCTGCCTTTGGCCCAGGGCGCGATCCTGGAGACCCGGGATCGAATCCCGCGTCGGGCTCCCGGTGCATGGAGCCTGCTTCTCCCTCTGCCTGTGTCTCTGCCTCATTCTCTCTCTCTCTCTGTGACTATCACAAATAAATAAAAATTAAAAAAAAAAAAAAAAAAAAAAAAAAAAAAGAAACCGGCCCTGGGAGACGGGCCGAATGCGACGGAGTGTGCGTTACACTTGGAAAAGAGCGTGAATCAGTCGCTACTGGAACTGCACAAACTGGCCACTGATAAAAATGCCCCCCGCTTGTGTGGCTTCGTGGAGACTCATTACCTGCACGAGCGGGTGAGATCCATCAAAGAATTGGGTGGGCACGTGACCAACCTGCGCAAGGTGGGGGCCCCCGAACCTAGCATGGCGGGGATCTCTTTGACAAGCACACCTTGGGAACCGGTGATGGTGGGAGCTAAGCCTTAGGCTGTCTTCCCATAGCCAGAGGCGGTGCATGCATGTTGGCGTTACCTGTACCCCAACTATGAGGGTAAGTTGTACCAAAACATCCACTTCTTTCATTTGTACCATTCCTTCAAATAAAGTAATCTGGTACCCCCCAAAAACAAACAAATGAACAAACAAACAAACAAATAAATAAAGCTTTAATAGCAAAGCATTACATTGGATAGCAAGGTAATGAATTTTTAATAAATTAAGTATGGCCTCTTCCTGCCCAATACATAAAAATATATGAAATCTTGCCTGATATGATCAATCTTGCCTTCTGAAAATCTTGTGTAAACACTAAGCTAAAATCATGTTTTATGGACCATACTTAATTATGTATTCAACAACATAGAACCCTCAGGGCCCAGTCCATGGTAGAAGCTGGTAAATCCTACTTGTGCTTTCTTCTCTTCTGGCAGGAGCACATTAGCACTTGGCAGACACACCTCCTCAGGTATGATAAGAAGCCAAGAGACTTGGCAAAGAAAACAGAGTGCCTAAATGGAGCGAGTGACTTTACTTTAGCTTCTGTAGCTTCTTTCCTTTTATTTAGTTTTATTTGTTTAAGTAATCTCAACACTCAACGTGGGGCTTGAACTCATGATCAAGAGTGCAGGCTCTTCCTACTGAGCCAATAAGGCTCCTCGCTTCTGGAATTTTTATAGCAAATTTGCTACATTAGCCAAGTCTAAAAGGCTAGAAAGAGTAATATTTTAAGAAACAGCAAAGCCTTTAGTGCCCATGGCTCTTGAAGCCACTGTGGGATAGCTACATAATGCCAAGATGAGTAACTATTTTACCTGGTTCTTCAATTTGATCATCTTATTCAATGAATTGTGAAGTTTCACTGACTCATATTTTAATTTCTCTCCCCTGCAAGAGGGTACTGCTATGTGAAGAAGGATGCATTTTACTATTAAATCACTGTGTATAGTCCTAACAGGTTATTTAACTACTTTCTGCTTAAGGAAGACCTGTGTTCTGCAGTGAAAAGCTGGAATCAAAGCATTTTATATTTGAATCTTATTCCCCCCACATATTACCTGTGAACAAAGACAGATTGTGAACAACCCGTGAGCAAAGACAGATTGTGAATCTTCATTTTTCATTTATAAAATGGGCTACCCACCTCATCATGTTATGAGGATGAAATGAGATATGTGTAAATTGTCAGCTCATTGATTTTGGCATGTTAAATACTTAAGGAAGCAGGGTGTTATTATTCTGAAGTATTCCAGACATTAGTTTTAGTCAAAATTTCCAGTCGTTGGCTATTCTTTGCCAATGCTTTAGTTCTATACTATAGCAAGAAGACCATCTGGTGAGTATTATGTGCTAGTTCTGAAAGGTGAAGTAGTGGTGCTTTTAAAATAAAAATTAGAGGTGCAGGAGAAAAGACCCATCTTATATATGATTGATCTTGATAGAATTGACATAACAAAGGGGCACTTATCTCTAGCTTATCTAAATAGACAAATTCAATTTCCAGACCATTCCAAGGTCAAGTTCAGAAAGTCAGCAGTGGGAGGTTGAGATTGGAAGCTACATGTGAACATCAAGAATAAATCAAGTGCGCTCACCTTTCTGAAAACAGGGAGAGAAAGTACAAGAGGCCTTTGTTAATCAGACAGGAAAATCATAGCCTGAAAATGCTGACAATGACATATCAAAAGTCTCGATTCCTTAGTAATAGGCAAGAACATGTGAAGAAGGAGGAAAAAAAAATCCCTGAAGTTATAAAAAGAAAACAAAAGGATCAAATATCTATTAGATGTGAGAACTTTATCTTGCAAGGTTACTTCAGTTCACATTTCCTAAACGGGGACACCTCTGCAGAGGGAACACGAGGCCCCACTTGTGAGGCACTGTGCTGGTAATTTGTGACTCTGACAAATGCCATCTGATTGACGGCCCCGCCCATCCCACTTAAGGCAGTCAGGCACATACAGAAGACAGAGTCCTCTAAATCCAAGTTCATTTGTAAAATATCCCTCATGCCCTCCAAGTCCCCTCCCACTCTGGTTCTCTAAGAGGCTAGAGACTCAAGGAGACAAACCCAGTGATGAGAAATTGAGGGGACCAGCAAGCATCCCAGGTATATCCCAGACACAGAAGCAAAGAGGTTCTTTAGCCTCAAGTAAAGGCAAGATGCCCTCCATCCCTACCCCCGCCTTCCCCTTGAGCAACCAATTCCTTCATCTATTCTCTTTTCCACCTATCACCATCTATCAGGGAGACTTCTGGAGGCTTTACTAACTGAGCTTTTTGCCTAAGAAATTCCTCCTGTTTCTCCAGCCTCCCTTTCTCCCAACCTCACTCCTTCCATCTGGAATCTGAACCACAAATAATCTGTCTGTCAGTGTGAAATCTGGGGATTCAAATTGTGAATTGCCACCTAAGTTCTAACTATGATTCCCCAAGCTATAAACATAAACTCTGCTGTTCCAGTCATAATAAACCAAACTGCCATGAAGAAAGCACTGGTCTATATTCTTAGATTTTAAGAAAGAAAATCAGGTAAGTGAACATGTAGTTACCATGGGAGAAATCAGTGTCTCCTTGTTACAGCTGCCTTGTATGGGTCATTGTGGTTTCCCATTTTTGTTTACTGCTGATTATAAAGTTAGGATCAGAGAAATCTCCAGGATGAGCAAAGGAACAGGCTGCTTCCCGCATCCACTCTCCCCATCCAGGCAAGAACACTGGGTCAAGGTACAGAAGAACATGGCAGTTGGCTCAAGGTAGATCTTTTCCTTGTGTTGAATTAAAAATCACAATGAAAAGCTTGGAGGATTTATAGACTTTGTTTAAGGAGCATATCTTTTTTTTTCTTCAATAAAACAATATCTTAAAAGATGAATAGGACTGCAAATGAATTTTTTTTTAAATCCAGGAGAATACATTAAAAAGCAGGAAATCGTGTAAACATAAGTTCTTTTTTTCTAGTCATTGAAAATGTTTCAGCAAGCATGAATAAAGTGACCTTTAAGCTACCATAATACAGCCCAAACAGATCATTTCAGCAAAGGAGGGAGTCTAAGTATCTTAGAAGTAGATACAGTTGTATCCATTTAAACTACAAATTACTGTATGAATTGAGATGCATCATGCCCAAAAAGTGCCATGGGATTCTACAACAAAGCTTGAGCTTGGATGGTTCTAGCTGTATATTTCCATGACTTTGAGAGAGTTCTTGAGCCTCTCTGGGCCTCGGATCCTCATCAATTAAAGGATGAGTCTGGCTTAGATTGTGCCAAGGTCTGTTCTGCTCTCTAATTACTTCACTATCCAGACTTATAGAGAGAATATTGTAAAAACACAATCAGCCAAAAGTCTGGGCATTTTTTCCTATCCCTTATACTTCATTAAGGGGTTCATTGTCCTCTTTCTTAATGATTAATTGCAAAACTCCTTAGCGAATTTATTACTTCGTAGGCTTTGGATGCAATTTGACCTGGGATAGGTTTCATCTCTGTCACTCATGGGCAATGTGACAATGAACAAAGGACTGTGCCTTTCTGAATCTTTTTCTTCATCAGTTAAGTGTGGTACTTGTCTCATAGGTTTGATAGAAATAAAATGGCATCAATATCATAAAGAGTTTAGTACAGCACCTGACACCTAGGGAGCATACAACAAGTGTTAGAAACTGTATGGTGCATCTATAATATGCAAAGTGTAGGAAAGAGTTAGCATAACATTACTGGTGAGTACATGGGCTCTGGACTGTAAAGCCAGATTTCTTAGGTTTGAATTCTCTGTTGTTTCTCATGTGGACTTCAGCAGATTACTTAAATTCTCAATTTTCTCATTTGTAAATTGGGGATCATGATAGCAGTATTTACCAATTGGGTTGTTGTGAGGTATAAATGAATTAATATGAACACTCTTAGAACAGTGTCTAACTCGGGAGATGTTATTAACTAAAATACTCAGATTGCCTTTTGATTAAAGGCTGATGCCCAGAATATAGGTAAATACTTTTTTTTTTGAAGATTTTATTTATTTATTCATGAGAGACAGAGAGAGAGAGAGGCAGAGGCAGAGACACAGGCAGAGGGAGAAGCAGGCTCCATGGAGGGAGCCTGATGCCAGACTCGATCCCGGGACTCCAGGATCATGCTCTGGGCCAAAGGCAGGTGCTAAACCGCTGAGCCACCCAGGGATCCCCAGGTAAACACTTTTTTTAAAGTTAGCAGTTTAAAGTGTAATTAATGGATTTACTCTGGGCATCTCCTGTTTAAAATCTTTCAGATAAGTATTTGTCTTTTTCCCTCTTGCATCTCTTCAGAGATGCTCTTGATTTTCCATTGACCTGAAAACACACTTGACTCACACAAGCCAACAGAGCTCTAAACGTCATTATCTGATCCTGTTTTATGGTTGAGTTAGAACAGTAAGTCAGCTCTATTCAGTACAAGGTAAAACATTGAGGGAAAAACATTAAATTCAAGTATCACTGATGAGTGAAATAATTTTAACAGCTGTGATTTCAGGAGATAGAGATTCATAACATGGATTAAAAAGTCAAAAGTCTTTTATGATAAACTTATTTGAATGCACTCATCTAAAGTTATAGAAAATAGGGATGCTTGGGTGGCTCACCAGTTGAGTGTCTGCCTTGGGCTCAGGGTGTGATTCCAGTCCAGGGATCGAGTCCCACATTGGGCTCCCTGCAAGAAGCCTGCTTCTCTCTTTGCCTCTCTCTTTGTGTCTCTCATGAATACATAAAATATTTTAAAAAACTAAAGTTGTAGAAAATGATGTCAGTCTTGAGCAAAATAGTTTACAGTTAATGGGCTGTTATGAGGCATTATTTCTCAAATTACAGGAATATCCTAAAAACTTCTGCTTTGTGCCCCAGAAAGCGACTTTACTCTGATGGTAATAAATATGTGAAAATTCAACTTGCTAATGTATACTCTCCATATGTTTTTAGAAGGGAAAAATGTTAATCATAATTAATTACTTTGATCTCGAAGGTCCCTTTCATCTGTATGATTCCAACTCAGATTTGTTGAACACCCACACTGTGTAAGGCCCTTTACCCAATGTTGGCTTTTATACCAAATGTTGGAACTGGCTCCAGAATCTCCTCAGAGATCTTCCTTCACTCAAGAGTGCATACTTTTTCCAATCACAGTAGTGTTCTCCAAGTAACCCATTGCATCTTCAAAGACAGATGACTCTTTATTATGAAGTTGCTACTGAAATAAAAATTTATTGAAATACTTCCTGCAGGGGATGCCTGGGTGGCTCAGCAGTTTAGCGCCTACCTTTGGCCTGGGGCATAATCCTGGAGTCCAGGGATAGAGTCCTGCATCGGGCTCCCTGCATGGGGCCTGCTTCTCCCTCTGCCTGTGTCTCTGCCTCTCTCTCTTTTTTTGTCTCTCATGAATAAATAAAATTTTAAAAAATTCTTAATTAAAAAAAAAGAAAGAAATACTTCCTGCCAATCCTTTTAACATTCACAAATCTTGGAAAAATCTTATTTGCTATATCTTGTATCCACTTTATCATCAACCATCTAAAAATTAAAAGGGTCTTGACATCATGTAAACTACCAAATACAGGAAGTAGCTTGATGATTATTTTCAGAAATATGAAAAGCATCATGCTTGGTACTCAGTAGTTTTTCACTGAATAGTATTTGAATAAGTAAGGAGTAAATTAAAGTTTTGTAGATCTAAAGAATATATTTAGATGTAATAAAAGAAAAAATTACTGGAGTAAGTCAAAGTGCCGTTCAAGATACTACAGGAGGAACATTCATAGATAACAGTTGCCAGGAAAGAAACTCTTCAAACTTAGCACATTTTAATGAAAAGACTGTAATTAATGTACAACCTAATTCTGCATAAGTAGACAGAGGGTGTCAAAAGTTAAAGTAGTTGCTTTTGCTTTATGGATAAAATAAATGGGAAATTTTCATATTAATTTTGTATCTTTCACATATAAATCTTTGGATTCAATATTTTTGAAAAGAAACATACATCTGTTTTATCTTTACAGAAAAACTTAATCTTTTACTCATATGAAATGCCCACGATACTTTCTGGGATTCAAGGTGCATTGACTGTATTTGAATGGTATCTGCTCAATGGAGGATAAAATTCTCAGAATACTTCAAGAACCTTTTCTTTTCTATTGATCAGCTATCTGAATGAAAAAGATAAACACGAAAATAGAAATTCCAGTATTGTTCTCCTAGGCTCTCTCAGCAGTCCTGTGTCTATAATGCTGTTCTGAGGACACAGTGTGGCCTAGGGGAAAGAATAGGAGCTTTGGCAGCAGACATAATGCCTGGAATTCTTGCCAAGCCATTTTCTTTTTTTCTTTTTTTTGCCAAGCCATTTTCAAGCAGGCCTTAGACATGTTACTTAACCATCTTGGGCCTGCATTTCTGTATTTGTGAAATGGGAATAATTTTTATGCCATTTGGTACACACATTGCCTAAAATATGGACATATACTTTTTAATTGAAGTATAATGTACACACAATGTTAGCTTGATGTCAGGTGTACAACACAGTGACTTGACAAATTTATACATTTTGCTATGCTCACCACAAGTGTAGCTACCATCTGTCACCATACAATGTTATTAAAATGCCATTGATTCTATTTCCTAAGGCATATAGACTTCTAAAATTTTTTATTTTAAAGTAATTTAGACTTTTAGAGAAGTTGCAAAGTAGTACAAAATGTTATTACGTAAGTAGGTTTTTAACAAGTTTAATTTCCTTCTTTTCATATGCCATGTAAATCTGGTCTATGTGTTCTTATTTCAGAAACAAAGGAAGAGCTTCAAATCTTTCCTTCCCTTTTGTTTGGCCTCCTGGTAATCAAATATTTACATATTTTTTCCATAGACTTTATTTTTTAGAGCAGTTTTAGGCTGACAACAAAACAGAATAGAAAGTACAGGGGGCATTCCCATTAGATCCTCTGTTCCCACACATGCACAGCCTCCTCGACTATTGACTTGCCTTCCCCCCGCCCCAGAATGGTCCATTTGTTACAATTGATGAATCTATATCGACACATCATTATCACCCAGAGTCCATATTGTATAACAGCGTTCACGCTTAGTGTTATACATTCTGTGGGTTTTCACATGTATTCACCATTATAGTATCATGCAGACTAGTTTCACTGCCATAAAAATCCTCTGTGTTATTTATCCTACCCCCTCTCTACTCCTTAGCAACCACTGATCTTTTTGCTGTCTCCATAGTTTTGCCTTTTCAGAATACCATACAGATACAATCACACAGTAGGCAGCCTTTTCAGATTGGCTTTTTTCACTTACTAAGACACATTTACGTTTTCTCCATTTATTTTTATGGGTTTTCATTTCTCTTTAGCCTTGAAAATTATCCCCTTGTATGGATATACAATAGTTATTTATCCACCCACCTACCAAAGGACATCTTGGTTGCTTCCAATTTTTAGCAATTTTGAATAAAGCTGGTATAAACATCCAAGTGCAAGCTTTTTAAAGATAAATATTTTCAACTCATCTGGGTAAATACCAAAGAGAAAGCTTGCTGGATCATATGGTAAGAGAATGTCTTGTTTTGTAAGAATCTGCCAAATTTCTTCCAAAGTGACTGTACCATTTTGCATTTCCATAAGCAATGAGTGAGGACTTTGGTTGCTCTATATCCTTACTAGCATTTGGGATTGTCAGTATTTTGGATTTTCAACACTAATAGGTGGGTAGTGGGGTCTCACTGTTGTTTCAAACACATATTGTTTAAGTGCTTGAACTCTGGGAGGTTAAAGTCTTTCTCTAGGAGGCACTTGTATAAGTCAATGAATCAAACTGATAAATTCAGAGGAGATTGAAGTTTCACTTTATGTTACTCAACAGAATCACTTGAATACCAGCTACTGCTGGCCAAGTAAACTAGGTCTACAGTGAAGATTAACAGCTATTTCCTTCCACTAAAACTTCAGCCTAATGTTTTAGAGTTAAGCTTAACTACTTAATATCAGAAGGACTAGTTGCTTTCTATTAAGAACAATGTCAAGGGGGTGTATGTTTTACTCTGTAGGGACAGTGATATACTTAGTGAATAATGGTGGCATAATTGCCTATCCATCCAGAAGAAAGTAAAATTGGATTTATATCTTCTACTATGTACAAAAGTAAACACTAAATCAACTAAAAAATGAAGGAAATAAAGATCTTATAACTTATAAGTTAATAATTATAATTACATGCATAATCCAGAGGTTGAAAAGAATTTTAAATTTAAAATAAGAAAGTCAAACATATTTGGCTATATAATCATAATTAAGAATTTTTTATGGCGAGGATATGGAAACTGTTGAGGAAATATATTTGTAATTTACATGACAGCTAAAAGTTTTTTTCTATAACATACTATGAACTTTTATATATGGATAAGAAAAAGATTAAAAAATTGAATGGACAAAGGATATATAAAACAATTAATTGAAGAACAAATCCAAATGACCAATAAACATATGTAAAGGTAATAAACCTCATTTGTCACGGGGAAATCATAATTATAGTCACAATGTGGGAAGAAAGGCAAATAGTAAACTTGAGCTTACTGAAAACCTAATCCTTTCTCTATTACAGTCTTTAGTGAATACCCTGGTGATACCAGGACAGTAGTGGATGATGTTGATTTGGGAAATGCTGAAATATTTCCTCAAGGGCATTTACAGTACTCAAAACATATACACTTGAACAACATGGATTTGAACTATGTGGGTTCACTTATATGCAGATTTTTTTCAATAATATATTGTAACATCTTTTGGAAATACGTGACAATTTGAAAAAAACTTGTAGAAATTACATAACCTAGGAATATCAAAAAATTGAGGAAAAGATATTTCATAAATTCATAAAATATATATAGATACCAGTCTATTGAATTATTTACTACCTTAAAATACATACAAATCTATTATAGGCATTAAAATTTACCAAAACTTATACACACAAATACTTATAGACTGTACATGGTGTCTTTCATGGTCAAGAGAATTGTAAACAAATGTAAAGATGCAATGTTAAATCACAACTTCATAAAATTAACTGTAGGGCATACTATAATATTACAATAATTTTATGGCCACCTCTCTTTGCTATGGTGGTGAGCTCAAGTGTTGGAAGTATCTGCTTAAAATGCATGTGATGTTAATTATCTCTATATGATTAGCTCCTCACCAGCAAGCTGCATTTCAGAGTAAAAAGCGATCTCTCACAGTTCTTGCGTATTTTGCACCATGTTTAGTACAATATCATAAGCCTTGAATAACACCATGGGACCCATGTGAAGTGCCATTAGTGATGCTTGAAGTGCTCCCAAGAAGTGAAGAAAAGTCATGACATCAGAAGAAACAGTTAGGTTGCTTGATTTTTACTGTAGGTTGAAGTCTGCCACTGTGGTTACCTGCCATTTCAAGATAAGTGGATGCAGTATAAGGGCTATTGTAAAAACAGAAAATTTGTGAAGCTTTTACTGTATCCATATCAATAGGCATGAATACCTCACACTTTTTGTGAAATATCTTTTTATCTTGTCTTGAAAATGCAGTTCTTATGTGAGTGCAGGATTGGTATAAGAAAGGCATACCTATAGACTCTAATATAATCTGAGAAAAAAATGAAGTCATTATATGACAACTTAAAGCAAAAGAAAGGTAAAGGATCTAAAGCTGGAGAATTTAATGTCAGCAAAGGATAACTTGATAATTTTAGAAAGAAGTTTGGCTTACAAATGTTAACAAGGGAAGGAGCTTCTGCCAAACAAGAGGCAGCAGATGAGTTTCCAGACTCATTTAGAAAATCACTGAGGAGAAAGAACAGCTTTTGCTGGACCCCAAAGATCTTGGATCATTGTGTTTTC
The DNA here is from genome assembly GCF_011100685.1 of Canis lupus familiaris. Lineage (NCBI taxonomy): Eukaryota > Metazoa > Chordata > Mammalia > Carnivora > Canidae > Canis > Canis lupus. The sequence goes on along the minus strand of NC_049253.1, from coordinate 27,524,955 downwards.
ATTTTCATTTGTTCTATGTATTTTTTTGTTTCCTCTTTGATTTCTCAGTTGATCCATTCATTGTTTAGTAGCATGTTATTTAATCTTCATGTATTTGTGCTCTTCCCAGATTTTTAATGACTGATTTCGAGTTTCACAGCATGTGGTTGGAAAGATACATGGACCAGAACAGACTTTTCTAACATAATAGGCCCTGCTCCCACGTTCTTCTATAGATTAAACCTCCTCAATACACTCTAGCTGAAGCCCATCAAAGCAGTGTCACAATCCTGGCAGTGTGCAAGTAGCCCCCACAGGAGCCAGCACCACTTCAAAGTGATGATTGCCCAAGGGAGAGGGAAAGATAACTACTCACCAGTTAGGCAGCAGCCTCAGAAGTGGGCTGGGGGGCAGATAGCTGGTCTGACTGCAGACCTCCCCAACCAATGAAAGCTCAGGATACAAAACAGGGAAAGCTACTGGCAGTTCAATGCTACTGCATCTGACTCAACTGAAGCCCAAGATAGCCTCAGCGTGGCCCAGTAATGGTCATAAACAACACAGAGACCAAACCCTGCCAACATAAAGCAAAGAGAGCCATTGCAGGTGGCTGGACTGAAGACAAACACAGCTCAACCACAACAGCAGTGTACACACAACCCACATAGGAGATGTTCTCAAGAGCCAGGTTCTGGTGAACAGGGAACAATTCACTGCAGGGCACTATAGGACCTCTTCTTCATAAGGCCACTAATTTCAAGAGCAGAAGAAGACATAGCTGGCTTTCCTAAGGCATAGAAACAGATACAGAGAGTTAGATGAAATGAGGAGACAGAGGAATATGTCCTAAATGAAAGAGAAGGACAAAAATCACAAGAGCCCTAAATGAAGTGGAGATAAATAATATGCCTGATAGAGGAATTAAAGTAATTGTCATAACAAAACTCACTAGACTTGAGAAAAGAGTGCAAGACCTCAGTGAGGCCCTCAACAAAGAGATAGAACACATAAAAAAGGACCAATCAGAGATGAAAAACTCAATGAAATTAAAAATACACTGGATGGAATAAATGGCAGTCTAGAGGAAGCAGAAGAATGAATCAGTGACCTCAAGGACAGAGTAATGGAAAACAATCAAGCTGAATAGGTAAGAGAAAAATATAATAAAAATAAAATAGACTTAGGGAATTCAGCAATACCATCAAGTGCAATGATATTCACATTACACAGATCCCAGGAGAAGAAGAGAGAAAATAGGGCAGAAAATTTATTTGGAGAGATAATAGCTGAAAACTTCCCAAATCTGGGGAAGTAAACAGAAATCCAGATCCAGAGGCACAGAGTCCCCAACAGAATCAACCCAAGGAGGCCCATACCAAGACACATAGTTATTAAAATGGCAAAAAGTGGTCTTAAAGAGAGAATTTTAAAAGCAGCCAGAGAAAAGAAGAGAGTTTACAAACAAGGGGGAACCTCATAGGGCTTTCAGCTGATTTTTCAGCAGAAATTTGCAGGCCAGAGAAAGTGGCATGATATAGTTAAAGAGTCAAAAGAAAAAATTTTGCAATCAAGACTACTCTATCCAGCAAGTCTATCATTCAGAATGGAAAGAGAGATAAGGAGTTTCCCAAACACAAGTTAAAGGAATTCATCACTAAACCAACCAGCCCTACAATAAATGTCAAAGGGTACTTTTTGAGTGGAAAGGAAAGACCATAAGTAAGAGTAAGAAAGGTAGGAAGCACAAAAGCAGTAAAATTAAGTATATCTATAAAAATCAGTCAAGGGACTTGCAAAAATAAAAAGTTGTAAGTATGTAACCATATACTTAAAACATGGTGAGAAAAGGAGGGAAGAATGTGTTCAAACTTAAGTTGGCCATCGGCTTTGGTTTTTTTATTATTAGTTAAAAATTGTGAACATTTATCAAAATTATTGGTATGGAATCTATATTGATTTTTACAGGAGAATCCCAAAAGAAGTTCTGTACTTCCTGAATGTTTTGGATTACTTTTCAAAATGTTCTAAAACCTCAACCTATATAGTAGCAATTTCAGTTAAGATTGGGCTAGAGTGACGATGAAACTGTGAATGGTTGGATGCCACAATGTAAGGCACCTCAGTAGATAACAGCTTTGGTTGTGGTTCAATACATAGTTCATATGCTAAGTTCAGCAGCCAGCAAGAGATTTTAAAATTTTCATCAAGATTGTATAGATAGTGAAATTTGAAAAATATCCACATAATCTAATTGAGTGAACATTATGATGGTACCTACTCAACTTTATGTCTTCTTTAAACCCGTCCATATTCTTAAAAGATTACACAATACAAAGTCAGAAAATTATTATCTAGTTTTCCATCTCTACATTAAAACAAAAATATATACTATATCATGTGATGGAAAAATGAAATTTGATTTTAGGGTGATGTAATTTTATGCCAATGTTCTTTTCTTTTGGAGGAAGTGAAGAAATTAATATTTCCTAAATTCTTACTTTGCATGGACTTTCTCTGCCTTAAGAGAGTAAATTGTGTTTGAAAACCCCTTCATAGGACACAATGTTACAAGGTGAAACCTTAATTATGATTAAAATATATAATGCAAATTAAAAAATGCATTTCTGAATCCCCAAACCAAAACTATTTGTACTAAAAACATTCATACCACTAAAATGGGAAGAGCTTACAGGGGAAGGTAAGGCTGCCTTGAGAATCACAACTGCTATTAATGCTGGAGGATTCTGGGAAGAGATTTTTTTTCTTTTTCTTTTTCTTTTCTTTTCTTTCCTTTTTTTTTTTCTTTTTTTTTTTTTTTTTTTGCCAGAGCCCAGGGTAGCAGCCTCAGCAGCTGGAACCTGGAGGAGATCTTACTGGGATGGTAACTTCCCTTTCTCTCCTCCTCTCATCTTTCAATTTTCTCTTAGTGCCTCTCAGAATCTGAAATACCCAGAATCCAGTTGGAAAGGGAATCTGGGAAATAGTTTGCAGGGATTAGCTCCCTGTGATACAAAGCAGAGCTAGGGGGAGAAGGTAATATATTTGAGAGCAAATACGTGAATGACCTGCACTGTCATATAACAAAGCAGCTCCCCAGTCGAAACACATAAAGTACAATATTTTGTTTCTGTGAGTTTGATTTTTCTAAAGATTCTGCATGTAGATGATGCCATGCAATATTGTCTTTTTATCTGGCTTATTTTACTTAGCAGAATGCCCTCAAGGTCTATTCACGTCACAAATCACAAATGGTAGAACTCCTTTCATTTTTGTAGTTGAATAATATCCCATTGTGTTACACACACACACACACACACACACACACACCCCACAGCTCTGTTATCCATTCATCCATTGATGGATGTTTAGGTTGTTGTCCTACCTTTACTTTTATGGATGATTCTGCAATGAACATGAAGGTGCAGATATCTTTTCAATATTCAATTAGCATTTCCTTTGGATAGCTACAGAGAAGTGGGATTGCAGGATCATGTGGTAAAGTGGAGGAAACAGGAACAGGTTGGTAAAAGGGTACCAACTTTCAGCTATGAGATGAATAAAGTCTGAGGAGCTAATGTAAAACATTAGCTGATATATGGTTGATAACACTGTATTATATAATTGAAATTTGCTAAGAGAGTAGAACTTGAATGTTTTCACCCCTTCTGTTTCTCAAAAAATCTCAAATATGTGAGGTGATGGATATATCAATTAACTAGACGGAGGGGAAGGGAGAGGATCCTTTCACAATACGTATGCATCTCAAATTATCACAGTGTACACTTTAAATATCTTAACAATCTTACTCAGCAGTTTTATCTCAATAAGGCTAAAAAAAACACAAAATAATTGTTATAAATGAAAACAAAAAATGCTTATTAAGCCAAAGTAGAAGTATTCAGTGCTTCAAAAAATACAATTCTCATTGCCCAACTGAGTGTTTTCAGGATTTTACTGCATTACATATCGAGTTAATTACTTTACATCTGCTAATTCCTTTAATCTTCAACAAGGATTTTGGCACCAGTATTCAAATAAAATAGAAATAGCAAAGATCAGAGAGATTAAGTAATTTTCCCCAAATTATTTAATTAATTAAACAAAAGAACTGAGGTTTGAACCAAACTCTGCCAGACTCTCATACCATTTCTACTACATCATGATAGAAACATAATTATATAACCACTAAACAAATGAAATATGTCAATCAACATAAATATATATACATATATGTATATATATGTGTGTGTATATATATATATATATATATATATATATAGAGAGAGAGAGAGAGAGAGAGAGAGAGAGAATTTGAGCTATATCACCTAAAAAATTGTAACTCATTTAATCTAAACTAGTAAAACCAATGTAAATTTGATATATGGTCTCAGGTTTGTTTTTTTACTAAACCAGTATTTCTCAGTATGTTCTCATTTGGAAAGCTTGTTACGCATTTAGATTTCAGGGGCTCACTGAGCAAGATTCTCCAGGAGCAGTACCTGGGAATCTTCATTTGAAATAATGTCCATCATGGATTCTGAAGCACATTAAAGTTTGATAATCCCCATACTGACTCTGTATTTGGTCTACTAACTCTTTTACCAAGAGTTATTTTTAAATAATTTTCCTTATGGACACCTGGGTGACTCAGTCAGTTAAATGTCTGCCTTTGGCTTAGGTCATGATTCTAGGGTCCTGGGATAGAGTTCTGCATTGGGCTCCTTGCTCAGTGGGGAACCTGCTTCTCCCTGTCCCTTTGCCTGCCATTCCCCCAGCTTGTGCTCTCTCTCTCTCTCTCTCTGTCAAATAAAATAAAATCTTTAGAAAAAATAATTTTCCTTAAAAAAGGAAAAACTCAAAGCAATAAAAAAAAGACTAGAAATAGCAAGTGTTGGTGAGGATGTGGAGAAAAGGAAACAATCATGCACTGTTGGTGGGAATGTAAATTGGTGCAGCCACTAATGGAAGACCATGTGGGTGTCCCTCAAAAATTTAAAAATATAACTACCTTATGATCCAGCAATTCCACTTCTGGGTATTTATCCAAAGAAAATGAAAATACTAACTCAAAAATATGCACCCCCCCCCAACACACACACACTTCACTACAGCATTATTTACAATATCCAAGATAGGGAAACAACCTTAGTGTCCATTAGTACATGAATGTCTAATGAAGATAAGGTTTATGTAGACAACGGAATATTATTCAGCCTTAAAAAAGAATGAAATCTTGCCATTGGTAATGACATAGATAAAGCTCTAAGAGCCTATAAGTGAAATAAATGAGACAGAGCAAGACAAATACCATACGATTACTCTAATAATGTGAAGTTTTTAAAAAAAAAACAATTAAGCAAGCTCATATACACAAAGAGAGGTGGGACAGAGGCATGGGGTGTGGAAGTAAAGGATGAAGGGGGGTCAAAAGGATAGATAGATAGATAGATAGATAGATAGATAGATAGAAAATAAAATGACCAAAGGGAACAACAAAACAAAAAACCCACAAAATCAATCTATTACATTTTGTTTAGAACATTAATTCAAAGATAATCAAGCCTATTCAGGTTGGTAGTATCTTTAAAGAGCAATATGTGATCTATAATTTAGATCTGTCTTCTGAGAAATATGGTCAAATTACAAACATCCCAGGCTAAGTAGTAACTCTAAAATTTGATAATTCAAATATGCTATAAAAAAAGAAACTACAAGATACAGTATTTTAATGAATAACTTAAACTCTTCTTTAAACTACTGATTAACCATTTCATAAAATTATTTTTGCTATCAGCAGCAATGGATACCTAGTTCTATTCACATTAAAATTAATTTGGTTATCTAAGTCAAATTTGCTCTTACTTGAATCTGATAATCTGATTCTATTTAATACATGAACAATTGGGACTTTGACATCAAATACATACATTTCATTTTATCCTTTTGATATTGCTTCCCCCAGTATTCTAATTTCTGAGAAAATCTCAACAGGCAATAACGTAGTTTTATGATACAGAATCATATAAGACTTATGATACACCTTGGGCAGTCAATATATTATACAATATGTATATCATCTAATCCAAATCACAAAGTATTCACTCATTCAATCACTCAGGGAATATTTATTGAACACCTAGTCTGCAAGGAGTGTCCCAGACTCTTGGGATGCATTGGGGAAAGGATAAAAATCACTGCCTTATTGGAGCTTGCCTTCTAACAGATGGAGACAAAAACCAGAAAGTGTAATAAAGAACCAAATTATATAGTACGTTAGAAGTAGCAAGTGCTATTGGAGAAAAGAAAAAGTAAAGCAGAATAAAAAGAAAAGGACTTAGAGTGAATTCTCCCAATCTAGGTATTCAACACAAAACTCCAAAAATTCTTTCCCAAAGAGTAGATTATTACTAATTCTTTTCTTGGCATAAATTTAGACTTTAGTCCAAGAGAAGTCTTAAAAACTAGTAAACTCTTATTAACATTTTGTACTTGGTTTCCATCTGTGAGAATGCTAAAAGCAAGATTAAAATTAAAAAGGTGCTATAGAAGTTGCTAGGCACTTTGGTATAAGTGCTGTATGGTATCAGCGGGAACCAATTTGATCTTCTGGATGTGTTTGAAACATTTGATGTGTTTGACACAGCAACTCTTGGAACATGTACCAAGAACTTTTTGAAAAATTTGTGGGAAATGTCTTGCAAATTATCTACATTAAGATATTCAGACTTTGCTGACCAATCAGTGGCAGCCACTGAAATGACTCTAGAGGTTTCTATGGAGCCATGGGAGAAGGAATTTTTCTGCACAGACGGGAACCAATTTTTTTTTTAAAGATTTTATTTATTTACTCATGAGAGACACACACACAGAGAGGCAGAGACACAGGCAGAGAAAGAAGCAGGCTCCATGCAAAGAGCCCAATGTGGGACTCGATCCTGGGATTCCAGGATCACGCCCCGGGCAGAAGGCAGATACTCAACCACTGAGCCACCCAGGTGTCCCTAGAACCCAATTTATGAAAAGGAGCAATAGCCAATGAACAGCATAAGCTTGTATAATTTACTGATGTTCTCCCAAGAGAGTACAAATGAGTAGAAAATTCAAGGAGCAAGTGTCTACTTTTCTTTTCAATCTTTACCTTTTTCTAAAAAAATTTTTTTATTTTATTTGTTTTTTAAGTCAACTCTAACCCCCAACGTGGGACTCGAACTCACGAACCTAAGATCAAGACTTGTATGCTTTACTGACTGAGCCAGCCAAGCATCCCTTTATCTTTTTTTAATATATAAAATTATCAAGTTTTGTTTTATTCCTGTCAAAAGATGAGTACTTTTATTAATCAAAAAGGGAATGAAATAAAGAGCTACTACTACTATAGAACGATTCCATATCTTTTTCTCTATGAACAAACAAAATCCCCACTTTACTACATAGTAACAGATAAATCTACCTTTGAACTCAATTCTGCTTCCATTCTGACCAGTCTTTGAGGTGACTATTGGAAAATGATTCCTTTTTGTACTCCCTTTAGCAGTTAGCTAAAATGAATTTACAGACCATCTTTTGATGCATAGTTGATAGATTTAAAGGTGCTTAAATTCCAAGAAGTGCTGTATTATATAAGCTGTATATTGTCAGGTTGTTCTTTGACAAAATTTTTTTGGGTACTCTCTTTTTGGGAATCATATTGAGGTCATTTTAGGAAAAATAAAGTCATGTTAAGAAAGTATTGTTTGTTACTGAATCGGTGTTTTTTGAGTATCTTTTATGAACCAGGCATGTTGTTAGATACAAAGATTTATTCCGAGAATTATATAATGTTTCTGTTAAAGAGGCTCTATTTTTGGTAATGACATGGGCTCTAGGCTCCAGCGGATCTGTTTTAATTCAGGCTTCATCATTTCCTAGTTACCTGTCCTTGAGCAGGATACTTAAACTGTGTAAACCTCAGTTTGGTCATTTGTAAAGTGAAAATAAAAATTGTATGATCTCACAGGGTTATTGTGAGGGCTAATGTGATAACATATGTGACATAAAGGTACTAAGTTATATTTCATTTCTTTATTGCATAGAAATCAACAAGAATGGAACTGTTACTGTTTTATGTACTTTATTTCCTTCTCCTCTCCCCTCCTTCCTTCTTCTTCCTCTCCAAAGTGGCTTGAATTAAACTCCCCCATTTCTGTGGAGATGTGGAAAGGGTATGAAGACAATTTCCTTTTATGGTGATGGGGCTCAGAACACGCTACTCCCAAATATGGCACCTTGGCATACTGAATACTTTAGCCTGAAAGGAGTCGGAAATATGGCAGAAGGTCACTCTGATCTCCCTCAACCTTTCCCCCCTGAAACAGGTCATAAAACCATCATGTGAGGTGCCCTCCCCATACCCAGAGGAAAGTAGATCCTTATCTCCAAAGACAAAGGGATGCCAAGAAAAATCTGAACGAACAGGCCTTGCTAAGTGTCCCCCCAGTTTGCACACTTAAGCAATTGTATTCCTCCACAACTATGCACTCTTCATCAAACCTAGCAGAAAACACTTAGGTCTAAGTGTTCCTTTGGGACTTAATTTCCCTATGAAAAAGGTTCACTGTCAGGTAAAACTTAGACAAGTAAATGTATGTGCTTTTCTCTGGTTAATCTGTCTTGGGCAGTTTTATTTTTAGACCCACACAGGGAACCTAACAGATTTGAGGAAAATTTTGTTGGCTTTTTCGTATGTGTGTAAACTTGAACTCACCATGGGAAATACATTAGGAAGGGAAAGCAGGAGTAGCAAGGAGAGAGTTCCCCGCCTCTCGCCCCCTCCCCACGGGGTGAGAGGGTGGGGCTAGAGATCTTGGAGACCCAAGAGGAGCAGAAATCTGAGCCTGGATCTGGGGTGGTGGCTGTGGCTGGAGGTGGCAGGAGCTTGGTAGGTACTCCCAGGGGGCTCCTCAGAGGCTGGACCCACACCCCAGACTCCCGGCCATGGAACATCCCCACAATCAGTCTTGGCACAGACATGCTAGGGCTGCCTGTTTTCACAAGACCAAAGGGTTTGAGCAGTTTCGTTTATAATAGCAGCAATAAAAATGAGCCAAGGAACCGAGAAACTGTTCCCTGTTTTTTAGAAATCATATAAACTATCCTAATTTTTGGGTGACCATACCACAAGGTATAAGAAGTATACCTCAGTAATGACTGAAATTGAATTTCCTAATCAGTTTGGCAGGATTGGGTTCATATGTAATCTTATTTAAAGACAATAGATATATAACTTTTTTTTTAATATGCCAAGTTCACGTACGTAGAACATTTAGCACAATGCCTGGCAAAGAGTAAAGCACTTAATCAATGACACCTAATATTATGGCATCTTTAATTTCTGTAGAAAAATATTTTTGTTACCTTAATCTTTTTAAAGTATCAGCTGTTTGGAAAGGTTGTGAAACTCTCTGTGTAGCATTAACCATCAATATCTGAGTAGTTCATGTGCTTCCATGTATTGTACTATGGACATAACGTCCAGGTTGCAGCATAGCAAGAATGTAAAAAAAAAAAAAAAGTCATGTTCTGATTAAATAGGATGTTTTAAGTACTTTAAGGATATGGAATGGGAATTGTCAAGTATCTGAAGTTATCACCCCACTGTCAGCTAAGAGTCCAATTCACGTGCTGATGTTGATGAGTCAGAGCTCTTCTGAAGATTTCAGGGCAAGGCGATGAAGAAGAGATCTCTGTGTCTCTGCTTTTTCTGTCCCCGTAATTGAACTTTGAATTGTACATGAATTGTAACTGAGCATTGAAGCTCCATGCTGGAAGAGATGCTACTGTGTAGGGGGAATAGAATAAATCTCCAAGGCTTCTAACCAAGTCCAATCTAAGTCAGCTGCAGGAAAGCTCACTTAACTTGCAGATCTTTGTGTTTGCTTCTGACAAGCTCTTCCCTTCCGAGGCTTGAATTGTCAGCATTCATCTCTTACCTTCGTCAAGGGAATGGTACTTTGACAGGTATCCAAGAAACAGGGAAACACAGAAGTGAAATCGAGTGACTCTGGCACTGCTGATAAGGAACCACCGATAGTCCAAATGTCAGAATTCTCAAAAAAGAAAAATTTAAGAACTCTATTTCCATTGTTGTTCAAATTACTATCTTTAAACACTTTTGTCTCTATTGGACCTAATTAAAGTAAGAAATGTCATTTTGTCAAGGGTTTCAAAGTAATTGCTCTGAAAGGAACACTTGGAAAGCTTTATGTTAACTACAATTTTTTATTTCTTCTGTAGAACTGAGCCTTAATTTAAGATGGTCCATCATGGGCAAATCTGACCTGAACAAAAGAGGTGAGAAAATGGAGGCACAGAGAAGCAGGTAACTTGCCCAGGGTCGTGCGGTTTGACGCTGGCAAAGCACACGTGTGGATGGAACAGTATTTCTCAAGAGCTCTGCACTCAATCACTATGCTATGCACCCGTTTGTTACTCGTATTTCACTTTCCTGGGTTGCTTATTTGTGCCCTTTGCTCATTGTTCTCACATTCTCATATCCTCAGAAATATGCAAAGTTCTTGGAATGTTAAGCTTTTGCCAAATACTTGTTGCAAACATTTTCTCCGGTTTGTTTTCTCTCTTTTACATTGTTTGTGTTTTAAGAGTTTTAGGAGCATTTTGTTATTTAAATTTTTTTTCTTTTTTTTTAAATAAGGATTTTATTGATTTGAGAGAAAGAGAGAGAGAGAGAGAGAGCGCGAGGGCAGAGGGCAAGGGAGACAGGGGGAGCCCCACAGGGACTCCATTCCAGGACCCTGAGATCACAACTTGAGCTAAAGGTAGAGGCTTAACTGACTGAGCCACCCAGGCGCCCCTAAAAAAATTTTTTAAAGTTAGCATCAGCTTTTGACACATTTTGAAAGCATTTTAACTACTCTTAGATTATAAAACTAATGCTTGCTTTTTGCTTCTATAAGCTTCTTTCTTTCTGCTTTAATTTTCTAATCTCTCTGTACATCATTTTGGTAAAAGGCAAAACTCCAGCTGAATTTTTTTTCCCCAAATGACTATGCAGTTATCCAAAAATAAGTATTGGTTAATAAATCTTTTAACATCGATTTAAGCTACTACTTGCATTGTATATTTAATCTTCCTATATAATTGGGTCTCTTTCAATACTTTCTCTCCAACTAAACCTGTACCAATACTGTGTTATTTTATGATTTCGTTTTTTAAAAAATATTTTTATTTATTCATGAGAGAGAGAGAGAGAGAGACAGAGACCCAGGCAGAGGGAGAAGCAGGCTCCATGCAGGGAGCCTGACATGGGACTCGATCCGGGGTCTCCAGGATCAGGCCTCGGGCTGAAGGCAGCGCTAAACCACTGCGCCACCCAGGCTGCCCTATGATTTCATTTTTATATACTGTAATATCCAGTATGAAAAGCCTTTACTTCATTATTCTTTTTCATAAATAAGCTGCCCTTTCTGCAAGTTTATTATTTCAAGGGAATTCAAGAATAATGTTATCAATAATCTCCCACTACTCCCCAAATTACACTGGAATTTTTATAGAGATTGTATCCATTCATAAATTAACTTAGTGAAATTGAAATATTCAAATTATTAAGTTTTGACATCTAAGACCATGGACTTTTGATAATTTTAAATCATGTGAGTATTACATGTTTCTTATTCAATTTATTAATAGATTTTTCTTGTGTAGTTGTGAATAATTTCTTTGTATTTTCTAACTTGTACAAAATCAAGCTTTTTATTTTTATTCTTTATATATTTGTATTTTAGCTCTGTTACTGAACTCCTTTTTTATTCTCAATAATTCTTTAATAGCTTTTCTTATCTTTTCAGGTATACCACTATATACCTTCAATACTGGTACTTTGCTGCCTATATATATTTATGGATTCCTTAAAAAATTAATTTTATTAATATTACTAAGCCTGCCATAAATGAGCAGCCCTGTCTCTATCCTGACTTTAATCAAATTCTATTAAGGTAGCATTTTTTTAACGTTTCCCTTTTTTATTTTTTAAAGATTTATTTATTTATTTGAGAGAGAGCGAGAGAGAATATGTGTGCGCATGATAAATAGCTTTGAATATAACTATTTGAGGGATAATTCCCTGAGGTAAGCACTTTGATGGGGTTCTAAAGCAAAGCATCTGCTAAGTCTTCAACCTAGAGAACAAGAAACAGACTGAAAACTGCGAGAATTATGTTTTATAAAGAGAAGTAAAACAGAGCATAGTATTAGCTTGAAGAAATAAAAATTTTGTGGACATCTTCCAAACCTCTTGACTGTTATGTTAAGTTTATTCATTTATTTATTTATTCGATTTTATTTAGGAGAGAGAGGATGAACAGAGTGGGGGGCAGAGGAGGAGAGAGAGAAGACTCCTTGCTAAGCAGGAAGCCCAATGTGGGGCTTGATTCCAGGACCTTGGAGATCATGACCTGAACCAAAGACATGCCTAGCCACCTGAGACATCCAGGCGCCCCTGTTACATTAAGTTTAAACCAGAGTCATTCTATCAGGTAGATTGTCAGTTACCAAGGCATAATAAAGATTAAGTGTGCTAGCACTTTCCAAGACCCGCTTGTGGTTGCCCTTCTTTGATGGCCCATTTAAAATCAAAATCCAGTTAGGTTATCTCAGTTAGATTAGGTGCAGTCCGGTTGTCAGATTACTTGATGTGTTAGCCCAGTCAGGCTGCTATTATAAAAAAGACTGTGTGGCTTATAAACAACAGAAACCTCTTTTTCATGGATCTAGAGGTTGGAAGTCTGTTATCAGGGTGCCTCGATGGTCAGGTTCTATGTCTGGTGAGAGTCTTCTTCCTGGTTCATAAATGGCCTTCTTTCCCCTGTCACCTCACATGGTGGAAAGGGCTAGGGAGCTCTGTGGGGCCCATTCTTCAAGGGCATTAATTCCAATCTCCTAGTAACCTCCCCAAGACTCCACCTTTGGGAGGGAGTACCATTACCTTGAAGATTAGCATTTCAACATTTGAATTTTGGAAGACATAAGCATTCAGACCATTGTATTCAGTTACAGTTATTTTCTCTTGGTGAGAAGGGCTGAGAGAGTGAAGAAGTGGAATAGTCAAGGAATACTTAATGCTCTATTCTCAGGGAAATTGACAATTTCCAGATAAATGGGTGCATTTCTGAATTTTTGGATTAATAGCTATCCCTTCATTTACTTATAGGACCTGGAAGAAAAATAAAAAATAAAATGAAAATAATCAGGTAACTTGTAAAGAAATAAAGGAATAAATAAATAAATAAACTTAGTTTACTAAAAATTTTGATAAGCCAGTGTTTTTAGGCCAAAGAACAGAGTTTTATGGCATTTTGACTAATGTTCGTGCATTTAAGGAAGTTGGTGGTGAAGAACTGATAGTCAGCATTTCAGTGAATAAGGAGATGTGGCTTCCTCTTAGCATGATGGGAGGGTGGTGTTATAGTCTCTTGGGGTGACAGTACCAATGCAACTTTAGTTGGTGGGATGAAAAATGAATCTGAAGAGGAGGCAAAAAGTCAGAAAAGAGAGAGGAAGGAGTAGAATTGTGAAGAAAGCTCTCCATAATGTTATAATGATAAATAGGACTTCTAAACTCATTGTTGTAAAATATATGAGAATATTTTAGAGATCACTTGGAAATTGTTATGGGCTTAATTGTATCCCCTCCAAAATTCAAATGTTGAAATCTTAATCCCCAGTACCTCAGACTGTGACTGAATTTGGAAATAGGGTATTTAAAGAGGTATTTAAGTTACAATAAGGTCATTTAGAGGGACCCTAATCCAATATAGCTGGTGTCCATATAACAAGAGGGGACTCAGACACAGCCATGCACAGAGGGACCATGTGAAGAGAGAGACAAAAGATGGCCCTCTACAAGCCATGAGAGAGGCTTCAGAAGAAACAAACCTTAGCCAACCCACTGAACTCAAACTTCCAGGACTTCAGGACTGTGAGCAATACACTTCTGTTGTTTAAGCCACCCAGTGTGTGGTACTTTTACAGCAGCCTTAGCAAACTAAAGACGTAAAGTACATACCCATGTGAGATAAAAGTGAAAAAAATGTAACAACCTAAAAAAAAAAAAAAGACGTGATATGAAATTACCTTTGATTCCACATTCCGTTTTCTTCCAACGAAACTTCATTTTTGGTTGATTGTTGTTGTAGATCTTGAGCTGGTCAAGCACCGAATAAAGTAATGGGTAGGGAGGGGACAATCACACCATCGTGATGGTGTTCATACAAGCCCTGATGGGGCCCAAGATGACTGTGGCTCCACCTAATTGAGTCCAACCAGTCTTCCCTGGGTGGACAGAGGATGCTGAGGATGTAGTACCTTGAAGAAAGAAACCCAATCCTAGGAAGATCTATAGGAGACTCGGAGGTGTATCAGCAACTTGGTGGCTTGCATGTTGGTTCAAATGATAGAGTTCCCTTTGATGGAACTCAGTACACACTACCTCAAAGTACGGCACCTTGCATATGAAACATTTTAAGCTGAAGGAATTTGAGAATATTGCAGAAACAGGAAGGTCACTCTGACCTGAATCAGATCATAAAACCCTCAGGTGAGAGGTGCTCTCCCTATACTTGGAGGAAAGGAGCTTCCTTATGTCTGAAGACAAAGGGATGCCAAGAGAAATCTGAAGAGGCTTTGCTAAGTTTCTCCCAGTTTAAGACATTTACTTCATATTCCTTATTCTACCATATTCCTCTATGACTATTTGCTTTTCATCAAACCTAGCATAATAAAACAGATCTGTTTCTTTGTGTCTTCATTTCCTTATGAAGGCTCCTGCACACATAAAACTTACATTAAATAAATTTGTATGCTTTTTTCCTGTTTATCTGTCTTTGACAGTTTGATTTACAGACCCAGCCAGAGACTCTAAGAAGGTTGAGGAAAAGTTTTCCCCCCACCACACCTTCACATCTCAGTAGAGCTTTTTAACTTCAAACTCCTCTCAGAGAAACAGCTTCTTCATCCTCCCTTATCAAGAAACAGTGCCACACACAAATGAGCAGTAAGAGCACGAGCTTCATCCATATTCCTTCCTCTTTTCCAAAGACATCATCCAAAGTAAATGGATTGAGGTAAGAGGGTGTGTTTTGTTATATTGCTTTAGGAAACGAAGTCAGAGTGGTATCCTTAGAAAAATGTTTTTCTTCTGAGCCTGCTATGCATCTTCTTAAATCTTCTATCAAGAGTGAAGTTTGTCTTCGTAAAAACAGGATTCTTGCAATATGGCTAAGCTGGTGTGACCTTCGATGATCTGCCAAGTAGATGTCTATCTCATCAGACAAGTTTGTTGGCCTAAGGTAAATATGTTACAGTATTTTTTGCTTCTGCTGAAAAGCAAATACAAACTGAGCGACTACATATGAAAAAAGAATAAAAGGAGAATTGACAAGACAGCTGCTTGACCAAGCTTTCTGTGCTACTATCTACCTTTCCTGCGTTTTAGATGCAGAAATCTGGGTTTTTATAGCTTCCAATAGCATTAATAAAATATAAGTTCTTGATGCATGTTTGCTTATAATAAAATGTTAATACACATATTTGCTTTGAGCAAATTGGAGTAAGGCCCTCCTTTTATTTAGGTTTTGCTAACACTTTTTCAAACAGTAGTCCCCCTTTTAACAAACTTACCAGGCAGCTCAGCAGGATCACCAGGAATTGTCAGCCTGTGGCACCCCTTCTTGGTTCACATATTTTCTTGTTTCTATTTTTTGTGCTTCCTAACACAAACTTTGATTATAGTAACCCAAATTGGGATTAAGGTTCTAACTATAGGCCGGCTTATAATAGATACTGAAATAGTATTGGTGCATTAAAATTTCCCTGGACATACAATGACATGTAGAAAATGATATTCATCAGATTTTTCCTAGGAAGAGTTCTGTATGCAATTGGAAAAAATACTTTGATATTGATATTGCACCCTCTGGAAGCAGTGCACACTTGTATTTGCCAGGCTGCCTTTCAAAAGGGTGGCCCTGATGGAATCCAGGATTTGCTTTTGCTGAGTGTGGTATTTAGTGTGGGGCCAGAGTGGAATTGCTGGAAATAATAAGAAAAAGGCCACCTGCTTTCCATGAAGCTTTTAGTGTCACTTCTGTATGACTGTCAGTGAATATAAAAAATATATATATTGCCCAATAGAAATATGGAGAAAGGATATCAAGTTGGCAGATCACAGCACCAGGAACCCAAACAGCAAATAAGCATGTTGAAAAGATGCTCAACTGCACCTGTCATCAGAGAAATACCAATTAAAACCACAGAGATACTGTTTTGTATTCATCATATCATCTAAGTTAAAGCTGATCATATTAGGATAGACAGAAGTTCATTATGTTATTCTCTATAAATTTTGATTCATTTGTGAAATATTTCAGTATAAATGGATTTGAAAAAAAAATGATTTGAAGGGTTTCCCATGATGCCCATGGGTCTCTGGCTTTGTGTTAACCACTTGGTTCATTTGGCCTTGTATCACATTAGTTGCAGGAAACACTCTCACCAAATGTTCTCACTGAAATTCCTTTGAGGTACTAGCATTTTAGGTTCCAGATTTTTTTTTTTGAAGATCTTATTTATTTGCTTCAGAGAGAGAGAGCGCGCACAAGAGTGGGCAGGGGCAGAGGGAGAGGGAGAAGCAGACTCCCTGCCAGGCAGGGAGCCCGATGTGGAGCTCCATCCCAGGACCCTGGGATCATGATCTGAGCAGAAGGCTGATGCTTACCCGACTGAGCCACTCAGGTGCCCCAGTTCTAGGCATTTTGTGAGGAGATGGGGTCTTAAGGCTAAAGGTAAAGGTGCTAAAACAGAAGGAAGTTCCCAATAGGAGACTAAATGTTTTATTTTCTGTGTAATTTCAAAAAGATAAAGTTAGAGATTTTATATTAGATTGCATATCTTCATGATTCTTAAGAATAAGGACAGGATTGTTAAGCAGGTGCTTTGGGCTTAAGTGAGAAATTAAATGAAAATATGTTAACAACCCCAATAGGAGATTATTGCCTAGTCAACACGATATGTTCACCAAATCATTTTGTTCTCCTTATGTGTACATGGGAGACTGTAGCTACACCCTTCTTCCTAACTGCTTGTGAGCATGTGACTGAGTTCTGGCTGCAACAAAGTAAGTGGAGGTGATTTCTGCCTCTTCTAGACCTGGCTATGACCATCTTGGGACTTTTTTTTTAAGATTTTATTTATTTATTCACGAGAGTCAGAGAGAAAGAGAGTCAGAGACACAGGCAGAGGGAGAAGCAGGCTCCATGCAGGGAGCCTGACATGGGACTCGATCCGGGGTCTCCAGGATCAGGCCCTGGGCTGAAGGCGGCACTAAACCGCTGAGCCACCCGGGCTGCCCTTATGACATCTTCTACCCTATTTCTCCCTGTCCATGTGTCTGGAAAGAAGGACTGTGAGATGGCAAAACAAACACATGAAAGAAGTCTGGATTGCCGGGTCATCACTTGGAGTAGAGCCACCCAGGAAAGCAAGGTAACTGGGAATGTCTGCATTGGGACTGAGTGTGTAGGCAGGAAGCACATCTTTCTTGTGTTAAGCTCCTGCGATTTTGGGGCTGTCACAGAAATTAGCCTATTTTGACTTACCTAGTAATTTCCTATAATAAAATATAGTTCTGAGGCATCTGGGTGGCTCAGTGCCTGAGCTTCTGCCTTTGGCTCAGGTCTAATACCAGGGTCCTGGGATCGAGTCCCACACTGGACTCCCCACAGGGAACCTGCTTCTCCCTACCTCTCTGCCTGTGTCTCTCATGAATAAATAAATAAAATCTTCTTTAAAATAATAATAAAATAAGATAAACTTACTTAAATGTGGCAGGACAGGTATTGCTAACAGCATTATTTTATACTTAGCTAGACTCTTAAAATAAAGGACTTTGAAATGGCTGAATCTGTTTTCTTCCTGCCACGGTCACTTTAGGGAAGAGACAATGCCAGGAGTTTGATGTGCTTTATGAAGAAGTGATAAAAAAAAAGCTGGAGAGGAAACTAGATTTTTTTAATAGTATTTATATTTACACAGAATTAAGCAGTGGAAACAACCAAAAGTATGTAACACGATGTATATAAATCTTTCTAAAGTATACATTCTTTAGAATATACAGGAGATTTTATTTATAAGGAAATAGAACCTGCATGAAGCTGTCATATTTTTTTGGCTAAATTTTCTGGCCATAAGAGGGGATTTAGTCATTCACTTATGACCTCTCTTTCTTCATTCCATTTCTATAGAGAAACTCTGAAAGAGGACTGGAAGGAGGACCAGATCTAAACTATCTTAGAAGAAACTCGATTTTTGAACTCTACTGTATATATCTCAAGATTTGGTATTAGTATAAATTTCCTATTTCCTTTGATGCGTCTTGTGCAAATGATTTCCTGGGGGCACCCGAGGGTCTGCACCTGCTCTTTCTAGTGGTGGTAGCTCACCCAAAACATTTCTGACTGATCTGACATCTTACATTTTATCAGTATTTAGCTGGGATTGTAGTTGTGACTAAGAGTTGGGATTCTAGTTATGTTTTATATGGATGGGTTTTTACTTTTCAAGAGAGGATGACAATATTTGAGATGTAGTGAATTTTTTAGGATAGATCTGAGCAAATCATACCAAAGTTTAGATACTGACTGGAGCATAGGTCACTGGAAACCAGAAAGGAATGACTGTGTGTGAGGGTGGATAATAGTATCCCCTACATGGCGAAGCTATGACTCACATCTGGAACTGCCTCCTCAGCATCTACCCATGGATCCTAATAGTCCTCTCAAAATTGACAAGTTTAAGCATGGAATTTGGTTCTCTTTCCCACATACTGGTTCATAGCCACTTCATCTACTTCAACATCATCCTTGACCCTTCTCCTTTCTCTCTTTTCATCCAATCTGTCAGGCTATTCTGTGGTCCTTCTTTCAAAATATATCCTAAAACAAAGGATATATTTCTTAGCCATCCCTTCCACTATTTCTTTCCTGGATTATTTTAATAGCTTAAAGACTGTTCTGCTTGTTTCTGCCTTTGCCCATGTCACTTGAATAAAGCCAATGCTTCCAGGTTTTACCTCATCCATGACCTTCTCTTCTCCTAAGCCTTTTCTACCTCATCACTGATCTCTCACCCTAGGACTCACTTTGTTTCAGACATGCTAACTTCCTTGTTCTTTCTGGAACATACTAGACATGACCTATAAACCTCAGGGCCTTGTATTTGCTGTTCCCTCCATTTGGAACACTCTTCCCTCATTTATCCATGTGGATTAAATGTTACTCAAATGTCACTTCATCGGTGAGGACTTCCCTGACCACCGTAAATCTACCAGTCCTTTCTTTAGCACCCCATCCTCTGGACCACATACTTCCAACCACCTGCCAATGGGTGCTTCCTAGCTCCTATTTGTTTTATTTTCCTCTGTAACACTTATTCCCATCTGATATTCTTATGTGTTTTTTTTTCTTTTGTTTCTTTTCTTTTCTTCTTTTTTTTGTTACCATCCTAATCATTAAGTGTACAGTTCAGTAGTGCTAAATATATTCATATTATTGTACAATAGACACAGCAAGAAAAAAGATTCTTTAGAACTCCTTTGTCTTGCAAAACTAAAAATATCTGCATTAAACATTAACTTCCCCTCCCCCAGCCCATGGCTACCACATTTCTACTTACTGTTTTTATGATTTTGACTACTTTAGATACTTTGTATGAGTGAAATGATACAGTATTATTATTTGTGATTGGATAATTATGCTTAGCAGTAATATCTTTGAGGTGCATTTGTGTTGTCACATGTGATAGGACTTCCTTCCTTTTTTAAAGCTGCATAATATCCCATTGTATGTATATACAAACGCACATATATACATTTGCTTTATTCATTCATCCATGAATTGACATCTGAATTGCTTCCTGTTGTGAATAATGCTGCAATAGATGTGGATGTGTGTGGATCCTCTTGGAATCTAGCTTTGAATTCTAGATATATATTCACAGAATTGGGATTTGACTCTTTTCTTTTTAAAAGATATCCCACTAGAATGTAAGCCCCAGCAGGACAGGCATACTCTTTTATTTACCACTATATCCCTGGTGCCTGACACAAATAGGCACTGAAAACACAGCCACTGAAAATCAGATGAATATTATCTTTTTTTAATGTGCTGTCTGCCTCTACTAGACTGCAAGCCCCCCCCAAGGGAAGAAGCAGTGTTTTGTTCACTGCAACAGCCTCAGTGCTTAGAACGGCTCTAGGTTTGTGGTAGGTTGTCAATAAATATTTTTAAGTGAATTAATTAAGGTCTGAAATGGGCAGATAGATGGCAGAGAAACAAATCTAAATTGTCAAAAAATATGAAAAAATAGTTATCCTCCCTAGTAATAAAAATACAAATTTCAATGGCATCATTTTGACTTACCAAATTAGCACTTTTTCAAGAATGTTTTTTAAACTTCAAACTTTCAAGAACAGTACAATGAGCACTCATATACTCTTCAGCTGGACTTGCCTTTGTTAAAAGTATGCCAAATTTGCTTTTTTTCTTTCTCTTTCCATGTGTGTGTAGACAAGCAAACAGACAAAATTTACTGTACCATTTGAGAGTTTGGTGTAGACATGATGATACTTCACCCTTAAACACTTTGGTCTGTGTCTTATAAGAAAAAGGAAATTTTATATAATCACTATTCAAAACCACACTCAAATAATTTATCATTAATGCAATGCTACTATGTAGCATATGGCCCATATTCATACTTCACTACTTGTCCCAACCATGTTCTTTATCAGTATCTTTTTCAAACTGAAGATCTAATCAAGAATTATGCATTGCATTTACCTGTCATATTTCCCCAGTATCTTTTCATCTAAAGCATCTTCCTAGCCCCTTTCTTCCTGCTTCCTGACAATGACATTTTTAAAAGTCCAGGCTAATTGCTTTGCATGATGTCTCTCAATTCAGATTTGACTGAATGCTTCTTTATCATGATACTCAGGTTGATCAATGTCTTAGTCTGTTCAGGTTACTATAACAAAAATGCCGTAGCAACAACATTTTCTTATAGTTTCTCATAAATCTGGAGGCTCTAAATTCAAGATTAAGGTGCTGGCAGATTCAAATCCAGCAAGGAACTGCTTCCTGATTTATATACAGCTGTCCTCTCATTGTGTCCTTACATGGCAGAAGGGACGAAGGAACACTCTAAAGTCTCTTTTATAAGGTGCCAAATCTCATTCATCAGGTCTCAGTCCTCATGATGTACTCATCTCCCAAAGGCCCCACTTCCAAGTACCATCACATTGTGATTAGGATTTCAACATATGAATTTGGAGGGTCACATCCAGTCAATTGCAACAGTTTTTATAGAAATACTATCTACTTGGTATTACATCTTCAGTATATTTTATTTTATACGTAATGTCAGTTTGTTCCAAACTAAAAAACAATAACTCCAGGCTTAGCAAGAGTGCAGTTTATAGGGATTCATATGCTCATATGCTACTGTGCATATAGCTCACTGATGATGTCCATTTTACCAATTTTTTAAAAAATTACATGAATTTTAGATAGCATATTTAGTAAGTAGATCTTTTCTTTCGAAAGAAGTAAGGTCAGTTGTTTCTGCTTTCCACTTGGTGGCAGGAAATTGAAAAATTTGCCAAGCAGACACTGCAAATGTTAGCTAAGATAATTTTAAATCTGAGATTCTGAGCACTGTAACAGTTCCTGTCATTATTGTCCTTGGACAAGTTACTTAGTTGTTGGTCACCTTTTTCATTTTCAAAATGATGGAAAACCATGCTTGCTGCTTATCTAATTTCTCTCACAAAGGTTCTGGTGGTCTGGGCCAAGCAAAAGCATTAAATGGGGCACCAATTTTGTAATTTAAATGAAAGACACACAGAGAGGCAACCCTCCAATATTATGCAGACTGTTTTCATAATTAGCTTAACAGTATTCCTTGGAAACTGCAATTTCAATATATTGTACATTTACTAAAAAAGTAAGCAACAGATGAAACTGGGACAAGCATATCATCAAGAGAAAATAAAACACTTATCTCCAAAATCTCTCCTACAACTAAACATTTACTATCTTAAATACAATCCTGTAATTAAAATGAAGCCCCTTTTTTATTAAGAAAAATTGATGGGTCTTTTATACAAGAGTAGTTTACGAGATGAATGTATCAAAGTCTATCAGAGTAGATATTCTCATAGTCCCAAATGTCCCAAATGTCAAAGCTTTGTGGAGGGATGAGGGTGGGAGTGGTGGCATTGCAATTATTACACTGGAATCTGTAGGAAACAGATGCAATGTAGTTGAACAAAATTAACTATGTTTTAGCCAGTTATCTTCTGAGATAAGGTCTATACATTTTTAAAAAATGCACCTAGCTTACCTAACTATTCATTGCCTTGACTAGGATTTGATTCTTGATGGAGGATACTACTTTCTATGCAGCAACTTGTTTTTCCAAATCTCATGTTCCAAAGGGTCATGAGTGGGGCTGGCACTTTTCTGGCTGTCCATTGCTTCCAGACATTGGCAATTCTACCTTTGTGAAGCTTAGGCATCTAGCTAGGACCATCAAGATCCCTTTTCTGTCAATGACCTGACAAGCTAGGTTTCTCAGGAAGCAGATTTGGAGATGCAGATTAACATAGAGGTTTATGGGGATTGTTTTTGGTGTGACCACTGGGTAGAGGGAGAAGCTGGGTTCTGATATAGTCTCAATAAAGACCTCCCCAACCCCACAGGGAACTCTGATAACAGAGTGGGCTTTAGGGTTGTTCCAACTTGTGGCAAGGGAGCTGGGCTTCTATATAACCATTAACTGTCACCAGATGTGAGATTCCCCAAGAGAACAACACAGCCTTGGGAGGGCTGACTCTCTCTAGCCAAAAACATTCCAAAGAAAGTCTACAGCTGATGGTTATCTCTCTGCAGCTAGAGGAATCTGAGTAGCACAATACAGCATCTCTTACAGCTATCCATCCAACCATTTAGCTCTTAGTTATTCAAATATTATTCTCTTAATAATCCCAAAATATTCCAGGGTACTTTTTCATTGAGTGAACATGCTTCACCTTAGAAATCTTTATGTCCTCATTCTTACTACTGTGACTGAGTTAATATATGTTTGCTACACAATTTTCTCTTTTTTGGGAGTAAGAAAGTTACCTTCCCTTGCATTTACATTGAAACTGAGTCCTTGTCAACAGAAATATGAATGGATATAATGTGTTACCTCCCATCTGAGACAATTAAAGGTGGGTGTGGATTTTGTATGGTCTCTTGTTTTCCTATAGATTGGATATAAAGATCCCCAAGTTGGCAAGGTACAAGATAGAAGCATTCTAGGTCCATGGGTCACTTTTGGAAAAGACCCTTGAGAGACAGTTTTCTCTACCATATTGGACTGTAATGACAGTAACTGAAACACTGCTCCTCCACTTAAACAAAATAAAATAAGACAAAACAAACAACAAAAAACATCAACAAAAGTCCAGACTTAATTTTTGGTTTTCTTCCCACCAGGCTATCAGCCCTTCTTAGCCATGTGCTTTCCCAAGCCAGTTTGCAACTAATAGTTGATCATTAGAAACAAGCTTTCATCTACACTTTTATTTGATTTGTGCACTCTTCTCTTGCTGTGCCTTCTCAGCAAAACCTTAGCTTTGGAGAAATTCTATTCATTTTTCCACTCTTCTAGCAGAATGGCTGAGTACTGCTGGAGACAATCACACTATTTGTGTGACTAATACCACCAAAAAATAATATTTTCCATTCTCAACTAGGCTTTTAGCATTTCCTGGATCAAACTCTACTTGGTCACTTCAACAACCTTTCCCAAATTCACCAGTTTCCATATGCCCTCTACTCAGTCCCTATCTCAAATAGTGGAGACTGACATACCTTTCTTCTTTCTTTCTTTCTTCTTCTTTCGGGAGGGGAGGGAGGGAGGGAGGGAGGGAGGGAGGGAGGGAGGGAGGGAGGGAGGGGGAGGAGGGAGGGAGGGAGGGAGGGAGGGAGGGAGGGAGGAGGGAGGAGGTAGAAGTCAGGAAGAAGGAAGGAAGAAGGAAGGAAGGAAGGCAAGGAGGAAGAGAGAAATAAATATGAAGAACAGAAAAGGAGAAAGAGGGGGAGGGGGGAGGGAGGGAGTTGATGGAGGGAGGGTAGGAGGTAGGGAGGAGGGATGGAGGGATGGAGGTGGAGGGAGGGACGGGAGGCGGGAGGGAGGAGGAGGGAGGGAGGGTTAGGGAGTGCTGGGAGGTGAGGCGGAGGGGGATGAGGTAGGAGTAGGTGCAGCAGGAAGGGGTCTTATTAGGGTAGGTGCTGCTTTTATTCGGTATTATGAGTAGTCTTCGTATTCTTCTTCTTCTTCTTCTTTTCTTTCTTTCTTCTTCTCCTCCTCCTCCTCCTTCTTTTTTTTTGTAGACTCACAACCCTGAGATCAAGACCTAAGCTGAGATCAAGAGTCAGACACTTAATTGACTGAGTCACCCAGGTACCCCTAGAAACCTTATTTCTTTAAAAGAAAAAAATTTCTAGATCGATCTCCCCTGAACTTCCTTTAACTATAAAATGTTGGCTAGTATTCAAGATGGACACGAGATAGAAGGGAAGATATTTTCCCCCCACGTTTTTCTCCTTTTACTTTTCTAAGCTAAATTACAAATTAAGCCTGCCTTTAAGTCCTCAGTTCCAGTTTATCCTGAAGTTCTGCAAGGATTCTGGGGGCTTGTGAAGGGCCTGGTACATGGGGAAAAGACATCTGGGCTCTATTTCTTATGGAGCTGATGGTGACACTTCAAGGTACAAACCTGTGAGTCTACCTAAAGAATGAATGCCTATTTTCCACTTGTTCTCCCAGAAGTGAGATACTGCCATGCCTGGTATCCAACATTGCTATATAATCCACATCTAGTTTCCCTCTGACTTTTGGCAAGACAAGGATGCCCTACTCTTGCCATTTTTATTCAACTTGGTATTGGAAGTCTTAGGCAGAGCAATTAGGAAAAAAGAAAGAAAGAAAAGGCATCTAAATCACAAAGGAAGAAATAAAATAGTCATTATTTGCAGATGACATGATATTATATATAGAATATTCTAACAACTCCATTCAAAAAATGTTCAAATGAATGAATTCAGTAAATTTGCAGGACACAGGATCAATATACCTGAGGTAAATGTCTATTTCTCTCTTCTCTCCATGCCTACAGCATCCCTCCCTCCTGCAGACAGTCTCATAGGTCTATTTGCCTCCTGAACATTCTCCAGCCTTCCAAACTGCTTTGATGTGGCCTCTTCTCTACATTTAGCTGTGGAGAGTCTGTTCTGCTGTCAGTCTTTGGGTCATTTTATGGGTTATTTACTCTGATTGACTGTCTGATGTAAGTTATCTAATTGTATCTGTGGGTTAAGGTGAGCTGAAGATCCCATCCTTAAAGAGACAGCATAAAAACCATCTCTGCAGAGATACAGTATAGAAACAGCAGTTTGAAAAATGCCTGGGGTATATGAGGAAGGAGATTTATTTAGTAATCTCGGATGAAAGATCTAAATATGAGACAAGAATCTATCAAAATCCTAGAGGAGAATACAGGCAACATCATTTTTGAACTCGGCCACAGAAACTTCTTGCAAGATACATCTATGAAGGCAGGGAAACAAAAGCAAAAATGAACTATTGTGACTTAATCAAGATAAAAAGCTTCTGCACAGCAAAAGAAACAGTCAACAAAACTAAAAGACAACCTTGGGAGAATGAGAGAAGATATTTGCAAATGACCTATCAGATAAAGGGCATTTATATATCTCAATCCAAGATATATAAAGAACTTATTAAACTCAACAACAAAGAAACAAACAATCCACTCATGAAATGGGCAAAAGACATGAACAGAAATTTTACCAAAGAAGACATACACATGGCTAATAAGCACATGAAAAAATGCTCTGCATCACTTGCCATCCGGGAAATACAAATCTAAACCACAATGAGATCCCACCTCACACCAGTAAGAATGGTGAAAATTAACAAGACAGGAAACAACAAATGTTGGAGAGGATGTAGAGAAAGGGGAACCCTCTTGCACTGTTGGTGGGAATGTGAACTGGTACAGCCACTCTCGAAAACTGTGTGGAGGTTCCTCAAAGAGTTAAAAATAGAGCTACCCTACGACCCAGCAATTGCACTACTGGGGATTTACCCCAAAGATACAGATGCAGTGAAAGACCGAGACACCTGCACCCCAATGTTTATAGCAGCAATGTCCACAATAACCAAACTGTGGAAGGAGCCTCGATGTCCATCGAAAGAGGAATGGATAAAGAAGATGTGGTCTATTTATACAATGGAATATTAGCCATTAGAAATGTCGAATACCCACGATTTGCTTCAGTGTGGATGGAACTGGAGGGTATCATGCTGAGTGAAGTAAGTCAGTCAGGGAAGGACAATCATTATATGGTTTCACTCATACAGGGAATATAAGAAATAGTGAAAGGGACAATAGGGGAAAGGAGAGAAAATGAGTGGGAAATATCAGAGAGGGTGACAGAACATGAGAGACTCCTAACTCTGGGAAATGAACAAGGAGTAGTGGAAGGGGAGGTGGGCAAGGGAGTGCGGTGACTGACAGGCACTGGGCGGGGGGCATTTGACAGGAGGAGCACTGGGTGTTATACTATATGTTGGCTTCAATCGAACTTCAATAAAAATATTAAAAAATTATTTAGTAATCTCAAGCATTTGCTGAAAGGGCACGAATTTTTGGGAGAATTCTCTAGGAACAAAAGAACTGGCATACACCATTTCTCTCCCCCACTCCCATCCTATATACATGAATACCTAAAACACCAACACTTGCTAACACCACTAGCTTGCTAACAGTGTGTCCCACTCCTACACACTTCTTCAGGTCTATTCCCTCTAAACTGGTGGCTTGGACAGAAGTTTTCCCATATACCTGCTGCTCCCTTCTCACAGTGGATCATCATAGACTGTGCTGGCACTGCATGCCCCACTCCTACACATTCCTATTGACTTGCCCCTCGAATCCTGTGATGGGAGTCTTCTAAAGTGTCTCCAGATACTCTCACCCAGCAGACCTTGCTAATGCCACATGGCGAGCCCTGTGTTATCCTGTGGACCTGTCCCCTCTAAAATGCCCTTAGCCAGAGCCCATTCAAAGTGGTGCCAAGCCTGAGAGTAGAGCCCCAACAGGGGCTAGTACCACTCCAAAGTAACTCCTGCTTTGTAGAGAGGAATATAACCACACATAACCAATTTGACTACAGGCTCAGGAGTAGGCTAGGGGCTGAATATGGTTTGCCTGAAGGCCCCACTCACCAATGACAGCATAGGGAGAATGCCCTGTAGTTCCATGTTACCACATCCATGACAAATGCCTGGTTTGACTCAAATCAAGCTCAGATGGTCCCAGACTGGCCAACTAACAACAGAGGAACTAATCCCTGCCCCCATAAAGAAAGAGAGCCATTGCAGATGACTGGACTAAAGGAAAAAACAGCTTAGCCATAACAGTAGATTGCACACAATGCATATAGGAGGCACCACTAAAGCACCAGGCTCTGGTGAACAGGGTATATTACATAGAATGCTACAGGAACTCTTCTTTATAAGGCCACTACTTTCAAGAGCAGAACATGTAGTTGACTTTCCTGACACAGAGAAACAGACCCAGAAATTTAAACAAAATGAGGTGACAGAGGAATATGTTCCAAATGAAAGAACAGGATAAAACCAAAGCAAGAGAGCTAAACAGAATGGAATAAGTAATATGCAAAATAGAGAATTTATAGTAATGGTCATAATGGCACTCATTGGACTTGAGAAAAGAGTAGAAGACATCAATGAGACCCTTAACAAAGTGATAGAAAACAAAAAACAATGAATCAGGGCTTAACATAATAAATGGAATTAAAAATACACTAGATGGAAAAAATAGTAGACTAGAGGAAGCAGAAGAGTGAATCAATGATCTGGAAAACAGAGTAATAAAGTTGAACAGGAGAGAGAAAAAAGATAAAAAATGAAAATAGACTTAGGGAACTCAGTGACATCATCAAGTACAATAACATTCACATTATAGGGATCCCAGAAGATGAAGAGAGAAAAAATGGGACAGATAATTTATTTGAAAAGATAATAGCTGAAAAATTCTCAAACCTGGGGAAGGAAACAGAAATACAGATACTGGAGGCACAGAGTGTCCCAGCAGAATCAACCCAGAGGTTGGCACCAAGACATATAGCAACTAAAATGGCAAAAAGTCATCTTAAAAAGAGAATTTTAAAAGCAGCAAGAGAAAAGGAAAAAAGTTATGTACAAGGGAGACCCCATAGAGCTATCAGCTGATTTTTCAGCAGAAACATTGCAGGCCAGAAGAGAGTGGCAATATAGTTATATTGCCAAAAGAAAAAATTCTGTAACTAAGACTGTTCTATCCAGCAAGGCTATCATTCAGAAAAGAAAGAGAAATAAAGAGTTTACCAGACAAACACAAGTTAAAGGAATTCAGTCCCTAAACCAACCCCACAAGAAATGTTAAAGGGGACTCTGGTAGAAAGGAAAGACCATAAGTAAGAGTAAGAAAAGTAGGAAGTACAAAAGCAGTAAAAGTAAGTATATCTATAAAATTCAGTCAAAGGAGTCACAAAAAAAGAAAAAAAAAAAAGATATAAAGTATGACACTGGGGCACCTGGGTGGCTTAGTGGTTAAGTATCTGCCTTTGGCTCAGGTCATGATCCCAGAGCCCTGGGAGCAAGTCCCGCATCAGGCTCCTTGCATGGAGCCTGCTTCTCCCTCTGCCTATATGTCTTCCTTTCTGTGTGTCTCTCATGAATGAATGAATAAATCAATCAATCAACCAATCAATAAAAATAAGAATGACACAGTATACGCAAAACATGGGGGAGAGAAGAGTAAAGAGTGGATTCAAATTTTGTGATCATCAACTTAGTATAGACTGTTGTGTGCGTAAGCTATTATATAATAGGGGCACCTGAGTGGCTCAGTCAGTTAAGCATCTGCCTTCAGCTCAGGTCACAATCCCAGAGTCCTGATCGAGCCCCAGGTCAGGCTCCCTGCTTCTCCCTCTCCTTCCATGTTCTCTCTCCCTCTCTCTCTCTCCCTTAAATCAATCAATCAATCAATCAATCTTAAAAAAAGATGTTGTATATAAACTGAATGGTAACCACAAATCAACCAGTTAGTAGATGTGCAAAAAAAAAAAAGAAAAAGGAATCCAAGTATATCACTAAAGAAAGCCAACAAACCATGAAAGAAAGGAATAAGAGAAAAAAGGGACAGAGAAGAGCTATAAAACCAACCATGAAACAAGTAACAAAATGGCAATGAATACATACCTATCAATAATTACTTTGAATATAAGCTGACTAAAGGCTTTAATTAGAAGACATAGGGTGACAGAATGGATAAAAAAGTGAGACCCATCTATATGTTGCCTAGAAGAGACCCATTTCAGACTTAAAGAACATGAAGATTGAAAGTGAAGGGATTGAAAGGCATTTATTATGCAAATGGAAGTGAAAAGAAAGCTAGGGTAGCCAAACTTAGGTCAGACAAAATAGACTTTAAAACAAAGACTGTCCCAAGAGATAAAGAGAGATGCTATATAATCATAGGGGAACAATCCAACAAGAAGATATTGTAAATATCAAACAATTGTAAATATTTATGCACCCAACATTGGAGTACCCAAATATGTAAAGCAGCTAATAACAAACATAAAGGAAATAATTGATAGTGATACAATAATAATAGGGGGGCAGCCCCAGTGATGCAGCGGTTTAGCGCCGCCTGCAGCCCATGGTGTGATCCTGGAGACCTAGGATCGAGTCCCACATCAGGTTCCCTGCATAGAGCCTGCTTCTCCCTCTACCTGTGTCTCTGCCTCTCTCTGTGTCTCCCATGAATAAATAAATAAAATCTTTAAAAAACCAATAATAATAGGAAACTTTAATATCCCACTTAGTTCAACAGATAGATTATCCAAACAGAATTTCCTTGTAGAATGGATTTGTATGGCATAATGGACCAGATGCATCTACCAGATATATATAGAATATTTCAACCTAGAAAAGAAGAACACACATTCCTTTTAAGTGCACATGGGGCATTCTCCAGAATAGATCACATATGAAGTGACAAAACAAGCTTCAACAAATTAAAAAAAATTAAAATCATATCATGCATCTTTTCTGGCCACAATGTGTTGAATATATAAATTAATCATAGGAAATATTCTGGAAAGAAAACAAATATATGGAGACTAAATGACATACTACTAAACAATTAATTAGTCAATCAAGAAATCAAAGAAGAAATTTTAAAAATACATAGAGACAAATGAAAATGAAAACACAATGGTCCAAAATCTTTTTTTAAAAAGATTTTTATTTATTTATTCATAGAGACACAGAGATAGATAGATAGATAGAGAGAGAGAGAGAGAGAGGGAGAGAGAGAGAGAGATTATTATTGCAATAATCTATAAATTGCTTTGAATGGTATGGATATTTTAACAATATCTGTTCTTCCAATGCATGAGCATAGAGTATCTTACTATGTGTTTGTTGTCTTCAATTTCTTTCATTGAAATGAAAAAGTACCAACAGCATTTTTTACAGAACTAGAGCAAATAATACTAAAATTTGTATGGAACCATCAGAGACCCTGAATAGCCAAAACAATCTTGAAAAAGAACAAAACTAGATGTATCACAATCTTGGATTTCAAGATATACTACAAAACTGTAGTAATCAGAACAGTATGGTACTGGCACAAAAGCAGACACACAGATCAATAGAACAAAATAGAGAGCCCAGAAATAAACCCACAATTATATGGTCAATTAATTTTCAACAACAAAGGAGGCAGGAAGATGCAGTGGGAAAAGATAGTTTCTCTAACAAATGGTGTTGGGAAAACTGAACAGCCATATGCAAAAGAATGAAACTGGACTACTTTCTTATACCATTCACAAAGATAAACTCAAAATGGATTAAAGATCTAAATATGAGATCTGAAACTGTATAAATCCTAGAAGAGAACACAGGCAATAATTTCTCTGACATTGGCCATAGCAACATTTCTCTAGATATGTGTCCTGAGGCAAAGAAAACAAAAGCAAAAATAAACTATTGCAACTACATCAAAATAAAAAGCTTCTGCACAGCAAAGGAAACAACCAATAATTCTAACAGACAACCTAGTGAGTGGGAGAAGATATTTATAAATGATATATCTGATAAAGGGTTAGTATCCAAAATATATAAAGAACTTACACAACTCAACACAAAAAACCCACAAATAATCCAATTAAAAATGAGCAGAAGACATGAACAGTCATTTCTCTAAAAAAAGACATACAAATGGCCAACAGACATATGAAAAGATGTGCAACATCACTCACCATCAGAGAAATCAAAATCAAAACCACAATGAGATATCACCTTATACCTGTCAGACTAAAACCAACAATACAAGAAACGACAGGTGTAGGCAAGGATGTGGAGATAAATGAAAC
The DNA here is from genome assembly GCF_011100685.1 of Canis lupus familiaris. NCBI lineage: Eukaryota > Metazoa > Chordata > Mammalia > Carnivora > Canidae > Canis > Canis lupus. Next base: position 27,493,345 of record NC_049253.1, on the reverse strand, counting down.
TTGTGCACTGTTGGCAGGCATGCAAACTGGTGTAGCCCCCGTGGAGAACAGTATGGAGGTTCCTCAAAAAATTAAAAATAGAACTACCCTATGATCCAGCGGTTCCACTTCTGGGTATTTATCTGAAGAAAACACAACAGTACTTCAAAAAGATATAGGCACTCCTATGTTTATAATAGCCAAGACACAGAAGCAGCCCAAGTGTTCATCAGAAGATGAATGGATGGGGCACCTGGGTGGCTCAGTGGTTGAGCATCTGCCAGTAGGCTCAGGTCATGATCCTGGGGTCTTGGGATTGAGTCCCATATCAGGCTCCCCATGGGGGGCCTGTTTCTTCCTCTGCCCATGTCTCTGCCTCTCTCTGTGCATCTCTCATGAGTAAATAAATAAAATCTAAAAAAAATATATGAATGGATAAAGAAGTGGTATATATACATACAATGGAATATTAGCCATAAAAAAGAATGAAATCTTGCTATTTGCAATGACACAGATGGATCTAGAGGGTATAATGCTAAATGAAATATGTCACTCAAAGAAAGACAAATACCATATAATTTTACTCAGATGTGGAATTTAAGAAACAAGCAAGCAAAGAAAAAAAGAGACAAACCAAAAAACAGACTCTTAACTATAGAGACCAAACTGATGGTTACCAGAGGAGGTGAATGGGGGATACGTGAAATAGGTGAAAGGAATTAAAAACACACTTAATCATGATAAGCACTGAGTAATGTATAGAATTGTTAAATCACTATATTGTACACCTGAAACTAACATAATACTGTATGTTAACTATACTGAAATTAAAAAATAAAAAAGAATGACTTGCATTTTGGATTTTTTCCCTCCTGCCTTGCCTAGAATTTAATCTTCAGCTTGACCAATAAGTATAGCAATTTTTTTTTAAAAAGACAACCTACTGAATGAAAGAAAATACTTGTAAATCATATATCTGAGAAGGGGCCATATATCCAAAATATGTAGGTAAAGAACTCATACAATTCAATAGCAAAGAAACCAAACAATCCAATTAACAAATGGGCTGAGGATCTGAATAAACATTTTCCCAAAGAAGACATACAGGTGGCTAATAGGTACATAAAAATGTGCTTGACAGTACTGATCATCAGGGAAATGCAAATCAAAACCACAGTGAGGTAATCTCATACCTGTTAGAATGGCTTTATTTAAAAAAAATAAGAAATAACAAATGTTGGCAGGAATGTTGCATAGGGAACCTCTGCACACCACTGGAAGGATGTTAATTGGTGAAGCCACTACTGAAAACAGTACAGAGATTCCCCCCCAAAATTAAAAATAAGACCACCATACAATCGACCATTCCACTTCTGGATATTCATCTGAAGAAAACAAAATCACTACTTTGAAAAGATATAGGTATTCCCACGTTCACTCCTACATTATTTACAGTAGCCAAGATATAGAAGCAACCAAAGTGTCCATTGATGAATGAATGAGTAAAGAAAAATTGGTACATATATATAATATACAGCCGTAAAAAAGAAGGAATCTTTTCCATTTGTACAATATGGATAGTCCTTGAGGGCGTTATGCTAAATGAAATAAATCAGACAGAGAAAGACAAATACCATGTGCTCTCACTTGTATGTGGAATCATCCCCTCATCCTGCAACCCACCAAAGAAAATTGAACTCATAGATACAGAGAACAGATTGGTCTTGCTGGAGGCAGGGGTAGGGTGAGGCAGAATGGTCAAAGGGATCAAAAGGTACAAATTTTTAGTTGTAAAATAAATAAGTTACCGGGATGTAACCTACAACATGGTGTAGTTAATAAGACTGTAGAGCATATTTGAAAGTTGCTAAGAGAGTAGATCTTAAAAGTTCCCTTCACAAGAAAAAAAAAAAAAAAACGTATCTCTGTGTGGTGATGGATATAAACCAGACTTGTTGTGGTGATCACTTTACAAATACAAATATTGAATCATTATGTTGTGTATCTAAAACTACTATAATGTTATATGTTAACTATACTCCCGTCCCCCCAAAAGAAAGAGAGTTAATATGCTGTCAGGTATGAGCTGCTCCACTTTAGGACCTCTTTGTTATCACCATTTAGCCCATACTCTAATACACGCCATTCTTTTATATTAATTATTTTTAAAATTATTATAAAATTTCTACTTTTAAGTATTAGAAAAATACACCATTCATTACTCTTTGGTGCAAATTTGTCATGAGACTACACTTTTGTATTCCATTATGATTTACCATTATTGCGTTGCTTCCTTAACAAGGATATATCAGATTTTAAATTATGAGATGCTTATTTCAGAAACAAAATACATTATGTTTAAAAGGGGGGAAAAAGAGCAAAAAGTGCCATCTCTTTGAAAGGAGAAAAATCTAGTAAGAACAAAACATAATTTACAACTTAGTTGTATGTTTTGCTGCTCTTAGTGCATCTCCATCCCTCCTGCTTTCCTTTCTCTGGGGTTTAGGTAATGTAGTAACTCTGAATTTTATCTTATTTTTTTCTCCTGTGAAATCTTAATTAGGAATGAATTTTCTTTTTGCAGCATCTGCAATATTTCTCTCCTTTACTCATTCTAGAAACACTCCTAGATCTCACCCTATCTAAAAATTGCCCTCCAACTGCATGTCCTTCTGAGCATTGCCCACTTCTCTTGGGCAGAGACATCCTCAAAGAGTCAGTATTCACTTGCTTACATTTATACCCAGCCCTTACTACGAGCTGTCTTCTGACCATGATTGATCGAAAGGGCAGTTGCTAAGCTCACTTGTGACTTCTAGTTGCCAATGCCAGTGAAAACATTTTAATTCTGATTTGCCTAGACTACTTCACTGCACTGGAAATTGTTGATGACACTTTTTCTGGGAATTGCCTAAACTGTTTCTACTTATACCCATAATCTTTCTTTGACTCCTTTGTTGACTCGTCTTCCTCTGGGGACCCCTAACATTTGATGAATCCCAGGAATTGGCCAAGAATCACAGCTTTTCTCGTTGTATTCACTTTTCCTTGGTGATTTTATCCATTCTCATATTTTTTTTAATAGGAAAAGATGGTTTAAAAATTTGTATCGAATGGCTTTTAAATTCAAACATCCAAACCTGAGGTCTCTGCAAAGAGGGTCTTAGACTTTCGTTTCCATTGGTCTCCTGGGGGATTTGTGCTAGGTGGGGAATAAACTTACTCTCAGAAACCCATATGCGAATGCATATGGCAAATTCCTAGTGCCTTATGATGATAGTGCTATATTACTTTAAAATGCTACCTCATAGGTTCTGTGAAAGTATATACGTGCTGAATATTTTAGAGATATTCACAAAACTTTCATCTAAGTTTAATGAGCTCTGTAAACTGTGATCTTTGGGATGGTATTCTCAGTTTAATTTCTAAAGCGGCCCATGGACCTCAGTCCAGATTCTTTGACACCATATATTAAAAAAATAATAATAATTAGCCAAACCCTATCTCTGGAATGTTATTACACTTGTCTCAAGTGAAGCTTTGTGTGAAAAGTATTTTTGGAGCAACAAAAAAGGAAAAGAGTGGAGACTTCATCATTTTTAAAGAACAGGTTGCATGACTCTGTGGTGCTGGTTTGCTAATTAGTGAGAGGTTGTATCCTCCATGGAAGACCAAATAATCTGTAATATGACCTCGTCGCTCGCCCCATCAAGTTATAGGAGCTGGTTTCTTCACCCCTTTGAATATGGATAGGCCCTGTGGCAGCATCAGTGGTAAGAGTATGGCAGAAATGGCTGCATACCAGTTATGAGTATAGACCTCAGTTGCCCTGCTTTTAGATTCCATGCTGTGGGAAGCCCACACTACATAAAAAGGATACGCACAGGTGTTCTGGCCCTGGCTGAGCTCCCAACCAAAGCCAGCATCAAAACCAGCCATATGAAGAGCCATCTTAGATGTTCAATCCATCTTTCTCCAGAACCCTGGAAAACATGATTCCTGGAAGCCTTGAAGAAAAAAACCACCTAGCTGAGATCACGAATACCTCAAAACAGTGAGGGATTAATAGTAAGATTGTTTTTTTCTGCTAAGTTTTAGAGCCATTATAAGAATTGATAGCCTAATATTAATGCCTGTATTTACAGAAGAATTTGGTCTGAGACTTGCTTTCTTTGTGACCTGGTGTTGAAGTAGTGGGGAGACTTCACCCTTATCCACCTACCTCCAAATATTGTTGGCTATTGAGATCCAACAAAAAAATCCTAAGTGTTGTATGTGACCAAATGGACTTTGGGAGATAAAGCATTTTCACCAGTGCTAGCAGAGCAAGGATCAAGGCTCAGAACCTAGACATCAGTCCTCGCCATGTGGTTGTGAATTGAGAATTATAGCTTCAAATGTTACCATAAGTTGCTGGGTACTGACACAGCTGGGAGTAAAAATGTCACTAAGCCCAGAGATCTAGAATTCTTTTGTCCTGGTGGACAAAGTGTCCATTTACATGGTTAAGACTCTGCATTTGTGTTGCATCTCCTTGAGGTAAAAAGGAGACAATGAGGAACTATATCAGCCATTTTCATCCTCATTTTTGCATTGCTTATTTGCTGCTTTGAGAGCAAGCCAAAGCCAAAGCAACCTTGAATGTGTCTAAGTCAATATTCTCATCCATCCTTAGAACTGGACCAGGTGTGTTGGTAGACTGTCTCCACCTAAACACTCCACAGGCATCTCAAATGCATTGTATTCCAAACTAAGCATATCATATTTCCTTCTAACTCCACTGCCATTACTACCTTCTCTGTCTCAGTAGGTATTACTCTCCATCCACCCGTTCCCCAGATTTCTCCTTCAACCTCTCTTTGCTACATCCAAACAGTATACAAGGACAGCTAATATGACTTCCTTAACAGTTTTTAGGAATCTCTTCCTAATGTTTCCAGATTGTGGCCTAATCATGTCTCATTTGGATCTTCTGATTCATCTCCATGCCTCTAGTCCTGTCTATTTAAAACTCCCCCTCTACTCTGATAGCCGAGAAAGCTATCTATGTTGTAAATCTGACCATGTTCTATCTGTGCCCCACATCTGCTATCCTGACAGCAGCACAGGGCCTCCTTGCTCTCCTCTCTGGCCTCGTTTCCCACCACTGCACCCAGAACACTGAAAGCATGCTTGCAACGCTGCACTCTCACAAACCGGAAACGTGTATCTTAGGCGTCTTTCTTGCCTCGGTGCCTTTGGCCTAAGTTCTCTGCCTGACATATCTTCTCTCCATGCCCCTCCTCACCTTCTTTGTTTTCAGCCTGGTTAATTTCTGCTTATCTTTAAAACTGTAGAGCTTGAAAAAGTCCTCATGCCTAGGCAATACCCCAGACCAATTACGATAGAATTTATGTGATGGCTCCCAGGAGTGAGTATTTTTTAGTTTCCCAGGTGATTTCTGTGGCAGCTGAGGCTGAGAACACTGCTTTAGAGTCATGATGCTCCTGTTCTCCCCAGATTGAAATGCTCTTTTATGATCCCATAATGTTCTGTAATATCTCTATTATTGCACATTTCACAATGCATTATAATGAGCCATTTACACGTTTGTCTTCCTAGAGGTTATGAGATCCTCTAGGGTAGGGACTGTGGTTTTTTTTTTTTTTTTTCAAATTGGTATTTTCAGCATTTAGCTTAATGGCTGGTAGGTGCTAAACAATCAATCACTTTTATGAATGAATGGATGAACGAGAAACAATGAATGTTAACAAACACTTTTGTTTGTTAAAAAGAGAAAATCTCATCCTATTTTATTCCAACACTATCCTTTTTTTTTTTGTTTGTTTGTTTTTTTTGTTAAGTCCCAAAGCACATAGACATGAGTAGGGTTAGAATACATAGGTTGCTGTATGATCTGGGATGAAGGTCTTAACAAACCAGAGGGAGCACGGCAGATTTTGAGTAGGGTCCCCTCAAAGATGTCCTGAAAGGCCCAAGAATGTGACATAAGCTAGTGAGTGGGCAGTGGGAGGTAAGGTGCTTCAAAGACAAGACAAAAGGTAAATATTAAGGTTTACTCAGTAACTTTGTAGGAAAAAAAAAAAAACTGCTTTTCTCCTACTTACTGTAGTTTGAAACTTCAGTGTGTTGGGCTAGATATAGTAGAACATAAATGTGTACTTTTGAGAATTGAAAACACTGTAAAGAAGACAATAACAATTTAAAAGCATAATACTGAATAAAATCAGAATAACAAACTTATCTGTAGAAACATTCTGAAACTGTTTCAATTCACTAGCCCATTTCTGATCATCTCCATTTCAAGTTGCTGTGAACTTGAACAAGAAAGTTCCTGATACCAAGAAACTTAGTCTAGTAATCATAGTAATGGAACAATAACATAAAGATATTCTGAGCATCTGCTATGTGATAGGCTTTGCTTAAAGATCTTCAGGCATGTATGACATCTGATCCGTAATTAATTTTTCTTGCTTTTCTGATGATAAGAATCAGGCTCAGGGAGATTAAGGCCTTTGCCCAAGTTTGGTAGAACTAGGATTTAAATTTCTCTTTTATTGTTTTTGTTTTTTTGTTTTGTTGTTGCTTTAACCCATTCTGCCTTCCTAATCAGGGACATTAAACATGTTCATCAGTGATAAAAGTTAGAACGGGGATCCCTGGGTGGCGCAGCGGTTTGGCGCCTGCCTTTGGCCCAGGGCGCGATCCTGGAGCCCCGGGATCGAATCCCGCGTCGGGCTCCCGGTGCGTGGAGCCTGCTTCTCCCTCTGCCTGTGTCTCTGCCTCTCTCTCTCTCTCTCTCTGATGTGACTATCATAAATAAATAAAAAAAATTAAAAAAAAAAGTTAGAACGTGCTAAGTGCTATAAGGAAACAAAAGACCACGAGAGTACATAGTGTCCAGTTTTGTCTCTCACTACCGAGGGCGGGCTGGGTGGGAACCAAAGCAGATATGGGGAAGATACCAGATTCGGGTCCTACGTGAGGAGTAGAATTTTGTTTGTTTTGAAAAACTCTCAAGTTTTTCTTTTTTCCTTTAGTGAGGTTTTATTATGAAATATATTTGAATTTACAGAAGAGTTGCAAAGATAGTACAGAGAGCTCCTGGGACCCTTTACCCATTTTCCCCGATGTTAACATCGTATGTAGCCTTGGCACAATGATCAAAACTAGTACACTGACACGGTCTTTGGGCTGATCCGTGGTGGACGTTTAGGGGGCAGCTGACCCGCAGCCTCCGCGCCCGCACCGCCTCGCGTGGAAGCCTGAGCCGGCCGTGCAGCTTTCTCCCTTTGCGCATAACCAGGTCCACCAACGGGGATGCTAGTTCACCAGCTGTCCGCCTTAACGGATTCAAGAACAAGGGGAAAGACAGTACAGAAATGAGGCGGCGCCGAATAGAAGTTAATGTGGAGCTGAGGAAAGCTAAGAAGGATGACCAGATGCTGAAAAGAAGAAATGTAAGCTCATTTCCTGATGACGCTACCTCTCCACTGCAGGAAAAACCTCAACGACCAGGGCGCTATAAATTGGTCTGTTGATGACATTGTCAAAGGCGTAAATAGCAACAATTTGGAAAGCCAGCTCCAGGCTACTCAAACTGCTAGGAAACTACTTTCTAAGGAAAGACAGACAACATAATCCGGGCTGGTTTGAATCCAAACTTTGTGTCCTTCTTGGGCAGAACTGATTGTAGTCTTACTGAGTTTCAATCTGCTTGGGCCCTCACTAACATTGCTTCCAGAACATCAGAACAGACCAAGGCTATGGTAGATGGAGGTGCTATCCCAGCATTCATTTCTCTGTTGGCATCTTGCCATGGCCATATCAGTGAACAGGCTGTATGGGCTCTAGGAAACATTCCAGGTGATGGTTCAGTTTTTCAAGACTTGGTTATCAAGTATGGTGCAGTTGACCCACTGTTGGCTCTCCTTGCAGTTCCTGATATGTCATCTTTAGAGTGTGGTTACTTACCTAACCTTACTTGGACACTCTCAAACCTTTGTCGCAACAAAAATCCTGCACCCCAGTTAGATGCTGTTGAGCAGATTCTTCCTACCTTAGTTCATCTCCTGTATCATGATGATCCAGAAGTATTAGCAGATACCTGCTCGGCAATTTCCTACCTTACTGATGGTCCAAATGAATGAATTGAAATAGTTGTGTAAACAGGATTTGTGCCCCAACTTGTAAAGCTTCTAGGAGCTACTGAATTACCCATTGTGACTCCTGCGCTAAGAGCCATAGGAAATATTGTCACTGGGACAGAAGAACAGACTCAGGTTGTAATAGATGCAGGAGCACTTGCTGTCTTTCCCAGCCTGCTAATGAACCCCAAACCTAATATTCAGAAGGAAGCTACATGGACAAATTCAAACATCACATTTGGTCGCCATAACCAGATACAGCAAGTTGTGAATCGTGAATTAGTCCCATTCCTCATTAGTGTTCTCTCTAAGGCAGACTTTAAGACACAAAAGGAAGCTTTATGGGCTGTGACCATCTATACAAGTGTGGAACAGTTGAATAGATTGTATACCTTCGTTTATTGTGGCATAATAGAGCCATTGATGAACCTCTTCACTGCAAAAGATACCAAAATCATTCTGGTTATTCTGGATGCCATTTCAAACATCTTTCAGGCTGCTGAGAAACTAGGTGAAACAGAGAAACTTAGTATAATGACTGAAGAATGTGGAGGTTTGGACAAAATTGAAGCTCTACAAAACCATGAAAATGAGTCTATGTACAACGGTTCATTAAACTTGATTGAGAAGTATTTCTCTGTAGAAGAAGAGGAAGATCAGAATGTTGTGCCCAAAACTATCTCTGAAGGCTATACATTCCAAGTTCAGGATGGCACTCCTGGGACCTTTAGCTTTTAGATTGTACAGCTGAGACAGAAAGTTGTTCTGTACTCTGGAAGAAGTTTGTCTTACTGTTTCTCTACTAAGAACTCTTTTAAAATGTGTTTTGTTATTGTAGCACTTTTTACAACGAAATTATACTTGACCAGTTCCAAACTGTACAAACTGTATGAAGCTCCTCTTCTCAGTGGTTTCTTATTTCTATGTGGAATCTCCTATCTTACAGTGTCCTATAAAAAAGATTAAATTCTACTCTTTTCTTAAAAAAAAAAAACCTCACAAAAACTAGTACATAAATATCAATACAATCCTATTTACTAAACTATAGATTTTATTCAGATTTTCCCCAGTAGTGTCCCCTTTCTGGTCCAGGATTGAACTTGATCAGGAGAAGATGGAAGATGAAAATATTCCAGAAAAGAAATCCCTGACCAATGAAAACCAAACAGCCCAGGTTACTTCTTCTAAGATGATCAATAACTTTTATTAAATCTAAATCCCTGTACTAGCAAGTGGGGAATTCTCCATTGCTGTTTTTTTTCCCTGTTAGCTCTGTCTGGCTGAACATAAAGCGATAAATAAGGAGGAAAACAATTTGTGTTATTCCCTTGCTGTACTGCTGTACTTTCCTTTTGCATCACCAGTAATAGAAAATTAGGCTGTGCACATTTCATTGTTAATGCACTCTCAACGACTTTTCTGCCTTCGTCTGACAGCTCTGGCTTCATTACAACATACCACAGATCTGAGAAAAATATGCCGTTCTATGCTGTGTTTCCCCAAATAACTTTTTCATTTTGCAGGGTAGAAAGAACCCGATCTACCCAAAAGGATAAACAAAGCTATTAAGTTCATCATCGGTCTTTTAAAAGACTTTCAAAACAGCCATATTAAAAAAAAAAACTATAAGCTCCATAGAGCAGTAATACACTAGACATAAATTTAAAAAGTATGTCTTCATTGAAAACAACTATGACACAAACATTCACCTACGTCTTTGGGAAAATATAAATGATAGGAACTCTTAACTTTGCCAAGTTCTATGTGAAGAACCAAAAGAGTACTTTCTCAGAGAAATAGAAAATATGCCTCTAGGTTCACTTCCTTCTTTTTCTTATTGGATTTGATGCATTTCAGCTTCCTTTTACCTACTTTTCCATCTTGCCCTGGAGATGGATCCTCAGTTCATATAATTGTAAAGGTGAATCAAGGAAGGTTTATTTTTTTAAAAAAGGGTGACTGTCAACTTTGCTTCTTTGGCTTTAGAACATATGACATAGGGGATCCCTGCGTGGCTCAGTGGTTTAGCACCTGCCTTCGGCCCAGGGCATGATCATGGAGACCTGGGATCGAGTCCCATGTCAGGCTCCCTGCATGGAGCCTGCTTCTCCCTCTGCCTGTGTCTCTGACTCTTGCTCTCTCTGTGTCTCTCATGAATAAATAAAATCTTTTAAAAAAACAAAACAAAAAAAAAGTATGACATATTCCTGCATGATCCAATGCAGAGGCAGGGCTGCAAGCTAGGTGTACCCATGTTATCACGGACAATGATTCAAAGGTCACCAGACATCACTATTTCCTGTTGTTAGTGAAATTGCAAACGGGCACATTTTTAGTGACATTACTCATAACCACTCTATGGTTGTTTAAATTGGAAGGAATGATAATGAGAGTAATTTGTGGGTAATTAAGCCTCTCTTTTCCACCTGTCAGTTATGCAAACTACAAGGACATGAACAGCATAGTCATGTGTTGCTTCAATTACGAAAAGTTTCATGAGGACGTTGAATAATGTGGGTAGTCTGTTAGAATGTTAAAGAGGAAAAAGTTGAAATCTGTTATGGGCTTTTAAAGAGTTTTATTGAGATACAATTTACATATCATAGAATTCATCCATTTTAAGTGGATACTTAAATGAATATTAGTATGTTTACAGTGTTGTACAATCTTCCAGAATCTAAATTTAGAACATTTCCATTGCCCTAAGAAAAAACTTTGTGCCCATTTAGCCACTCCTTTTTTCCTTACCTCCAACCCTTAGCAGACTACTAGTTTACTTTCTCTATATGTTTGCCTTTCTAGGACATTTCACATAAATAGAGTCATACATATTGATGTTGTGTCTGGTTTCTGTCAGAGAGCATTTTTTAGTTTCATGCACATTGTGGCATATATCAGAGCCTCATTCCTTTTTATTGCTGAATAGTTTTCCATTCTATGGATTTACCACATTTTACCTACTCACCATCTGATGGACATTTGAGCTATTTCCAGTTTTTCATTATTGTGCATCATGTTGTTATGAATATTTGTGCACACCTTCTTTGCGTGCATATATGTTATTTCTCTTGAGAGTGGATTTGCTAAATTAAATGGCAAGTGTAACTTTTTTAGGAAACTGCTAAGCTGTTTTCCAAAGTGGCTACTTCATTTTACATTCTTACCAGCAATGTAAGAGGATTCCAGTTTCTGCACACCTCTGGACACACTTCTTATTGTTTGGTTTTTTTGGTATACTCATCCTAGTGGGTGAAAAATGGTATCTCATGATGATTTTGATATGCACTTCTCTAATGAGGAATGATACTGAGCATCCTTTCATGTTCCTATTGGCTTCTTTGGTTTTGTGTCTGTTCAAATCCTTTGTTCATGTTAACATTGGGATATTTACTTATTCCATCTGCCTATCTCCTCCTAGAGGAAAGTCCTATCTTATATTTTAGGGCTATTACTCCCTTGCATCTAAAAAATTGTTTTCATAATGCATTGTATTAAATTGTGTGATCATGTAATCCTAAACAAACCATTGTTTGGCTCCTTCTTATGTTTTAAAAAATGGATTTATATTGTGTATAGACTTCAGTAGTAGAATCTTGAATGTTCTTATAAGTTCAATTTTCATGTTGGGTAAACAGTGATACCAGAATACTTAACACAAAAAGGTCTTTTCTTTTTTACTTACTTTCTTCTTTTTTTTAAGTAGGCTCCATGTCCAATGTGGGGCTTGAACTCATCATCCTGAAATCAAGAGTTGCATGCTGTATTGACTGAGCCAGCCAGACACCCCAGAAGTTATTTTTAAGTACAAAAAAAAAAAAAAAAAAAGAAAGAAAGAAAGAAAGAAAGAAAGAAAGAAAGAAAAATAGTATAAATGAGAACATATAGCAAAGGATTCTTGTCTTTTTGGAAGATTGAACAGTTATTATAAGTTACAAAAGTTGCCCTCAGATGCCCCCAGAATTTATGAACGTCAACTACTGTACTAATTTGTTATGAGGATCTAGAGCTATTTGTCTCTAAATAGTCCCATCCTCCTGGGAATTTTTCAGTTTGCAAAACTAATTTTTATAGTTTTCTTGTCTCTTTTTTCTCTGAATCTAATAATTGCATCTTTTATTCCTCTCAGTTCTTTCTGCATGCTGTTTCCTATCCAACATAGATTTAAAAAACAGATAATCTAGGATTAGCTTCAATATTTATAATCTGATTAAGAGCTGGGGGGGGGTTCTTTGGAGATGAGTTAACACATTTTAATGCATAGATTATGTGAAATATATTTTGGTTGCTGAAGCCTCTTCTTGTTTCCTTCTTTGTTCTTAGCTTTTTCTGGGAGAGAGATTCCAGAGAGTAGGTTTGAAGTTGGATTTGGTGTTGAATCCTTGCTCTGCCATTTTATCAGCTATGAACCAATGACTCCATTTTCTTTATCCTCTAATGAGGATAGGGATGTGTTTATCACAGTATGACCCAAAATAAGAGGGTATCTCTCAACACCTAGTATAAGCACTCAGTGGATATTATCTTTTTTTATAAGACTAAAGAAGCTTATCAACAATACCAAGCTCTCAAATTGCTCTTCGGTGACATTGGAGAGTAGGAAAAACAAAAACAGTAGATAATAAAGACTGTGCTTGATAGATATGTAATGCTTGATAGGACAAAGAGGGAAGAATTGATAACAAATTTTGGATGGTGGGAGGTGGTAGTGGTAGGAATGGTGATAGGAAAGAAGTAATTCAGGAAAGCCAGATCAAGCAAACTCCTACTTCCTGGTAAGGACAAGTTGATGGCAGGACTGTACCATCAAGAAGGTCCTGAAAGAGGGCTTAAGCATTACCCAGCTCATAATTCTCAAGTTTTGCCACCACCAAGATTTTCTTTTATTATTACTTCTTCTTCTATTGGTTTCACTGAACAAATCTGTTCACCAAGAGATCTGATGTGCCAGGGAATTAACTAATTTGTGTGGTGAACAAAGTCTAGAGAGAATGATTTTTCCCCCCTTTCTCCATTCCAGAGAATGAAGAGGCAGTGAGGTCGGGCCTCAGAGACTACTGTAAGCATGTGGACTCTCCTCTAGCTCTTTGTTTGGCTAGGGTCCATGGCTCCACCTGAGCCTTATAGAGAGAAGCCATTCTTCTTCCTCCTGTACTGAATCTGGCTTAGCCGAAGTGCAGTAAAATCTATAGGGTATATGAGCCTGTCAGCAATTCAAGAAGACATCATCTTGAGCTTGGCAGACATCCCTAGAAGGTGTCTGCAACCAGGGTGGTGGTTTTTGCAATTGCAGACAGATTTGCAGACAGCAGACACCATGTAGTTGACAGGAGGACAAGAATAGGATTTCACTGGTGTGTGGGCATTTGTGGAACTCCCCAGGGATTCTCAAAAGTAACTATGGGAGAGATGATTAAGGAAGTAGCTGAAAATTATACAGATGAAGATGATGTATCAAATAATTTTTGGCTTCAATGATAACAAAGTCATTTAAACTCACAGAGAGGTGAGGTTCCAATATTTTGAGTTATTTAAATAATAATTCACAAATTAAAACAAAAATAACCACTTGTGTTAATCTAGGAAAAAGTTATTTTAATTATATATTTTACTAAAAACTATATAATTAAAATCTTTAGAATTACAATGTTTTAGTTAGCATATGCATTGTCATTCATGCATAGGGCCCTGTAGTTCATATATCTTTTTATTACATTCTAGAATCTCTAAGGATCTTAAATTGGGAATCATGATATAGTTTCCATTCCAACATGGATCAACAGGACAATGATAAAACTAGTATTAGAACTCAGCTCTCTTTTTAACTCAGTGTTGTTGTTTTTTTCAGTGTCGTACTATTTCTTCTAACCCTTTTAAATATCCATAGCCCATAGCTCTGTATTATAAGAAAGTAACTCAGCAAATGTATAGAGCAATTAGTGAATTGTACAGTAGCCAGATATGCTGGTGGCCCTTTTCACTCAGCTCTAAAGATGAAGTATTTTGTTGTTTTGGATGGATCTGGGGGACGGAGAGAAGGGACAGGCTTGTAGCAGAACGTCACCATGATTAGTAATTAGGGAAAGCAGAAACCCAAGGTTTACTTACCTAGCACTGCTTAAGGAGCCACAGTTCAGCTCTTGGGAGAAGAGAGAACCAGCATGGTGGCAAGTTGGAACAGGGAGAATAGAGACTATAGCAACTAGCTCAGAGAAAATATTTATGGGTTTAGGTGGCCAAGGGAAAGTGGAGGGGACCTGGCATCTGGGGGGTACTGAGGGTCTCAGAGAGGCTGGTCATCCAGACCCTTCCAGCAGAGGGCAGTCACAGCTTATTTTTTCTCAGGCAGTTCTTGGATTCACTCCTTGGCTTTCGCTACCAAGTCTGAGCTAACTCTGGAGTCTGAGGACACTGTGGAGGATAGTTTCCTCTCACGCAAGAGTCTTCCCCAATCTGTAGAGAGGGAAAAAAATTTTTATTGGGGTCTCAAATTCCAGAGAGAATCTTGGTGGGAATCTAGCAATATTGTCTTGAGCAGGGCATGGAACTGAGAGTCCATCCATATAGATATTCTTTTTGCTTCCCTGCTTCAAGCTTGATCAGCTCTCTATTTGGAATGTCTTCACTCAGACTTCAATACGTTTTAGACAAAGGCTGACTGAAGGTATGGTTGCTTAACTAAAATTTTCTTGCAATGGAGAAAAATATAGAGATGTCTGAAAGTGGAATTTTTTTTTTTGAAGGTGGAGGTTTTTAAGTATTTAACAGATTTTTTTAAATGTCTGAGGGAAAAAATAAAACCCTACTTCATTTGAAGTTGAGACTTCAAATGCCTAGAAGGCACTTATTTTAAGAACTATTTTTGCTCGTGATTCTTGATAATGAAGAGTAGCAGAATGTTATTTCAAAATATGTCACTTTTAGTATATTTATTATTTCTAGTTGATTATTTGCTTGAAAAACAGCAGATACAGGGAAAGGCTCTCTCTGAATTCTCTTTATTTGCCTAAAGACAGATCCTCCAAAAGGGACCCAATTATCTCTTCCCAGGAGCCTCATCACATGAGAGGAGACTAGAAGTCCATACCACTTCCAAACCAGCTGCAACACAAACTATCAGATTTCCTATTCATTCTTCTAAGAGACTATTCATATCATCTAAAAATCATTTACACTCTCCCCTAAAAAGTCTACTTCCCCCTTTTCCTTTTCTTATTAAGATGACATGCAAGCCTGAATTTTAAGTCACCACACAGAGTTACTCATTTTCTCCTGGGTTTCTCCCACATATGTATGAGATATACATGTTAATAACTTTTTCTTTCTTGTTGATCTATTATCAAGGAGGTCTCAGCTAAGAACTCAGAAAAGTAGAGAAGGAATGTTACTTTTCCTGCTCTACAATAATTTACTTAAGTCCAGTCTACAACTCTATTAACTTTGTATTTAAAAATAAGAAACGGAATGTTAAGCTACTCTTACCTGCAACTAGGTTTTAGATCATCATGCAGCATAAAATATTTCAATTAATTGCTGTTTCTTTCTCTTATTTGAATTTAGGATTCAGTGTGTACTTTAGCCAAATTATTCGAACCCTTTTTCTGATTCCAAAGGGAAATTAATTCAAGAGACTCACCTCCGAGTAAACTTTCAAGTTTATCATAGAGTCTTAACTATTGCATTTTTAATTGAGTACATTTAAATGTTATTCATTTCTTGCCATGCTTTCAGGATGGATATAAAGTTACGAGTTAACTGATATTGCAAGAGTAAAGTAACTCTTTGGTTCCAAGTTGTAATATATCTCAAGGGTTCTACACCCAATTCCAATGTGTATATGTGGGGAGCGTTCCCCATACCACCAGGCAACAGGATTCCAGCTCAGTGTTCTGGAATTCAACTCAATTCTGACACTATCTGCAGATAGCATCAGATCCCACAGGTTAAAGGGTTCAGTCTACAAGATTGCTCCCTCTCCCACTCTGCCTCCAGGTACAAATCACAAGACCAGGTTGTCACCCATGCTTCTGACCAACTGACTATAGATTAAAGGTTCCAAATACCCTCTCCTTGGGTTTGATTAATTTGCTGGAATGGCTCACAGAACTCAGAGAAACATTTTCTTACTACTTCATCAGTTTATCATAAAAAGATATAATTCAAGAACAAATAGATGTTAGAGAAATATAGGGAAAAGTATGGGGAAAGAAGGGAGAGATTTCATTCTCTTTCCGAGTGTATGAATCTCCTTAGAACTTCATGTGTTCACCAACCTGAAAGCTCTCTGAACTGTCGTTTTGGGTTTTTATGAAGGCACCATTATTTAAGCATGATTGATTAAATCATTGGCCTTGGACAACTGATCCAAATTCCAGACCCTCCTCCTTCTGGAGAGGTCAGGGGGTGGGACTGAAAATTTCAAACTTCTACTCACACGGTTGGTTGGTTCCTTTGGTAACCAGACCCTGCCTTAACTAGTTGGGTCCAAAATTCCTCACTAACATAAAAGAAACTCTTATAGCTCTCATCACTTAGGAAATTTTGAGGGTTTTAGGAGCTCTGTCTCAGAAATAGGATGAAGACCAAAGACAGTTGAGTCTTGCATAACCCTGGGGGTTAGGGATGCCAGTATCCTGCAGTCAAAAATCTGCATATAACTTTTGACTCTCTAGAAAATTAACTACCGATAGCCTACTGTTGACCAGAAGGTTTATTGATAAGTCAATTAGCATATTTTGCATGTTATATGAAGTAGAGAAATAGGCTAGAGGAAAAAAATGTTATTTAAAGATTCATAAGAGAAAATACATTTACAGTACTGTCCTATATTTATTGAAAAAAATTCATGTATAAATGGATCCAAATAGTTTGAACCCATGTTGTTCAAAGCTAAATTGTATGTATCTCTTATTATAAATCACAATACCACAATAATTTAATTAGAAACCTGAGTCCACATCTATACCCTAACTCTGACAACTCCTAACATTAACATGGTTTAAAGATGCCCATTGATGGATTCATTTAGCAAAAACAAGTTTATATACCTCTAAATGGATATAAATATACAATTTTAATTTTTTTTAGAGGAAACATTTTGTCCATTCCTGTAAGAAGATGAATAGGGCTATTTTTCCTACTCTTGAGTAGAAGAGAAAGGCCATGATATTTCTATGGAGTGGGTCCTCCTTGCCTTGGAGGGAGGGTGTGACAGATTATAGATTATACCCAATCTCATATGCTTTTCTTACAAAGTGATTGACAGCCCCCCCCCATGGGGTTTATGTCCCTGTCCCCTGAAGTTGGGCAAGGCTTATCACCACCTTAACTAGTGGAATATCTCAGAAGGGATGCTTGTGATTTTTAACGCAAAGTCATAAAAAGAATGCAGTTTCTTCCTCTTCCTCTCTCTTTCTCTTTCCTCCTCTCTCTCTCCCTCCTGGAGGAATATAGGAGTTGTGTGCCCAAGTGTAGAGGGTATCAAGACAGAAGTGGTATTGATAGCTAAAAATTCCAACATTTTTTTTAAAGAATTTATTTATTTATTCATGAGAGACACACAGAGAGAAGACAGAGACACAAGGTAGGACTTGATCCCGTGACCCCAAGATCACACCCTGGGCCAAAGGCAAGCGCTAAATCACTGCACCCACCCAGGGATCCCCAAAACTCCAACATTTTAGAGGAGCCAATTTATACTGTAGGTAGCATGTGGGCTCAAAGACCTTTGATATTAATCCTATTAATGTTATAAGGGCAAAAACTCTCTGAAATCTATAGATTAGTCAAATAGTGAAAAGAGGAGGTTTTCTCCTCCTTTGTCCTTTTAAATTAAACTGAGAGAATTTTCATTTTGAAGCCTCTCCAATATCCCAAGAGTGGAAATAAAGACTAAGAAAGAAAACCCAGGCCACCATAACCTTGTCTTTCTCAGTGACTCAAACGTATGAAACTCATGAGATAAGCATCAGAAGATAGACTTGCACAACACTTGACCATTTAGTTCAAGGTTAGAAAACAACTGTGATTTCTCTCAAGACTTGAAAGGACATGTTAGAGAGCTTTCAATTAATGGTATAATTTTTTATTTATTCCTATTGCTTCTTGAAAACTCATCTTGAGGGTCATCAACAGGCAAGACACAGACAGGAGCCTGTCATCTGCAAAGGCCACTAACATGCACTAGTGTCTTTTACTACATGAGCACAGTCATTAAATTGCTCTTGCCTTAAATCTTCACATACCAAATTTCTGATGGCTATATGTGGACAGAAGGCATGAATGAAGAAGTCCTGTAATTCCTAGGAGACATACTGAGCACCTTGGGGTAATATTATATTAGGGAACCCTAAAGGTGAGCACAATGGAAGTAAACATTCCTGTTTCACACCAATTTTGTGCTGACCCACAGGGCTTCTCCACTCAAGAACACCATGTGATTTATTCTTTCTGTATTAATAAATGTTGAACATTGGTAGGTCATTTTTTTGTAATCCTGCATTGATATCAGGCTTTCTTTGTCATGCTTATGTTCCAGAGATCTCAAGCACAATAGGTAAAAGTGAAAGAAAACCATAGGGAAATAAAAGAGACTCTTAGATATTCTTTTGGGCCAGATGTGTCTTCCTTGACTACTGGCTCCAAACATGATCTAGGAGCTTTGCATAGTGCAGGTTCATCTATCTCTTTATATCGTATCTCATCATATATAATTTCCTCATATTTTATATATATGCATATTTCATACAATATATAAAATACTGTTTTTCTTTTCAGTGTTCACACAATGATTTCCTATGCTACTATCATTTAAAACTATTACATCTCACCAATCAATGTGTGACAGAAAAAAGTACATTAAAATTTACCAATATGGTGACCCTATACATCTGGTGACAATCTATGACATTTTAGTACATGATACTCTAAATACACAGTAGTGCAAATATTCACTCTAACATTCTGTGCACTGTGTTTTGCTGTTTCTTTTTATTTTTTTTATCTTCTTGACTGAACACTATCAGCAGGGGTTAGCAGTTCATTTTCTGAGCTCCTATAGTAACTGATAATTGCTTTTTTATGTGTGTTGGTTGTTGGTGGTGTTGTTTTTGATACTGTTGTGTTTTGTGGTTTACATATCTGGGAACCTCTGAAAGGTAAGATCCATATGTCATTCATGTTTCTAACACCTGCATGTCACATATGTGCTTGGAATAGATGCTTAATTTATGTCTACTGAATGAAGGCATGGTTCTCTCTCTCTCTTCTTTTTTTTGTAAAAATTTTATTTATTTATTTATGAGATACAGAGAGAGAGAGAGGCAGAGATACAGGCAGAGGGAAAAACAGGCTCCATGCAGGGAGCCTGATATAGGACTTGATCCCAGGGACTCCAGTATCATGCCCTGAGCCATAGGAGACGCTTAACTGCTGAGCCACCCAGGCATCCCAAGGCATGGTTCTTTTGATGTTATTTTGCTTAAATCTATTTTGGATTCTTAGATTAAGATTCTGTTTGACATTTAACTTAGTGTAGAAAAATTCTCCCAATTACAGGCAGACTTGGTATGCCTTGTAAAGTTCTCAGAAGTAGATATAATCTGTTTCTGCTTTTACAACATTGAGAATTTATCTGTGAAGTCATCTGTGTCTGTGCTATTTTTCTAGATTTCTATTATTTTCTCAGAGAGGAAGTATTAATAGATTGTGTCTGCACTTCCTTTCCTTCTTTAACCCACAAACATGTTGATGGTTCCTGTTTTATTACAATATAACTCCTCGGAAGATAAATCTAAAATCTTCTCAAAATTAAATGATTACATCACATATAAATTCATAATGACTTTAAATATCTCAGTCTGTACATTTGGCCAATGTTATAAAGATTAGTATCATTAGATGAGCATTTTACCTTAAAGGGGGAAAAAGTTAAACCAAGCTTTGATTCTTTCATGAAGGAAGCTACAATTAAAAATTTATAACTTCCAAATAATTTTATTAATGATCTTGAAATATGCTCAAGGCTTAGTCATATATTTTAGGAGTTACATTTATTAAGTTCATAAAAGTTTATTAATTATTAAAGTACTTTTGAAGGTGGAAAGCAATCTCATTTCCACAAGAGATAAGAAATAACTTTCAGGGAAGTGAATTCAAGATGGTGGTGTAGGAAGACTCTGTGCTCCTCTCACAGACACACTGAATCTATACATCCATATGGAGCAGTTACTCCTAAGAAAGAACAAAAGCCTGGGTCAATAGCTCCTGCACAACAAACAACAGAGAGCCCCAGTGCAGCCTGTCTGGGGACCCCCTGACCTGTGCTCACTCCAGTTCCAGTTGCCTTGCCAAAGCTGCCAGGCACATGCATGCTATGCAGGGGATGAGCCTATAGAAGTCCACTCCTTCAAGACTGGTAGAGGTAGCTGTTCTGGCTAACTCATAGAAACAAATGCAGAAAGACAAAAACAATGAGGAGACAAAGAAATATGTTCCAAGCAGAAAACAAGATAAAACTCCAGAAAAAGACCACAATAAATGAAAAATATACTAGAGGAAATCAACAGCAGATTAGTTGAACAAAGGAATAAACCCATAATCTTGATGACAGAATAGTAAAAATCACCCAATTAGAACAGCAATGAGAAAAATAATAAAGTGAGGATAGTTTAAGGAACCTTTAGAACACCATTAAGTGTACTGACATTCTCGTTATAGAGGTCCCAGAAGGAGAATAGAGGGAGAAAGAAGCAGAAAACTTATTTGAACAAATAATAGACTGAAAACTTTCCTAATCTGGAAAAGAAAATAGACATCCACATCCAGGAAGCACAGAGGTTCCCAAACAAGATGATACCAAAACCAGATGAAGGTACTACAAAACCAGATGAAGGTACCACAAAAAAAAGGAACACTATAGGCTAATATTCCTGATGAACATAGTTGCTGAGTTGTTGAGAAATCCTCAACAAAATATTAGTGAACTCTATTCAAAACAAATTAAAAGGATCATTCACCATGATCAAGTATGATTTATTCCAAGGGTACAAGGATATTTCAACATCTGCATATCAATCAGTGTGATACATCACATTAGCCAAACAAAGGATAAAGACAGGGATCCCACTCCTGCCACTTTTATTCAACACAGTATTGGAAGTCCTATCCACAGAAACTGGGCAAGAAAAATAAAATGCATCCAAATTGAAATGAAAGAAGTAAAACTCTTGCTATTTGCAGATGACATGATACTATATTTAGAAAATCAAAAGATTCCACTAAGAAAGTGTTAAATCTAATAAATGAATTCAGTAAAGTTATAAGATGCAAAATTAATAAATAGAAATTAATTGCATTTCTATACACTAATTATAAGTTATCAGAAGAGAAATAAAGAGAAATCAAGAAAAAAATCCCATTTACAACTGCATCAAAAAGAATAAAATACCTAGGAATAAATTTAACCAAGGAGGTGAAAGACCTATACTCTGAAAACTGTAAGATATTGATGAAAGAAATGAAATGAGTCAAATAAATGGAAAGATACACCATGCTCATAGATGGGAAGAATTAATATTGTTAACATGTCCATACTACCCAATGCTTCTCTCTCCCTCTGCCCTGCCCTCTGCTTGTGGGCACTCTTAAGTCAATCAATCTTTATTTTTTTAAAAATCAATATTAAAAAAATAAAAGAAAAAAATCCTAAAATTTCTATGGAACCACAAAAATCCTTAAATAGCCAAAGTAATCTAGAGAAAAAACAAAACAAAAACAAATCAGGCTTCCTGAGTTCAGACAATACTACAAAGCTATAGTAATCAAACCAGTATAGTACTTGTAGGAAAGCAGACACTTGGGTGAATGGAATAGAATAGAGAACCCAGAAATAAACCCATGTATAAATGGTTAAATAATCTATGACAAAGTAAGCTAGAATATATAATGGGGGAAAAGATAGTATATTCAATAAATTGTGGTGGGAAAACTGGACAGTTACATGTAAAATAACAAAACTGGATCACTATCTGACACCATACACAAAAATAAATTCAAAATAGATAAGGACTTGAATGTAAGATCTGAAACCATAAAAATTCTAGAAGAAAATAGGCAGTAATTCTGATAATATAGCTTTAACAATATATATTTTGGCTCAATCTCCTCAGGCAAGGGCAGCAAAAGCTAAAATAAATAAATGGGATTGTATGGAGTTTACTAAGTAAAAAATCTTCTGTACAGTAATAGAAACCATCAACAAAATGAAAAGACAATCTATTGAATGGGAGAAGATATATTTGCAAATCATATATCCAATAAGGGGTTAATATCCAAAATATATAAAGAACTTATACAATTTAAAATAAAAAATTCAAACCTCATAAAAAATTGAAAAAATTTTTTTAAAAATCCCTGAAACCCAATAAAAAAACCAAAATAATGAAAACAAAGGTTTTAATAGACATTTTCCCCAAAAACATATACAGATGGCCTAGGCACATAAATTTCACTAATCATCCTGGAAATACAAATCAAAATCACAATGAGACATCACCTCATATTGATCAGACTGACTTTTATAAAAAAAAAAAAAAAAATAATAGGTGTTGGCTAGAATGTTAAGGAAAGGGAACCATTGTACACCATTGCTGGCAATGTCATTGGTGCAGCCAGTATGAAGGTTCTTCCCAAAATTAAAACTAGAAATACCATATGATCCAGCAATTCCACTTATGAGTATTTATCTGAAGAAAATGAAAACAAAGGGATACTTGCACCTTTATGTTTATTGCAGCATTATTTACAATAGCCAACATGTGGAAGCAACCTAAGTGTCCAAGGTAAAAGGATAAAGAAGATGTGGTGTATTTACAAGAGAATATTACTCAGCCCTAAAAAAGAGTGAAATCTTGTCACTTGTGACAACAGGAATGGACCTACAGGGTATTATGCTAAGTGAAATAAACCAGAGAAAGGCAAATACTCTATGATTTCACTTACATGTGGAATCTAAAAACACACCAAATTAAAAAAAAATAGAAGCAGACCCATAAACACAGAGAACAAACTAGTGGTTGCCAGAGGTTAGAAAGTGGTATGGGCAAAATGGGTAAAGGATAGTGGGAGATATAGGCTTCCAGTTATGGAATGTGTAAGTCATGGGGATGAGAAGTTCAGCATAGGGAATATAGCTATACTTGTGAACATAGCATAACATATAGACTTGTAGAATTACTATGTTGTGCACCTGAAACTAATTCTGTGTGACCTATACTTTAAAAAATTAAAGTGATAAAGACATTATATATTGAGAAATTTAAAAATTCATTAAGAAGATAAACTATTATAAGTGTATATGTAATAAAGCAGTCCAAAAAATGAAGAAAGATGATAAAATTGATAGACAATTCCATAGTAACATTTAGAAACTTCAATAGTCCACTTTAAATAATGAATAGAAAAACTAGAGCAAAGATCAATAAGGAAACACAGGACTCCATAATAAAGTGATAATTCTCACTTCCAGATTAGTATATATAATATAGCATATTATTATAAGTTTTGAACTTGAAAATATCAATTTCTAGTAAATCACAGGCTCATAACAAAGTAAGCAATATTAATTGTCTGGGACATATAATTCTGTTTATGGGTAAACATTTCTTCTTTATATGAACCTCACATTTTTCCTCTGTGAAATGGTTTAATAACATGTTGTAGATGATGACAGATCCAATGAGTTAATTTGCAAAGTACTATCTTTGTAACAAACAGTAAAATAAGTATATTATTATTAAAATAGTGGAAAGTGATGAAGCACTGCTGAGCATTCTGCAGAACTCAACAATAAAGAATATTAGCCAGTAAAACAAATAGTTCCTCCCAAATAAGAAATAGCTTTTAGTCAATTTGTGCAATAGTACTTTAGGTGACACATAAAATAATGCCTTAATACACTGAGATCTTTTTTTCTTGTCCCCGAAAAGGGTAAGTAATTTTATAGTTTCAGTAAGTATTCTTATTTTTTTGCAGCTTTGGCATACAACTAATTGTTGTTATTGTGAATATGAGATTTGAATAGAAT
The DNA here is from genome assembly GCF_011100685.1 of Canis lupus familiaris. Taxonomy (NCBI): domain Eukaryota; kingdom Metazoa; phylum Chordata; class Mammalia; order Carnivora; family Canidae; genus Canis; species Canis lupus. The sequence continues at coordinate 27,469,138 of NC_049253.1, read as the reverse complement.
ATGGTTATTTTGGGGTGCCTGGGTGGCTTAGTAGGGTTAAGTGACTGCCTTTGGCTCAGGTCATGATCCTGCCGTCCTGGAATGTCAGGCTCCCTGCTCAACAGGGAGCCTACTTCTTCCCCCTCTTCCCCAGCTCATGCTCACTCTCTCTTTCTCTCAAATAAATAAATAAAAATCTTTAAAAAATGGATATTTTGATACCATAATTTGTTTTTTCTTCCTTCCTCCTATTATACTATTTAGAGGAAATATTTTTGAGTAACCCTCATTTTCTTCTAGAAGTAATTGTTTCCTTTTTTTAATACTCTACCCTTGATTTGGGAAGATCTGTTACTTTATTAGTGATGCAGCAAGAAATATTCTAGTAGCAGAGTTAATAAAACTTCCTAAGGGCTAATGGAAGAATGAATTAGGTCATAATGAGAAAACCATTACATATTATTGAAGTCGCATCTGACATCCTGTCATTAGCATATCATGTACAGTAGCCATAGTGAACTAGTTAGGTAAATAGATGATGACACCAGGCTTGAGTGGGTTTCTATCATGCTGCCACAACTCGCTAGCTATATGTAATTAACCTCTCTGCATTTCAGCTTTCATTTGTAAAATAGGAAGGTAAATAATAATAATGCTAACATCATAGGGTTATTGTAAAGAGCAACAGATGATGTATATAAGAAACTTAGGGTAATGACTAGTATATAGGAAACAATATACTTTAGCTATTATTATTAGTAGTAACAGTCTAGAATACTGAGGTATAATCATTCATATACAAGTTTAATTGTAACAGGCAAATAATTCCAATTATCCCACTTTGTGAATGGGGAAATTGAGGTATATAATGTCTTTAAATGTTTATCCTAAAAGCCTTGAGATAAGCACTAGTACCTGAAGACATCTTGTAACAACTTATTATAGCCTCTTTTATAGCAGAATGCGTCTCCTTTACTGAAAATGACACTGTATCTTCTAGTAAAGAAAATCTTATATGCATATGATCCTACATTATTTACACCAAGAAATGTTTTTCAAATTAGTACTATCTGTAAAGGTAGATGAGAATAACAAACCACTAATACTAGAAGCCAAAGGGGCATAGCTGGAAGCAGCCAGCCAAAAGAGAGAAATTTATCTGAAATCTCATGTTTTATCATTTAAAAATGGTGAATGTGTCCTTTGACCTCTTTGTCAATCGGATTCTGGTAGGAAACACTTGCCATTTTCAAACTGGGTAATTGAGAAGAATTTTATAAAGAGATTGTGTATAAATAAAGGTGTTGGTGGGTTTTATAATTACAAAGTTGTAGTGCAGTATCACGGGTCTAGCGACAGGTTGGGCTCACTCATAGCACTCCTAAGCCTGAGGAGTCCAGGAAAAGGAGGAGTAACCAGAACCCAGCCTCATGGAAAGGTCTGCCTGGTAGGGGTTTCTGGCTTTGCTGAACATGACACAGACAACACAAAACAGGGTATCCAGGAAAATCCAGGGGTATCCAGGAAATAAATGCGCCAAACTTACTCCTCTGGACCACTCATCTCTAGCCTGCACCTCTGACAGTCTGAAAGCGATGGGTAGCACCATAGGTCGGGGGGCCTGTGGAGCCTATCTGTACAAGTCAGGCTGTAAGTGCACAGAGCAAGATGGTAAGGGTGAAGGCAGAGAGACAAGACCAAATGGAAGATATCCAGCACATCTATGTACATTTATGTTTGCTTCAACATTAAAATGACTTAAGCACTTACCCATTAAAACTACCATCTGACGTTTCAGGAAAATGGATTCTTCAAGATGAAAGAGTTCGTGTGTCCTGGTTTGGGTAGCGTAGAAATAAATCTTGACTGCAAAATTGATCTTTGGCAATTTTTGAATCCCTAAGTCCTGTGTTAGTTTTCTCCTGTTGTGTAACAAATTCCCAGAACTCAGTGAATTTCAGCAGTACATATTTGTTATCTCACAATTTCTGTGTTCGGAAGTACTGGTGCGGCATTTCTGGATTCTCCAGAATCCAGACGTGGGTCTTGCCTGACAAATCAAGGTGTTGGTTAGGGGCTGCGGATCTCACCTGAGTGTGGGGCTTCTCTATCCAAGCTCACTGGTTGTTGGCAGAATTTATTTCTTTGTAGTTGTTGAGTCAAGTAGCTATTTTTCTTCTGGTCATCAGCTGGAGAAGTCTCAGTTCCCAGAGTGTCTGCAGTTGCTTGCCATGTAGCACCCATTTGCAGTTTGCAACACAGAATGCTTGTTTTCTTACCAGCCTGTTGGAGTGTGTCTGATTTCCAGGGCCAGCTGGAGAAAACTCTCCGTTTAAAGGGCTCATGTGCTTCTGTCTGTTACATGCAGATTATCTACCTTAGGGTCAGGTGATTTGGGACCTGAATTACATTCATAATATCACCTCACAGAAGGGACTGATTGAATAACTGGGGGGAAAGTGTATGTACATCAGGGGCTGAGAATGTTGAGGACCATCCTAGGGTGTTGCCTACCACAGTGGCCTGAATAAATCAAAGTGGAATCACCTGGGACCTTCCTGCCACACTCTCCACAAGATCCAAAACGTATGAGATTTGGGGATCTGCAAACTAGCAAAAGCTGCAATGCAGATACTTTCAGAGGCCAAAAAGGCAGCATACCTCACACGAATTTCCAGGATTTTCTGTTCACACAAAGCTTCATGTCAGGTGGCAGCATCATTATTAGAGACATTATTTCAGTTTTGGGAGAGCCCCTAGATTCAGCAGATGCAGGTCGCTCAAAATTGTAAATGTAGTCTCAATTGAAATTTAAAATGCCCAGTACCATGTAATAATCCTTATTTTGCTTATAATTTAAAGTTCTCTCTTAATCAGCCCCACAGAGCCACATGAAGAAGGGGGTTGTGATTGGGATTCCTGTTTCTTTCCACCCCTTAGGGATTCTAATTTTGCCAAATCTGGTTGAAGACCAGGGAGAGGGAGAGAGAGAGAGAAAGAACAAGAGAAACAGCGGTTTTGGGAAAGTCATAATTTCCTTAGTGTTGCACACCCTGGGAAGTGTTTACATCTAACCTGAGCTCATGAGCTGTCCCTAAGATTCTTTAGAGAAACCTTCTCCCTCTGGTCTCTCCTCATCCTTTAAATGTGCATGGGGGCCGCTCACAGGTTTGTGTGCAGGTTCACGTGCACACACGCTCCTTCCTTCCCTTCCTCACTCATATACACATCTCACCAGGGATCTCCAACTTAGTGCAAGGTGAAGGACTATCTTCCAGCGCTTGGACATAAAGCTCCTAATTCAGCCCCTGTGAATTTTTAAGGTTCCTCCAACAGCTTTCAGCTGTGGGTGATGGAGATTTGTTAGCGCAATTGAGCATATTTTCATGTTTATGATGCTTGCTTATAGAGTTTGGCAGATCTCTCTGTTGTACTGTTCATCTTTTTGTAACTGATTTGGAGATGTTCTTCCTATCTTTCTAGATTCCAATATTTCATGAGGCATATGACTTCTTTTTAAATTTGCATAAGGAATCTTAGTTATCTAAGTTTTTTTTTTTTAAGGTTTTATTTATTTATTTGGCAGATAGAGAGAGTGAGCACAAGGAAGATGAACTGCAGGCAGAGGGTGAGGGAGAAGCAGGCCCCCTGCCCCAGGCTTCCCACTCCATAGGGGAGCCTGATATAGGGCTCCATCCCAGGACCTTGGGATCAGGACCTGAGCGGAAGGCAGAGGATTAACCAGCTGAGCCACGCAGGCACCCCTAAATTTTAAATTTTAGTGTAAATTTGCCAATTGTTTCCCTTTTCCCTCCTTTTTGGAATGGTAATATTTTTATTAACATTTAACTTTATATTTTAAAAATCATATTTGATATGCAAAGTTAAAGTGAATCAGAAATCTTTTCCTAATTCTTAAATATCTGACAATGCTATATGCTTGAATGTATTATCCTCATGCTTTAAACAAAAGGGAAATACATTTAAAGTCACAATGTAGGTATTTCATGTAATATTTAAAAACATTCTTAGTAGTTATCTAGATCTATTTTAAAAACTTAGTAAATAGAAGAAAATGGCAAAATGCCAGCCTTTTTACAATTGAGTGATAAAGTTCAAGCAAAGAAGAAAGGAGAAGGAACTCACATTTGTTTTGCCTATGTTATTTGATCCATACAATTTCGCAAAGTATGTACTGCTATCCTCAATTTACAGATGGGTGCACTGAGCCTCAAAAAAGACTAAATGATTTGGCCAAGGAATTTAGGTTTAAAGCTGAAATTTGAAACCAGGTTTCCCTGGTTCTAAGCCTGGGTATTTACCACTATATCCCTTTGAATATCCAATTTATATGTCTCAAGTATCTACTCTGAAAAAAATTTGACTGTAAAACAGTGTGCATTTATATACAATGCCTCCCAAGAGTGAAAACATATGTGGAAATGCCCAGCAGAATGTTTGGCACATAGCTATTATTCTTTGTATTGACTTCGGGCAAAAAGAACGTAGATAACAGGCAAATACTTTCCAGCCCTTTAAGAAATCTTATCTTGCTTCTAAACACCTGTAATATCTTTGACAATGACATTCTGCTTAGATTTTTTTTTTTTTTTTTTTTTAATGGCAGGCCAAGGTTCCTGTTTGGTTTGATTGAGAGGTGTCAAGTGGCTCTACAAAAAAGATGTAGGGAAATAATCATCCCCGAGATGCCAGTACTCCCACCAGAAATCTTTCAGGCACTTTCAGCTTCCATCCTGACAATTTGAATTTCAACTATGTTAGTCCTCTATGATATATTTAGAAAAACTGGCTGTGGAACATTAAAATAGTTTTAAGGTCTAAAGATTTTAGAACCCTGTACATTAGCTGACTAACAGTGCAGGATGGCATTGAGGAAAATTAAACAATGTTGGTAATCATTAAGAATGTAGTAAACTGAATGTGATCCTATGTGGTTTACAAAGCAGATTCTTCCCAGGAAACAAGAGGTATCTTAAGTTCACAATCAGTCCAACGAAGCCAGATTATGCTAAGAAGGCTGCTCTTGTGTTCACTACTCAGCATTAAAGATGTGGATGGGTGAGAACATTTGGCTGGAAATGGCATCTAATGAGACAAAACACCCGGTCGGTAGGACAGAAACAACTACAGGCATAAGACAAACTCTGGGGCCCCCCGGAGGACCTTTGTGTGGTCTAACTTTCCCACAGCGCTATTTACATCTTTGGAAATGCAAGAGGTTTAATTTTGCCAAGAATGAATGTCTATGTATATGAGAGTTAGATAATGGCAGCTCTATTTTAGGCCCAAATAGTGCGTATTTATACGCACAGAGTAGTTGGAGGTTTTGAAACAATCATTGTTTAAAGTTCATAGAAAATTCACTAAAGCATTTTCTGAGAGTTGGAGTTCATAAATCCTACACCTCTTCCTCTCTACAGTTCCTTGATGAAGACAGATCCAAGGAGGCACAGAGAGATTACTTAGTTTTATAATGATTAAGCTAGATTGGAGGACATGGCTGGGCTATCTTCTTCTAGGAACTTGGACTTCAGGACCCTAACCTAATTACCCAGGAATAAGCAGACGGGCTGCACCTACACAGCACATACCTGGGTGGCTCTGGGCAAGAGGCCGCTAAGCCTAGATGTGAAATAATATCAGCTTGGATATAGGTGTTCCATGCTGCCAAAAGTGCAGATGTGCTCTGTACCCCCACCCACTCTTGTATTTCCATCAATGTCGAGCTCTCATCACTTTCACCTACAAAAGTATCTATACACACACACTCACATGTGTGCTATGTCAACAGCAGGAAAAAATCAGATTCTGATGACTTGCATGTGTTTGTTGATTCTATTTTAATTAAAGAAAAAAAAAGCCTTTCATTGTTAAATACTTTCAGTTCCACCGCAGATTTTTAGCAGAAGTGTGTCACGTTGAAAATCAATTATTCTAAACATCTAAAGCTAAAAGAATATTTTCAACAGCAGTGGCAACAACAATAAAAAACCCCAAAGTCAGTAAATTTTAATCTATATAAGGTTTATTATGGAAAACGAAATGCAAAAAATCATACTTAAAATTTTTTGAGGGTAAAATAAGTCATCCATTGAATTTCCTTCCTTCCTTCATTAAAAAATAAAGTCCAAAAATGAGAGTGGAACTGTATATAATTCCAAAATCTTGATCTAATATAAATTGTAACATTCCATCTTTTTTCTAGAAAATGAAAAAATTGGTAGGTCAATTTCTGGAGGATGCGGCTTTCTTGAATAAACCATTTTATGACTTTCATATATAGACATCATGAAAAGACATTTAGATTCTAATATTGGTACATTCATAAATAGAATCATTTTGAATATTACTGTTTCTTCAGAGATTTAACATTACACTTTTGGTCTTTCTCAGCTGAGCATTTACACACATAAATAAATGATTTTCACATTGACAGCTATAGTTTTTCTGGCTGGCATTTAAATTAATAAACATCTTCCAAAGTAATTACGTGAACTTATCTTTTAAGCAACTTAAGTAAATATTGACAAACATCATAATTCCAGGTATCCTGCTCTTAGAAACAATTATGTTTTTATTAAATAAACACAGCCAGCTATAGTTATAATTGTAGTGTTCTTATGATTGGTTAACCTTTTATTTTTATCTAAGACATAAAGATGGCACATTCATTCTCTAAAACATAAATATGTATTAAATATTATTAACTTTTTACTGACAAGTGGTTATATTTGCACTTTGCCACACCAAATTCTCTATTAATGGACACTCTCGCATTTCCATTTATATCTTCAACCTGATACTTAGCCAATATACTTTGTAGTGTCAGGGAGCCAGGGTCAAATTATAGTAGATTTTAGGAACCAGATCAGCCTTTCTGATCACTAATAAAACATGAGAGAACCTCAAGCAACATCAGTTCAATGATTGGAATTGGGTTAAATTGATAAATGTTGTCCAGTGTCAACATTTGCTGGCTAATGTCTTTCATCTTGTTATCTAGTTATCCACACAGCATTACCTTGTTATCAATAATAGTAATTACATGGGCCCATTTTAAGGAGCTCCCGAATACTCATATCCCATTATCCTACCAAAATCAGTTGTTAATTTTTTTTTTTAATTTACTCTTTGACTTCTTTGGTGTTGCTAAACACTGTTTTGCCCATCTCAAGAGAATGCCTACAATCATTTTCCACTTTGATTATACACTATTTTGAAATCTAGAGATACATCTCTTAAAAAAAGTAGAGCTTTTATCAGCCCGTGCAAATAAATACACTAATAAATGTACAAGTGAAGCCTACAAAACATAATTGATTTTCCCCAGTGTTTGTCATTACCAGATATAAAATTAGGTGCTTAAACAACAGCATGAAACCTTTGAAGCTGCTCAGGTACCAGTCTATGCCTGAGTAAGACACTAACTAGATTTTCATAGTGAGGCTGGGCTTTCCTAAGCACCAAATCTGCTACCAAGGAGAATAACATCATTTAATGGGGAGCATTTGATTCAATATCAATGTATGTGAAACAGAACAGTCATGGAAAGATGCAGTTTTCAGTTAGTTGTTTTAATTTGTGACTTATTTAAATATTAACATGAATAAAATGCATTTGTGAGTGTGTATATATATACGTGAGTAAGCTATTTACAGTTATGCCATGTATACATTTTTATGTGTAGAAAATGAAAATACTCATTGATTAGCCCTTTTGAGGCTTTTGAACACCTGTTTCTTCTTCCTGCTTTCCTACAACTCTGAGGATTTAGATAATTCATACAAGGTATGTACACAATCACACCCATAGTATGTACATCCTAGTCACACACTTAACATGGAGAGGATGTGTGAGGAATGTAAATCATCCTGGTGGTCAAAGAACTGACCTTACCTGTGACTAATGGCATGGTTAATTAACCTGGCATATTTAGTAAGATGCCAATGTACTGCCAATGTATCCAGCCTTTGTGATAATTAGTTATCTACTCTCATAGATGACTAAAAAAAACAAAAACAAAAACAAAAAAACCCAGCCCTTTCTGACTTTCAAAAATTAAAAGGACAAATTGTGTTACTGAATACATATGCACACTTCTGTTAGCTTTATTCATTTTGTACATGTGCCTACCTGATGACGGAACTTGGTTTTGAAATGGGACACAGCATGTTATTTTTTTTCTACACATAAAAATAGAAAACTAACCACTCACAGACTGTACACACTTACAAAATGTATTGACATACCACAACCAGCTACAGTATTATGCACAACATATTGTTCACACATTAGTACAGCAGAGATAAATACATCTAGAAATTTAGTAATTATTATTTTATATTTCTTTCTTGAGCTTCAGGCCCTGTTAACCTTTCTCAGCCTCAGGAAAAGCTATCTCCAGATGTCCTTAAACAAAAATTAGTCTCTCCTCTAGGGATTGAGGAGCGTGACTCTAATCCTGCAATCTTCTGATTTACTGACATTGTTTTAAGATGTGATGGAAAACATGAAAAAAAATTTACTCAAAGGTGTGGCCTAAAATAAATGCTAAAAAATCTCAAATCATTAAGAGAGTCTGATAAACATGGGTTAGCCCCTTCTACCTATTTAACAGATTGCTCTATACATAGTCTTCACATATTAAAGCAATGATATGAATCAGAAAAAGTTGTTTATCTGCTTAAAAGTTTTGTTAAAGAATAGACAATTTAATTTTCTAAACAAAGAGTAATGCTAGCCGCAATGTCAAAAAGCAAGCTATAATTTTTGCCCTGCAAATAAATGGGTGACATCTCCACATCATAAGACATTAGGAAAGAAGCTAGCATTTCTCTCCCAATTATTACTCCTAAACACAAATCACTAGGGTATTTCTCATCATAATTATCACCATGCTGGTTGATTATCAGTATCTTTTTTGAAGTGTAAAGTATGTGACTTATTCCTACCGTTTTGCAGCCGATTCTGAACTTGAACTGAAAAAGGACTCGATGAAGGATCAGTGTTTAGAAACACCCATCTGGAATATAATTTTCTGTAAGGCATGATTTGAGGCCCCTTTTGAAATGAGTACTCATGTTTTAGTTATTTTATATTTGGAACCCATTTTTCATAGCTAAGGCTGGTAATCCTCTAGGCAGAGTTAACTGAATTGCTTTTCCACATGCAAGTGTCCGGGAAGAGTAATTACTGTAACCCCTCCATTTCAACAAAGTTTCTGGTTGTAGCCATCTTGAATTCTAAGCTAGCAAGACTTTTTGACTCCTTTTTTTTTGTCTTGGCTATAATTAAGACAGAGATGTCAACCATATCCCTAACAACACTCACCAATGCTATACCTCTTTATAGAACGCCTAAACAAGTTTTTCTATCTAGAAAAATTTGCCTTTGCTTATTTTATCCTGTGGGTTACAGTCTTCATGGAGCAAACCATATTATATAATGGTTTACCCATACAGATGCACTTGCTGGTATAACTGCCTCTTTTGGGCACATTATTGCTTGGCTTTAATTTCATTTTCAACAGTCTTTATTCTCATGATGAGTATCTGAGATATCTGGGTCTTAAAAAAAAAAAAACAAAAAACCAAACTTGTGAATAACATCTTGTTGCACCATTCTGGCCTCCACGGTCATTTCACCAAGGCCCACGGTTATTTAAATGTTCTTTATAATTATCATCACCTTGATTTAACTAATAGTCAACAGTAATTTTTCAGGATTTTTTCTCGTTTCTATCTACATATATATATATACAGATGTATTGGATCTACTTTGAGAGAGGTTATTTGGTTGTGGCAAGTGAGTAGTTTAGCTGGTGAGTGTTCACAGTTAAAAGTAGCTGTAATGACCTCTGACAGATGTCACTGATTACTTGTGAGACAGAATTTTTCCACCTCAATCCATCTTCATTATTGTCCTTGGTCATTGCAAATCAAGTTTATCTGATTTCTGTAGCCAAGGAGATTATTTTTCCCCTAAGAGTAGGATAAAGTTCATGGAAATGTTTCAGTATTTACAAGACTATTTTTCCCCTTTTGCAAAAATGTCTAAAATTTTGTAGACCTCCTTAAGCCCATGTGTCTGCACAGATGACACTTATAATTACTCAGCCAGTTGCAGAATTTCATGAAGAAGGATATTGTTACAAGAATGGACAGGAGATTTAGCATATCACCTGTTACTTGCCAGGTGGCAGCAGCTGACCCACATTTGGAGAGATTCAACCAAAAGGGCCACACACGGCATCAAAGAACATCGCTAACAGAAAACAAAATGCTCAGATATCAATATAAAATAGCAAACACTGAAGCAGACATGGATAAGCCTTCTGATTCACTGTGTAGACAAAACAGGGGCGGGGACAAGATGGTCAGCTCATTTATCCAAGATACTGCTGAGTTCACCACGTTATTATCACAAAGGGAAATTCACAGGCCTCATTTCTCAAATACCATTTAGGACAAAGCAGGAGAGAGTAAACAGCGTCATCTCCATGGCAGCATTGTAGACAACGAGTAAATCAGACAGGTAGAGGCCTACACAAGGCTACAAGGGCCCAGTTTTCAGTAAAAACACATATACATATATGCAAACCTTACCCTAAGGTATTGTTTTTCTTTATAATGATTCTTAAAAGTAGACAGGGGATGTAGTGAATTATATGGTACTAGAAATGAACAAATTTTTTTAACACTTGCACAATATGTAGGAAGAATAGAAGATATTTTCTCACATTTTGGCAGCAAAACAGTAACAGCAGATACAGCAAAGGCCAAACAATTTACATTAACAGCATACTCATATATATCCTCTGTAAACAAATTTTAAAGTCACATTATATTATATTCTTCATGTGGTATATATAAGTACTCCCAGAATGATAGGAACTCCCAGAAATGAGAGGAATAATATTAGAATAAGCTAGGAACAATAAAACCACAATACTCTGGGATGCAACCAAAAGTCATTTTCTTCTTCTGTTTTCTACTTTAAAATGGCAAGCTCCTATTGAGGATTTGGTTCTAAAATTCAACCTCTAGGGTATATGTTATACATGCTTATTTACTTCAGTCTATTTAAAATTTGATATGTAAGCTATAGCATGAAGAATACTGGTATCCAAAATAACAATTATCAGACAATTCTAAAGATTAAGGAATCATCAAAAATCAAACTATATTCAATATAGCTGAACTTGTCAAGGTAGGAAAACATACCAATATATTTTATAAATACTTCATTTTGGATGCAAACAAAAAGGTTTCTTTGATCTAATGCCTTTGACTTATGCCTTTGGTCCAAAACACAAATGTAAATAAGAATTTTACTGTATGTAAAGCAGTTGGTCTGTGGCATCAAAGCCAAAAATCTAGAAAGAGATAATTAGGAAAGCACTGAAGATAAACATATGACAGCTGAAGCAATGACATTTTTCTTGTGGTCATTAAAATAGAAAAATCAATATTTAAATTCTAGTATTCACTTAGTAAGCTGTATAGCATCTGAACATTTTAAATGTCTCATTATCTTCCGACACTGTGTTCTAATTCATCTCTCTCACACTACTGGGTTAAGAAACATTTTATGTGTATTTACTCAATAAAATATTTCCTCCATATATTTCAATGACTAAACAGCATTTAAAAGGAACAAAACATCTAAAAGAAATTAAGGACAAAACCAACTTTCAACCTGGTATCTGTCATGCAGGGTAGCTAAGGAATTGCCAAACAAGTTCAAAGAGTCTGCCGCCCACTTTTATGTGTTGAATGAACCTCAGGAGTCATGAATCATGTATTGAATGTCAATGCTGTGTCACAGATTGAAGGGAAGGAGGGACGCCTGAGTGGCTCAGTGGTTGAGCATCTCTGCCTTTGGCTCAGGTCATGATCCCGGGGTCCTGGGATTGAGTCCCACATCGGGCTCCCCACAGGGAGCCTGCTTCTCCCTCTGCCTATGTCTCTGCCTCTCTGTCTCCCATGAGTAAATAAATAAAATCTTAAAAAAAGAAATGGTGGGGGAGGAAGGAAAATTTCAAATCAAGGTTTTATGGTGGGAGTACTTAGGGTATCATAAAGCAAATGCATGGCTGGTCTTTAATGGGCTCTTTCTTTATCTGTTTGAAGATCTATTTCATACCTGTTCTGAAAAGCTGTCCCTTCTTTAAGATTCAATAAACAACCAAACAAGAAAGGTTTTGTACTATTTTCTGACAATTTCTGGAGTGTGGTAGGAGTAAAGATGAAGTACAAAACAATTAAAGATTAAGAAGGAAAGGCCAGTTCCAGTACCAAAGAAAATGAGTTAAAGTTCCTTCATCAAACATGAAGTCTTACATTGAAGGGCACAACCACAGCACTAAATTTAGTTTTAAGTAATTCAATGTAATTTTCTTAATTTGTTTATTTAATGTGCAACAAATGACAGGCAACTCTCTTAGGCCTCTGCTTCATTTTTAACTTGAACTACTTATAATTTATGAATTTTATAACTTACAAATTTATAGCTACAAATTTGTAATTTAACTTTAGCTCTTTATCATTCACGTGGTTACTCCAGACTCATGAAGATAAATATTATTACCAGATGCTAAATTATTCTTTCTTCCCCTCTTTTAATGTAGTAACAGCCTATTCCAGTAACTTCACAGCAGAGGATTACCTGGGGCCCACCCATCTGGAGCGGATACTGTTGCCAGCTGCTACTGTGTACACAGGGTGTTCTCTGTGTATACACAGCGTGTGTGCCAATGTGTGAGGGAGTCAGGCAGTGAGGCAAGGGTAGGAGTGAGATTACATCCTGGCAAAGACATCTCCAACAAAAGCTACATGAACACTCCTACGAATGGGTATTCAAGGCCAAAAGAGAATTTTAGACAAAATTTCTAACCATTAATAGTAATTTGATTGCTAATTTCATGGCAATTTCTACTTCAGGTAGTATTCTTTTTTTTTAATTTTTTTTTTTTTTATTTATTTGTGATAGTCACAGAGAGAGAGAGAGAATGAGGCAGAGACACAGGCAGAGGGAGAAGCAGGCTCCATGCACCGGGAGCCCGACGTGGGATTCGATCCCGGGTCTCCAGGATCGTGCCCTGGGCCAAAGGCAGGCGCCAAACCGCTGCGCCACCCAGGGATCCCTTCAGGTAGTATTCTTAATAGAGGCCAATTGGTAAGAAACAGAAAAACGCACCTCATTACAAAATTCATTACAAATTCCAAGTATAACAACTGCAATTTTACCATTCTCAGGCTCTGAGAGTACTATGACTGGAGTCTATTTATGAGGTCTTCATATATAGTCCAATTGCTTTGAAAGAAACCAGTGGCTATATACTAATTTAGGCTGTGCCTTGTTTAGCATCTGGTATTAAAGTTTAGGTATGATTTCCCCCTATATGTTCAGAATCTGCAAAAGAGAATTCAACAAAAAAAAAAAAAAAAGCCAAAACGGAAATTGTCAACTTAATGCACAAATGACATTTATGAGTCTCCAGAGAGAGAGAGAGAGAGAGAGAGAGAGAGAGAATAATAGCCAGACACCCTTTTCTGGCTCATCAAGGAGAACAATCTCAGAGAAGGCAAACAGCGAGCACCCCACCCACCATGTTTAACAATCTGATTTTCTAAATGCAAAGTGGAAACAGTGATCTCCCTACAATGAATCTAGCGAGGGGACGCTTTTCTAGTGTCCTATCTCATTTCCATCTTCCAGACTCCCCCCAAATCTCAAACCAATGCTCATCATCCCAGCTCAGTGCCCTGCAATACACTCACGGGTACGAAGGACACACTCCTTTTCCGGAGACAGGTGAGTGCTGAGCTCAAACAGGTGTCTATGTTCTCAAAAACTATAGCCCACCCGAAGCTCAAACCATGTTTTAGTAAAGGCCTCTTTTATTGGGTTTGAAGTATGAGATATGATGGTATTTCTCTTAAAGTCAGTAAGTCTGCACAGGCTACCTTTTTACTACAGATTAGAAACTTAAGCAATTAGATGATATTAGTGTACATACAAAAACTGAGGAAGCTTCTGCTCTATTTGGTGCTGACTACATTTTCTATCGGAAGCTACTGGACAAGCAAGTCAAAAGAAAAATATAAACTATCTCATTTACAGGAATCAAAATTAAATATATTGCTTTTGTTACTTCTTTTTCTTCAACACAGCAAAGAGGGTGTTTGGTAGACTGGCTATTTATAATTCCTTACCAAAATCTTAACACTCTCAGTTGAATGTTTTTGGAGAACACCTGTACAACACAAACTTTAGTATTATTAATAATTCGATGACTCCTTCTAAGAATTCAGTTGCACTGTAGGGAGATCACTGTTTCCACTTCTGCACTTTCTCCAGAGTAAAGAAATACGAATTTAGTCAGAAGCATAGTGTTGTTCCTCCCTTCTAGTGCAGGGAAATCCGTCTACATAAATTCATGTTTTATGTGGGCATTATTCATATTCAATAGCTTGGTTAACTTTCCTAACAGAACTTTCTTAATATTTGATAACGGTGTAACAAGGTTTACAGAAACAATGGCCTGCTGATGTTTACAAATATTAATTCATGTTTGGTATTTTATGCATTTAAATGCTTTTACTTAATGTCACCTGCCCTAAGAGTGAGTCAAATCTGTTTTCACATTTTAACTATAGTTCTTATCATCTGTTTAAATTTTGTGTGGTCATAGCATTCTCATTGCAATACGACTAGAACGACCTAACAGTGTTTTCGCTAGTAGTGGTTTTGCTATTTTTAATATTAAGCGGGGATTTGATTGGCAATACCACAGGGTGATAAATTGAGGCAGTCATACGGAACGACCTACGTGGAACAATAATGCTAGTTCCAGAAGCAACATAATAATAATTAATAATAATAATAATAATAATAAACCCAGTGAATATGATCTCCTCTTAATTACGGTCGTTAACCTTCATTGAAGCTTCCTCCTTTTCTCCCGTTCTTTCTGTCGACTTGAACTATTTCTATTTACGGAGCCCCCAATCGAAGGACCCAACAGTCCTTAAGCGCAACTTCCGGTCGTTAATACTCGCTTCCTCTTCCTGGTCTCTCGGGAAAAGAAAGCGAAAGAGAAACCCAGGTAAGCCTGGGCCCCCGAGACCCCCGGGAGTGCCGCGGCCGCCGACAAGGCCGGACGCGCTCGCCTCAGTCCAGCACGGAGGAGGGGGCCGGGCGGACGCAGCAGTTGGGGCGGCGGAAGGTCTGCAGCACCGACTGCAACACGCTGTGCTGCCTGCCTTTGAGCTTCTTATTTGAAGAAGTATCTGAGGAAATGGATCTCCGGGCCTGGCTGCTTTGCGCCTTGATTAATTTCTCGTGTTCCCTGATCTGTCTCTGCAGGTGGTTCTGGATGGCGATTCCCAGGGACTCCGGGTCCAGGGAGGCCCCGTACACTTCCCAGGTCATGCCCTGCTCATCCCACACCACGTCCCTGACGCGCTTGGACTGCTTCAGCTGCAGCTTGGAGTCGGGGCCGAGCTGCTTCTTCTTCTCTCCCGGGGTGAGCCCCACCTGCGCGGCGGCCGCCGTCACGTTGAGCTTTTGCTCCCTGAGGAACTCGCTGACGCGGCTGGCGCGGCGCGGGCTGGCTTTGGCCAAGCGAGAAGGGGTCCTCTTGCCGGAACCCGGACTGGAGTCGCCCACGGCGGCGTCACACGGCAGGCTCAGGCTGGCGGCCGCCTTGGGCGCTCGGCTTTCTTCCGACGCCGCCTCCTGGCTGCGCCTCACGGGGGACGGCGTAGCACCGGCGGCGGGCGCGGGGCCTCCACCTTCCCGAGACTTCGGGGTGAGCAGCAGCGTCTCGGCGTCCGCCCGGGCCCCGCCGTCCAGGCTCTCGGTGCCCCGACGCGCCGGCCGCTTTCCTGCCTGAGGAGAGGCGCGCTGCCCGTCCCCCGCGGCGCCCCAGCTCTCGGCCCTGGCAGGGCCGCCGGACGCCCGGAGCTGGCGGTGTGCGTCTGTTCTGTGGCCATCCGCGCTGTTCACCGCCAGCTCGGCCGGCTCGGATTCAGAGCCCCCCAGTCGGTGGCCTGTCGCCGTGTGACTTCCTGCGCTGACAGAAATCTGGTCGCTGGCGCTGGCTTTTGGGGAGCCAGACTTCACACTCGAGAGCCGTTTGGAGGTGGGCGCCTCCCTGCTTGGGGTCATTCCTGCTGACCTCCCCGCTTCCTTACACGTACTCTGAGCATCGCCCGCTGCCGCCGCGGTCGGTGACACGGTAAGGACCTCCCCCGGTAGCCTCACCGAGTTACCTTCTCCTTGGAAAGCCGTGGAAACGGCAGTAGGCGCCTGGCCGTGCGCCTCCGGTGTGATGCCTGGACACTGACCTGGCTCCTGGGGGCCCAGGAGGTCGTCAGACACCTCCACGGTGCGGCTCCCACTGCCACCCCCATGGCAGACGACACGAAGCTGCTCCTGTGGTTCCAAACGCTCAGGAACGGGCATTTCCTTTAAGAATGCTGTGAGGATGCTGGGGCTGGTGGACACGGACCTGCTCTCGACACTTGCCACCGCCTGCACCTCGGCGTCTTGCTGAGCCCTGCTGGGAACTTCCCTGACCTCACCTGCAGCTTGGTTGGTCATTGTACTCGCTTCTTTGAACCGTAACACCTGGTGCTGCGCTGGCAGTGGCACCTTTCCCAGGTCCGGAGGAAACGTGGAGCCTTGACTAGTGAGGTGGGATAGTTGAGTTGTCACGGGAGTCACACTCTGGCTGTCCGAGGTGGTGGCAGGGGGCTGTTTGTTCCCAGAGCATCCATCTTCTCTTGCTGGAGGTTCACAGGACCTTGTCCGGGGGTCACACATAGCTCCTGGCCTTTCCCCTTCAGGTCCGCCTACGGGAGAGGAGGTGTGAATGAACGCCCTGGCTGCCATATTTGCAGTTTGTACCGTTTCCTGGATTGTTTCTGGAGAAGGAGAATCACAGGGCACTTGAGCTTCGCTGTTGCCCCGGGTGCTGCCCGCCGGACAGCTTGACGTTTCAGCTTGCTCTCCTTCTGAGGAAGTTCTCAGTGTTTTCAGCAGTGTATCTTCAGGTCCTGATGAGGGGCTGGCCTTGAGCTGGGCACCTGGGATGGCCTGGTAGGCATGCTGACTGGCTGGCATGGTCAATGCTTCGTCTAGATCCTTTCCTGCTGTAGAACACGGGGCTGGCGCTGTGGGCTCGCAGCTTCCTGGCAGCTGGGTATGGCCAGGAGAGTTGCACGCGGAAGACACTTTTTCCACCTCATTGAAGATACCAGGAGAAGACATGTCCGGCTGGGTGGTCTCATGCTCACAGGCCTGCATCAGGGCCTCAGCAGCTGCCCTGGGGCTGAGGACTGGCTCTTCAGGAGGCCCAGAGAGGCCATTGGTGTTCTTACACAGGAGGGCTGGTGGAGCCCGAGGTGAGGCAGGCTGCACTTCTAGATCCTCCTCTTTTCCAGAAGCTGTGATCAAGGAAGTTTTAGCCGATCTCAAAGGGTCAGGTACAGTCCCCATGGAATTTTTCTTCAGAAAAATCTCGGAGCTCTCTGGTGCAGTGCTCCCTCAGGGAAGCAGTCTTAGCTCAGTGTGAAGACTCAGTCAGGGATGATGACCTTTCTGAAGGGTCAATCTGCGAATAAAGGAGACGGTATCATTAATACACTACAGCATTTAAGGACTGAAAATACACCAAACTGTCACTGTCATTTGTAGATCTTATGAGCAGGGCGCCTGGGTGGCTCAGTTAATTAAGCATCTGCCTTCAGCTCAGGTCGTGACCCCACGATCCCGAGATCCAGCCCCACATTGGGCTCCCTGCTCAGTGAGGAGCCTGCTTCTCTCTCTCCTGGGGCCCTTCCCCCTTGGGCTCTCTTTTGCTCTCTGTCTCTCAAATAAATAAATGGATAAATAAATAAAATCTTAAAAAAAAACCTTATAAGCACATTAAACCTTTTTCTCCTACATCTGTTGCTATAAAAATAGATCTTGGGAAGAAAGATTTTGAAGAAAATAGTTTAATTATACAAGTATTATTTTGGTATAGTAGCCTCTGCTTGCATCCCACTGCTGTCTAGTAAATACGTTTTAAATGTATTTTACCTGAGCAGATGATAAGTACCCAAAAGTCATTTGTGTAGTCTGATTTACCAGATATCAGAAAATCCTATAAAGCTACTATAATCAAATCAGTAAGTTGAAATAGGCCTAAACAAATATGTGAAATAGAATATCTAAAAATAGATCCAGATATAAATGAAGGTTTAATATATGACAAGGGAGGCATTTCAATTTAGGGGCAAAATGATGGATTACTTAATATATGGGGCTGGCAAACTGTTAATACATCTGGAAGAAAATTAGATCTTTATCTTACACCAACTCCAAAAATAAATCCTAGATGGATTTAGATGGATTAAAGGTTAAAATATAAAATAAATAAATAAATAAAAATCCTGTAAGAAAACCTAGGAAACATAAATATAATCCAGGGGCAGAAAGAATAGGCTTCTTTTGGCAAGGGAGAAAATACAGAAACTATAAGAAAAACTAAATATAAGTGATCAAATAAAACCCAAAAGTTTTGTATAGCCAAAGATACTATAAAAATACAACAGATTTGAAAAACAAATGTTTAAAACTGTAGGGAACAGGTAAAAGTATCTATACTATAGCAGATCTTTTTTTTTTTTTTTAAGATTTTATTTATTTATCTATCAGAGAGAGAGAGGCAGAGACACAGGCAGAGGGAGAAGCAGGCTCCATGTAGGGAGCCTGATGTGGGACTCGATCCTGGATCTCCAGGATCAGGCTCTGGGTTGAAGGCAGCGCTAAACTGCTGAGCCACCTGGGCTGCCCCTATGGCAGAAGATCTTAAAAGTTTATAGGAGTTGAGGCACCTGGGTGGCTCAGTTAGTTAAGCATCTGTGTCTTGATTTTAACTCAGGTCATGATCTCCAGGTCATGAGACTGAACCCCATGTGGGCTCACACCTAGTGTGGAGCCTGCTTAAGATTCTCTCAGTCTCCCTCTGTCCCTTCCCCCGCCCCTGCTTGTTGCATGGGCTCTCTCTCTCTCTCTTTCTCTCCCAAAAAAATAAATTTATAGGGAGACAAAGTTCATTGGAAAAATGGACACAGAACACAAAAATGCAACTTATAGGAAACCCAACAAGCTCGTGGAAAGAAGATCAAATTCATTTTTAGTCAAAGAAGTGCAAGTAAAGTAACTGAGATTTTACGTCAATAGCACTTGCAAAATCTTAAAAAAGAAAAAAAAAGCATTATGACCTGGGGAGACCTACTGAAAGGCAGTTTTTTCATTAATTGTAGGTGCAAACTGTGTACTCTTACAGTTTTCTTTAGGAAGCAGTTTAGTGTTTTGTTTTGTTTTGTTTTGTTTTTAGATTTTATTTATTTATTCATGAGAGACACAGAGAGAGAGAGAGAGAGAGAGAGAGAGCACGCGGCAGAGACACAGGCAGAGGGAGAAGCAGGCTCCATGCAGGGAGCCCGACGTGGGCCTCAATCCCAGGTCTCTGGGATCACACCCTGGGCTGTAGGCAGCGCTAAACTGCTGAGCCACCCAGGCTGCCCAGCAGTTTAGTTTTTAAAAGGAAAAACACACATGTCCTTGACCCGGCGACCCCAACTCTATCAACAGAAATAAAATACCAGCATATCTAGATAGAGATACCAGTATGCTTATTGAGGTACTATTTGTAGGAGCAAAAAAACGAAGCCAACTGATCTCCATGAATAGGAGGAATACGGGAACAGATAACAAAATATATCTGTACTGTGGAGTGTTATGCAACCATTAAAAGAACCAGCTAATTGGGCTGTAAGTGTTCACTTGGGAGGGATTTCCCCAAGGTATGGCTGAGAGAGAAAAGCAAGGTAAGGAAAAGAATATATACATTTTCATTTTTTGTAAAACAATGACCTCAAACACTACACGAAAACACACACTGACCTAAATCACGCCCTGTGGGTGTGTGTGCAGACATGGTTGTATGTGATTACATAAATTCTAAAGATATTTATTTATTTATCTTTTTTTTTCTAAAGATACTTAGAATGAGACATGTTACGTCTTAATGGAGGGAGTGTGATGAGTTGAAGACAGAAAATGAGACATGGAGAGACTGAAAGGTGGGAAAAGACTAGATTCTGAAAAGTATATCTGAATTTTAATGTATATTCAGCTTATTTTCTCCTCCAAACCAGCTCTTACAAGTAACTTCATCACTCATATTGATGGGTTGAATATTTTCCCATCCTTGGTCTGTCTTGACTACTCTCTGCTCACTCAAATCCTTTCCATGTCTTCCTTATTGGAGATTTCTGTTGCAGTGGCTGGGCCCCAACCCCCTCTTACCTTCTCTCCTCTTCTCACCTGCCTTTATTGTGCCTTTCCTCCCACTCTCTGCTATCCTCCTTAGAAAGCCTACCTGTTCTTCAAGGCTCCACTTAAATCTCATTTTCTTTCTGAAGGCCTCTGATGCTTTCAAGTCATAAAGTCTCCTTTTAAAATCATACAGCTATAGTTATCTGGGTCCTTCTTATGCACTGTTTTTGTACCGTTGTACTTGTATAAATGTTGTATTTCTCCAAAGGTACTTCAAGTTCCAGGAGGGAAGAAGACAAGCTTATTGATTCTTTTCTGTTCACTCCACAGGAGACAGTGCCAAGTCTTGTGCATAAAAAGGTGTTAATTGATCCCATTTCCCTCCAAAATGGCCATTATTAAAGCCCTGCCAAACTTCAAAATAATAGGAAATTTCAACCCATGATGTATTAATCAAAACGTAATTTAAAAAAAGAGTGCTATTTTTGAAAGAAAATGGTTGTATCTTATTTATGAAACTTTATCTGTAATTCCATGTTAGACAATTAAAAACAAGTCCAGTGGACATCTGCTACAAAAGCTGGAAGGTTTCATAAAGCCAGAAGGACAGAACATCGCCTATGTTATATAGCGGGAGCAAAGAAACCTGGTTTGCCAAAGATAACTGAAATATAAACAGCTCAAGGTTCAGCAACTGAAGTTCGAAGACTCAGAAAAACATGATGGATTTCAGAAAAACTCTCAGAATTCACTACATTAACTTCCATTTTTTACAGATAGCTAGCTGCTGATACTAGCTTAACTGTGAAAGGGTGTTTTGTTTATTTATTAATAGAGGTATAAAACTATTCATCAACTTAAGAATCAAAAAGAAATACCAGATTGCTCGGCTAATACCTGTAATTCGAAATCTCTTGATTCATGGGGAGATAAGACATCAACACTTCTCTCAAACATGTCTGCTAAAGTAATTGTCACAGCATCTTCATGCACCCAGAAAAAAACCATCTCCCCTTTCCAACCAAAAGCAGAAATCTATAGTCTCTAATAGGTTAGACAAATAGGACATTTTAAAAGTGTAATTACTTGGTGGCTTAGAGTGAGGAGTACATATCTTTTAAACCAAGCTGAGTCCATTAAGGTAAGATTTAATAACCTCTAAAAATGAAATTACAAACAGGTAGCCTGCGGCTGAATGAATCTCTGCTGCAGGTGTGTATGTGTGTGTGTGAGAGAGCGAGAGAACGCAAATGCACATGGTACAAGGGCAGGAGGCAGGGTGTATATACTGCATGGTTTCCCCTTTTCTTCCCTTTCTTCCCACCTCCGGTCTCTTTTCCCCTCTCTCCTTCCCTTCCCTCCCCCCCCCCCCCCCCCCCCATTGAAGAGATCTTTCATAAAAGACATAAAAGATTTCTTGAGGCACCTGGGTGGCTCAGTGGTTGAGTGTCTGCTTTTGGCTCAGGTTATGATCCCGGGGTCCTGGGATGGAGTCCCACATCGGGCTCCTTGCAGGGAATCTGCTTCTCCCTCTGCCTATGTCTCTGCCTCTCTCTCTGTGTCTCTCATGAATAAATAAAATCTTTTTTAAAAAAGTCAGATTTCTCTTTTCGCTAGTCTTTAAAAACTCAGAAGGTATGCATTTCTAGACAGCAACCACTAGGTGGTGACAATGAGGACTGGTCACCTTGAGGAGCATGGACCTTCCAGGTGGTGTATTCCCCACAGGCCTTGCTTTCCTAGTTGATAGTACTTACCCTGGACTTGTGAGGGCAGCTAAATTTGAGAACTTTGTTCTAAGAACACTGACAGAGTCGACTTCCCAACCTAAGTTTTAGTCCTTGGGGGGCAGTTTGGTATTGTGTTTAAGAATATGAACCCTGGGGCCAGAACTCCTGGATTAGAGTATTCGTTCCACTAGCTAGCTCCAGCTCTGAGTGTTTGGGCAAGTAAATTAACCTCTGGAGGAACCCCTTTAATCTGTAAATTAAGGATAATAATAATAGTACTGACTCACTGGGATGTTGTGAGGAATAGATTTTGGCATTTAGAGCAAACAGCATCTTGGCACATATTAAACACCTATTGAGCATCAGCTTCTTTGGAAAACCACGATATTTAGGCTTTGATCTGTGTTAAAGAAAAAATTATTCTGACACTTGTGAAGATGGTAAGGAGGACTTTATTCAGGACTACTGGGCTAGGTGTCAAGATCATTGCATAAGGAGAGACAGATCAAGTTCAACTCCAAATACAATGGCAAAGCTAAGTAGGATTTATAACTAAGAAGCAGATAAGGAGGGTGGCAGCGGATGCAAAATTACTAAAAGACATTAAAGGTAGGGAGATTCTTGCTGAATGCAGACCAGGTGACCAGCTCAGAGATGGTAGGAGGATGAGAAATTTGATCTGTTATTGAGGATATCAGATATCTTCAATAGATTCTCTCTAAAGAGAATCTCTAGAGATCCCTAGAAGGATTCTCTCTAAACTGGCTTAGCAGGATTCTTGCTAAAACTGGATGCTATAAGGACAAGCATGGAAGCCCAAGATGGGCCTAGTCAAGAAGAGGGCTCAGAGGAGGCTGACTACAGTTTATTCAAGTGGGAGTCCTTGTCATCTTTGTCATCTGCACTGGTGAATATGGATTTTCTTATGAGACACTTTGCAGCAAAATGAATTCCTTCCGAATTGGCCACACATCACACAGGAGCTAATGGACCCTCTGAGTTTGTCTTTAAGTTTGATGGGTACTAAACTATTAATAGCATGTCCCTTTGGTCCTTCTGCCCTTAAAATCATGAGCAAGGATTTAAGGCCTCATTGCAACAATGCAGTAAGCCTGCAAGGCACTACTCACCTTATACAGGGAGGGAAACTGAGATCCAGAGGTTAAGTAACTTACTCAAAGCTGAATACCTGTAATTTCTATTGAACTGAATTTTACCGATGCAAATGCCTGAGCTCCTGTACTGCTGCCGTATTATCTGTAACTCTGGAAAGAAAATGGAAAGAAAGGAAAAAAATATATATGTATATATAATCTCCAGAGGAGAGAGAGACTTCTGTTTTTGCAAGTGGCTTGCAACTCAGGGGCAGCCTGGATGGCATTAACACAGACTACAATGACATTCCTAACTGGTCACTTTATGAAATACCCACTCTGTTGAAGGCTGCCACTGCCACCATTCATCCTGAAAATAGTGGGTTCCACTACTATGCCACGCTGCCTATTTTCATAACAGACACCCACGCTTAATAAGACAAACAGCAGGGAAACTCAGTCCTTTGTGATTTGCTCCAAAATTGCTCTGGTGGAAAGAGCATTAGACAGAGAGCCAGAGGGAGGGTTGGCAGTCTCAGACCAGCAGGATGCTGATATGCTGCAGGTCACGGTGATAATCCTGTGGGCGGCAGTTACCCTTGCCCACTTCAGAACTGCCGCATTGCTAGAACAAGGGCTTCAGGATGTCATCGCATCTCTTTAGCGACATTTTTAGGCAAGTGTTACAGGGATCTTGGTGATCCCTCTATCCCCAGATACCTGACAGCAGCTTTTGGCCTTCATGTGGATATGCAAAGACCTTTGAAGAACAAGTGAGGTTAAGAGGTAAGGGACTATTAATCCTTAAGAAAAGGATAAAGAAAAAAAATGTCATCTGGCATCCTATTCAACCCGATTTTTTTTTTTTTTTTTGCTCCCTTTTATTGAGAACCTTTGCCTACATATTTGCATTCTGAGCCTAGCAGATCCTGCTGGTGCGCAGTTTGAAGGAGACGTGATTCAATCCCAAGAAACACCCACAAGCTAGGAAAAGCAGCTAGTTTTTTCTTTAAAAATTCATACCTTCACACTAACAGCTGCCTCAAATGCACTTCAAAGATCTAGCTGAAAAACTGGTTCTTCCCTTGGAACCGCGTCTAAAGCAAATCAGAACGGCTGAAGAGACAAGAAGGTCGCTTTGCTGAGTGCCTCTCACAGTGCCAGGCAGACCCTCAGCCCTACTGGTTACTTTAATAAAGGCACAGGAGAAACAAGTTACATCCCCCCTCTCCTTGTTTGGCTCTTTTGTTTAACCCTCCTCTAGGAAAACAAACGCATAGCTTATTATTATCTCATTGAATTCCACTGTAAGCAGGGCCAGATGAAGACTAAGAAGGAAAAAAAGGGCTTTAAGAAGCATGAAGACCCCACGTATATCCCCGCTGTTTTGTCAAACACAAAACCTGAACAGGAGGCTTCTAAATTCACAACAGAATCACAGAGCCTGGCAGGTGCTTCCTTATTTGCTCTCTTATTTGTGTTCCTGACACTGTTCTCTAGAAGAAGGTGTTTCATCCTCAGAATAACTCTCCGAGGATGGACCTACTCCGAGTTCCACTTTGCAAGTGAGTAAGGGATAGGCAGGGCTACGGAGGGAGAGATAGGTAGGGGACTTTGTGATCAGACTCACAGAAATCCCCAAAATGCTGAGGTATAAGGAAACCAGAGAGAAGGGAACAAACCTGATCACCTTGCCCTAGATGTGTGTGTGTGTGTGGGGGGGGGGGGGGGGGGGATAGGGGGGATGGGAGTGGTGGTGGTGGTATCTTTTTTATGACAGTCACCTGTGACCAACAAAGAATAACCAGACCTAAGAAAGAAGCCCTTAAAGATGTTATCACCACCAGTCCTTACTCAAGCCAAAACATCACAAGAGTGATAAGGCCACAAGCTCCCTAGTCAGTTCTAAATTAAAGACTGTCAGTGGAAGCCCAGGTTGGCAACCCTGACCAGACTCTTCACTCCTGAGACCTCTCTCTGTATCCTCAGTTAATAAAACTCTATCACTGTGCTTGCTCTCCTGTGTGTCCGGGAGATTCCTTCTTCCACTCTGTGAGACAGAACCTAGCTCTTCCACTTCACAGATCTGGAAACTGAGGCAGGACAACACAAGCGATAAATGTTGGAGACCAGATTTAAATCCAGACCCTCTGCCTCCAAAGTCTGTGTTGTTAACCAGTTTCACACAGCAGGGAATAGGGCACTTTTCATGGAGGCAAGCTCTAGGAGCCAGGAAGGAAGCATCATCAGACAATAAAGGGAGCAACAGAAAATTCAGAAGACATAGCCTTGAAACTGATGAGGGAGCAGAAGACAAGCTGAAGACAAGTACAAACCGACGCCCTGTAATCCCCCCTTCCAGGTGGGATGTGTGTGACATTCCTCAGGCATCCCTGGCTGCCCTAAAGCTAAGGGGAGGAAAAACAAATGGCCACTTGACAGAGATCACAATCCTGCACGACAAGAGTCTCCCTCAGTCTACAAATGTCTTAGTGATTTACAAGAAAAAAAGGTTATTGATAAGAATGACCTAACTTCCAGAAGGAAATGTAGATAAAATTAAAGGTCCTTATAATCTGCAGCCAATTGACAAATACTTGAGGCAGCAGAGTATAATGTTCCTCCAGGAAGCTCCCACTGTCTTCATGTTAATATGCTTTGCTAGAGGGAAAAACAACCTTAACTTGACATTGGCAAGGCCTCCAGTATCTTGTATGTCCTATTTAGCAAAAGAAAGTTCTTTGACACCTGGGTGGTTCAGCGGTTGGGCATCTGCCTTCGGCTCAGCGTGTGATCCCATGGTCCCCGGATCGAGTCCCACATCAGGCTCCCTGCATGGAACCTGCTTCTCCCTCTGCCTATGTCTCTGCCTGCCTCTCTCTCTCTGTCTCTCATGAATAAATAAATAAAATCTTAAAAAAAAAAAAAAGAAAGTTCTTTGAAAACCTCCTTTTTTCCTTACCTTCCCCAACTCCCAAGTATATCATCAGCCACCCCTTATAACCCTGGGGCAGCAGCTCTTCCTGCCCCCGGGTCCTGTCCCCAGGTTTTAATAAAACCACCATTTTGCACCAAAGATATCTCAAGAATTCCTTCTTGGCCTTAGGCTCTGGACCTCACCTACATTCAAAACTACATCACTCTCACTCCTGAGAGCTTTTTCTGTATTCTCACTTAATAAAACTCTACTGCGTACTCACTTTGCTTTGTCGGAGAGGTTCATTCTTCTATTCTGTGAGACAAGAACCTTGCTCTCCTGCTTCAAAACCCTCCTACTAATTCAAACAAATAGAAGTAAACTGGACAACACAAAAATTCCTGCTCTTTGTAATGATTAATCCAACTTGGACATTTTAAGGGCCACAGGCTTTTCTGAGAAGCTGATGAAAATAGGACCCCTCTAGAAAAAAAGATGTGCACACACACACATTTGCAGATAATTTTAAAGGGTTCATCCCTGGAAACCTTCCCCTGACTATCCATTAATATCCTTTTATTTAAGGAAAAATTTGATGAAATTAGTTTACCTGCCTCACCTTGCTGTTGTGGCATTTAAAGGAAATAAATACTAAGCATAGTTTTGGGAAGATAACAGATGCATAATCACGAATTTTTATTATTTTTAAAAGTTATTATCTTGGCATCATTTACCTAAGAAGGCAGGAACTGTGCAATATATTTTATAGAGTCTGTTTTAAATGGTCCAGTGGAAATGTTTACTTTTTATATTCTCCCAAACCCCTGTCTAAAGACTATCATTTGAAGAGGGCACTTTTAGCTAATTCAAAAATAAACACAATAACGAGGTCTATTATTTTTAGATCATGTGTGAGACATGAACTTTTGGGTTCTTTCTCAACAAAATCAAGACTCAGGTTTTAATAACCCGAGTTATTAAAAAATTAGCTCAATAGCTCCATTTTCCTACCTGTGGAGATAAGTCAGAGCTAAGTATCAAAGCTGCTGTTTAAAAATGCCTAAATAAGTTTTTTTTTTTCCCATTGGAAAAATGATTAGAATATTTGTGTTGTTATTGTCTCCCTTCTCTAATCAAGCTGGCTCTTCTCATTTACTTGGTCTGCCTGATAGATATTCAAATCTGTTTCCCTCTTCTTTTGCAGCTCCAGCTTTGAAGGACTTCAATTGCGAACCTATTTTAATTGCAAAGAGAATGCCATAGGATCTCGGGGCTAACGGTTAAACAACACGCTATTAGCAATAAACTAAGCAGCTCTGCATTTGCATTTTAAAATCCTGCGTGAGATATGATCAAAGCTGCCCTGCATCCCAATTTTCCCAGGATATATTTAGCACCACACAGCCTTACAAACAAGTATTGTCCTCCTTGCTTCGTTCCTCCCTGACCTTGCCTTTTTCCTTGGCTGCTGCACCCCCCCGCAACACACACACCCCGTGGCCATCTCACCGGACCGGGCCTCGGTCCCCCTGCTCCCCCCTGGCAAAGGCAGCTCGGGTGCGCGGAGTGGGAGCCTGGGCGGGGGCCTCGTTATCCAGCTGCGGGCCGAAAGCTTATTAGTGATTTCTGCTTTTAGCTCAGGTCAGACCACGGCCAGGAGTCTCTCCTCCCACACTCGGGTCTTTAATCATGTTGAACGATGGGAACATGCCTGGTGGCCCTACTTGCGGTGAAGGAAATAGATGTGAAAAAAGCTGGGCACGGGGCTGGTCAGCTGGGGTTCCTGTGCTCCTGTAGACAGAGAAACCAGGGAGAGGGCAACGTGTGAAGCAGGCAGATTCCTCGGGGCTTCAAGTCTGGTGGACCTTCTGCGGTGGGTGCTGCCTTTTTGGTGTTTGCAAGGACCTGAGTTGTGGAGTGAGAGTGCTCTGCTCTTGAGAATGAGCAGTTTCTTTGCTGAGGTCAGAATCTTC
The DNA here is from genome assembly GCF_011100685.1 of Canis lupus familiaris. Taxonomy (NCBI): domain Eukaryota; kingdom Metazoa; phylum Chordata; class Mammalia; order Carnivora; family Canidae; genus Canis; species Canis lupus. Next base: position 27,441,087 of record NC_049253.1, on the reverse strand, counting down.
TTTGGGTTTGGTCTGTGAGATGTGATTAAAAAGAATAGGAAGAAGAGGAAGAGGGAAGAAGAGGAGGAAGAGGAGGAAGAGGAAGAAGAATCATCAAACAACCTGTCACTCTCCTGCTTTCCAGTCTATGAAAGGTTGTGTTCGGCACCCTGAGGTCCGTACAAGTTTTGAGTTTTGCCCTTAAGGACATCTCAATCCACTGAGGAGATAAGACAAATTCAGTCGGAAGTTATAAATGAACAAGATGGGATATAATTAAGTGACTAACACTGTGGTAATAAACTCGACAGTAGTTCAAATCAGGGGAAAGGCCACTACTTTTGATTCAATTGACATTTCCTGGTACAGTGTTTTCGTAGGCTAGAAAAAATTGCCTCTGTAGTCTACAGAAAAATGGGTGGGTGAAATTAAAAGAAAGGTGAAGCAAGTGATGGTAATAAAGAACAGTCTTTGATTAATAAGAAAATAATCCCTTAAATCACAGGGGGACAAACAGGAAGTACTGTTAAATCCAGTCATTCTCTTAATAAGCCAAGTGCCTTCTTTGTGCCAGATATTCAGGATACAAATATAAATAAGATATATTCACAGTTTTGAGGAGCCTAAAGTTCCTACACATCATTAATTTCAATACAATATAAATGTTGTAACAGAAACAAAAAAAAATTAAAAAAGGTACCATGGAAGCACTTCATTTTATTTTATTTGGCATATATCTTAGATTAGAGAGAGAGTGAAGAATCCTAAGGTTAAAAAGATGTATTTAATGTGATGGAGAGGAGGCAGATGTTTATCTAGCTCAGAGTTTCTCATGTCTGCACCACTGACATTTTGGACCAGGTACCTTTGTGAGGAGGGAAATAGGGGTAGACTGTCTAGTGCGCTGTAAGTGTTTCACAGCATTTCTGGCCTCTACCCACAAGATGCCAGCAGCACCACCACCCTCCCATTTGTGACAATCAAACATGTCTCTAGACATTGCCAAATGGCTACTGGGAGGCAAAACTGTTGGCAGGTGAGAACCACTGATTTAGAATGTGAGTGTATTCACCTTTGATAATAAGGAACATCCTTAGAATAAAGACCTGTGAGTTGATGTAAGAGACTCTGAACTTACTCCAGCTAGGTAGGAATTAATGATACAGCTTTCTGCTCTCCCGTTAAAGATAGTGTTCTTTGTAGTCCACCAGTGAGAATGCAAATTAGCACAACTTCTAGAGAGAACAATTTGCTAATACTTGTCAAAAAGACAAGGTCACATACACATTGACTCAGCGATTCCACATTAGGCGCTAACCTTAGGAGTAAAATAAATAAATTTACTTATTGATATATGTACAAGGTTATTCATTGCATGAAATAAAAGATTAGAAGCAGTCTAAAAGTCCATTAATAGGGAGAGGGTCAGTTATAAAAATTATGGTGCTTCCATATAATGGTATACTAAGCACCTATATTTAATAAGGAAAAACTCTTTGGGTACTGATACAAAACAATCTCCAAGATATATTAGGTAAAACAACAATTAAACAACAAAAACTTAGTAATTACTAAAAAAAAACCTTAAGATACAGAGCAGTATGTTTAATATGCATTTGTATAAAAGGGGAAAAAGAATATCTTTTACTTGTATACACATCAAATATCTCTGTAAGGGTAAATAAGAAATTGCTGTCAGAGGAGGGAAACTGGGTACCTGGGGGACAGGATGCATGGAAGACTTTTCACTTTATAGCCTTTTGTACTTTTTGAATTTTAAACTATATACATGTATTGCCTATTCAAAAATAATTAAAAAAATTAAAAGTTGGTCCTCCTCAACTAGGCAACACTGAACATTCACATGTGCTAAAGCTTTTCTATCAGTGATGATGGATTTATACTGGTCTGTCCTTCCCCGCTCTTTCCATCTGCTCTTTGCTATGCAAGCAGGTTAGCCTGGCCATGAAACTGGTTAAAGGAAACAATAATTTCCTTATCTATCCTGGTTATCTACAAGCTCCAAGCTAGGCAATGTAATTATTTTTCAAAGTAAACAGCTGAAAAATGCTTTTTTAAAGTGATGCCTGTCCGGCCACTGAAAAAAAAAAGTTTACTTAAGTTTCTTTTCCCAGACTCTCTGACTCCTGTTTATCAGTTGATTTCTTTTTCCCCCTCTTTCCTATTGCTAGTAGCTCTAGCAGCTGGTTCTCAAATTATACATATCCTTCAAACAATAAATCCAAGAATGGCCTAAAGCCAAATTCTATGAAATTGGGTAAAAAGATCGATGAAAATGATTAATTTACTTATTTTGTCTCTCTCTCTATATATATTTTAAAAATATTTTGTCTATATAATGAGATCTGACTAGATAGAAAGATAAAAAATTTAGAATACACACTTTAATTGCCACTTATCAAGTCCACCTCTTTAAACGCTACCAGGTTTTCCTGAATGGATTGTATCTCAGCATAATGCAGTAACATGCTACTTTACCTGCTCTTGATTCATCAGTTCCAAAAACTTACCCTCCACTTGATGCTAATGTTATCTTTCTAAAACAAACAGATATGACACTTATCAGTGCAAAACAATTTAATGGTTCCCCATTACCTATAAATAAGATACAGTCTCCTTAGCACAGTTCATTATCTGATTCATTTCCCTTTCAAGACTGGTGTCCCCTCTCATTATTGCTTGCCAGACCTCATATGTTACTCTGCTTACGACAAACTTCAAAGAGGTTTATCTTCATTTTTACAGAGGAGGAAACTGAGGCTCAGAAAAATCCAGCTCACCCAAGTTGTATGTTTAAGAAATGGAAGAGTCAGAATTTAAAACCAAGTGAGTCGGATTCCCAAATTCTACTGCCTCCAAGAGAATGGGAACAAGAGGTCAAAATGAACTCATGATATATGCAGATGAAAGAAAAGATAGCAAGTGAGTACATCTGAAAAGCATTTTTGAAAGATAATTCCCCCCTGAGACCTTCCCTGCCAACATCAACCAAAAGCAACTGTCCAGTCTCTCATCTCCTGTAGCAGCTTATTGTTTTACCAACCTCACGGCCTCATTCTTGGTTCTCTAGGTAGAAGGCACAGCCCATGCAAAGATAGAAGCTGTGGGGAAGCGTGAAGAGTGTAACCTGACAGCTGGAGCTGTGTAGGAGGGGAGGTTAGAGAACTAAGCTGGAGGGATCACACAGGGCTTCCTTACGTCTTTCCACACGTGTCACTCTCTCACGAAAGTCCTCCTAGCTGAGGCTACTGTTGAAATCTCAAGTCTTCTTCTTCTTCTTTTTTTAAAAAAGATTTTATTTATTTATTTATGAGAGACACAGAGAGAGAGGGAGAGACATAGAGGAGAAGCAGGCTCCCCTTGGGAGCCTGATGTGGGACTCCCATCCCAGGATCCCGGGATAATGACCTGAGCCGAAGGCAGACGCTCAACACTGGAGCCACTCAGGTGCCCCAATCACAAGTCTTCTGACTTCCACTCTCTCTCACTTTGAAAGTTCTACTATGTTTACTTACTGCTTTTTTTTTTTCCTCCATAGCACTAATCACTTTTTAAAACACTGAAACATTTACCCACTTATTGTATCATATATTGACTGTCTTCCCCTGCTAGAACGCAAGCTCTAAGAGGATAGCACTTTTATCTACTGTTGCTTATTTATATACCCCAAGTGCTTTGTGAAATGAATGGCCCATAATAAGCTCTCAAACATGTGTTGAATGAGTTGAATATTGCCTTTTGCATTTTAGCCTAACTTCATCGTATGCCATAGTTTCTACGATTTTCATTTAGTTTCTACTAGCATTTGAAGATAGATTTTAACTGGAAGACATACATATACAGCCAAGGTAACCATATATTCTTGATGTTTTGGGGCAGGAGTGTAGTTAAAAATACTGAGTTCTATTGCCACCGTTACATACTTTACAAGTATGTACATACTTTACATACTTTTAAAGTACATACTTTACCATATTTAAGATGTGGTCTTAACAAAAAGGGACGCACACACACAATATGTATATATATACATATCTTCTGTTCTTTTTTCCTGTTGGCTAATTTAGACAACAAATTCTATTCCTCCAAAGACATCTACTGTGTATGGAGATGGGCATCTTCTTATTTCATCTCTAGATGGGGTATGTCTTATTTGGGAGATTGTAAGTAACTGATTACAATGTCTCTTTTTGCTTAAAATATCAAGGAGAGCATTGTATAAATAAATTCATAGAAAAATACTAAGCATTAAACATAATTGTTTCCAACCTAGGGAATACTTATATTTGTTCTTCAGATCTTTTTTGGAACATTTAAAACATTTTAAAACTTTGTGATGAATTCACTAAGGTCATAGTGGCTAGAAACATATGCTAACACTAGAATCCCAGATTACTATGATTTGGTACAAATTTAAATGTTAAAATGTTGTTTGATTTCCAGTAACATTTCAGCTGATGCTTATTTACTATACTCTCGTTGGAACAACCTTCCTTCTTTCCCTTTTTCCCTCCTCTTCTCCCCCTCCCACTTTTTTTTTAAGTTGGTATAAGTCTAATATAATTTATTTGCCAATACTTTATAGTACATTATAAAGCAATAAAATAAATTAATATGCTGCTTTTTATTAAAATAAATTAATAAGATGCTTTTATAACCATCTTATATACTCTGTAGCCAAAATTATAAGACAGGAAATTTTTTTTAAGATTTTGTTTATTTATTCATGAGAGACACACAGAGAGAGGCAGAGACACAGGCAGAGAGAGAAGCAGGCTCCTCCATGCAGGAGACCTATGTGGGACTTGATCCCAGTATTCTAGGATCATGCCCTGGGCTGAAGGCAGATGTGCAATGGCTGAGCCACCCAGGCATCCCAAGATAGGAAAATTTTTAAGAAGGTGAAGTTGACAAGTCTACAGAGTCAAGAACTACCTACCATATTATATCATAACATCTTCAGGTATATCAACACAAAACACCGTATTTGCTTAATTGGCAAAGATTAAAAATAATGTTCAATATTTGCAAGCGTGGGGTGAGAATGACATTTTCGGACATGTTTAGGTGCACAAATTGATGGAGAACATTGCAAATACCTATACTCTTTGAACCAATAAGTCTACCAGGAATTGAGCCTAAGAAAAGCTAACAAAATAACTGGTAAGGGTTTATGACCAGTGGGTTTCATTGTAGGGTAGTACATAGAAGCTCTCTAAATAACCTCCACCTAGTTGATGAGCTTTCTACAACCAGTGTAAGATTTATGGATGGAGCCCATGACTCATGGAACCTTGGCAGCTAGTGAACCTGCCTCGTTCTGTTCCTATTACTCATGCTGTATGAAAACCAAGAGTTAGTGGCTCTTCTTGAACTGTTCATACCAGTTGTTTTTGTTGTCACCATATAATTTGAATATATTATATATAAAAAGATGAAACTAGAGTGCAAAAGTGTTTTTGTTTCTTTGAAACTAAGTTGAATACTTGGATAAAAACCTGACAAAGGTAGGTTCTTAAAAAAATGTAGTTATTGAATTAGGACTGAGACAGCTGTAAGAGAGGAAAATAAGTATAAACACTTAATATTCTTATTCTTAATTAAGAATATTTTGCTTCAAAAAATAAAAAATAAAATAAAAAAAGAATATTTTGCTTCACTGTAACAAAACTGAACAGAGAAATATTGAGGAGCCAGCATGTATTTAATTATGAAAGAGGATACAAAACTCCAACCAGTGGTTCCATTCTCAAAGAAAACATCTGCCCTGTGTCCAAAGGCTAGTGAATAATGCAAATTCAAATGTTGTAAGTTGGAATAAAAATCTTAAGAATATATGTATTATTTTTATAATTCCACATTTTCTCTAATTGTTGATCACTTGCATCAACAAAGTATGATGCTCTAGGCTGCAAGAAGTATACATCTAATATAATATGTAGAAAATACATATGTAGAAAAAATATTAGAAGGAAATATACTAAAATATATGGGGTCAATTATGGTGGGATTATGGGTGCTCTTAAAACTTTATTCTTTAATTAGGTGTATTTTTAAAACCTTGTAAACATAGCCTTATTTCAAGTGTAAAATGTAGCAAAAAATGTAAAGAGTAAGAATGGAGAAACAAGATTCCTGGCCAAAATGGTTTCCCATTTTATAATCCTATTAAATCTCTGAGCTTCCCCTTGCTAAGAATATTCACAGTGCAAAAAGTGGGAAGATTGTTCCTCCTTGAAGCTGCACTTCTAGATCTTGTTTTATCTCAATGCTCTCTTTCTCAGTTTTCAGATACTACACCAGCTCTCTGCTTAAACCAAGTGAGTCCCAAGCACATAATCAGACTCCACTAGGTATGTGGGAAGAAATCTGGAGTTAAGCTTGCTCGATTGAGGTAGTCCTACATGTTGCTGCTTTAGAGTACTCACTCACCCAGTGAGTGTTAGAAGGTCAACAATCACCCTGACCTAGAGGCACGTGATGGCTCTGATTCAAGAGCATTAACAAGCCTTTGCTGGGAGTTGCTTATCACTGCTTCTCATTGGTCCTTGACATTCTTTTTTTTTTTTTTTAAATTTTTATTTATTTATGATAGTCACACAGAGAGAGAGAGAGAGAGAGAGGCAGAGACATAGGCAGAGGGAGAAGCAGGCTCCATGCACCGGGAGCCTGATGTGGGATTCGATCCCGGGTCTCCAGGATCGCGCCCTGGGCCAAAGGCAGGCGCCAAACCGCTGCGCCACCCAGGGATCCCGGTCCTTGACATTCTTTTCTATCAGGCCCCAGTCAGTCTCTGGCATCTGGTTTAAGGCATTTAGATGCCACAGTTATTTCTTTTCTACTTCTGGCTTTAAGAAGTATTATCTTCTTTTTCTGCTCTTAATGTCTATAAGTGCTACATGCTTTGACCTTGAATGGGAATATTTGAGCTTCACAGGAGGAAGGAAAACTCACAAGGAGAAAGTTGCAGATATGGGAGAATATACCACTCATTCAGGGAAGGGTGGGTTGTCCTGGAAGTTTAAACACTGTACTCATAAGCAGGGGTATCACTGAAAATATTTATCAGCTAGTACACACCTGGATGAGCCTGACTTATCAGTTTGGATGCTATTCATAAAACAACTGATACTGGTACGTAGTTACATAACAGTGGCTACTCAGAACTAAAAGTTGCGATGTTAGACTGGCTGAGACCAGAAAGCCTTGATGGCATTGTTAACAAATTTGGGTTTTTCAGTAGGCAGTAGGAAACTACTACGTGATTTCCAACAGGCCAGTGAAGCAATTAGGAAGTTTATAAAGGGAGCACGTTTTAATTTGTATCGACTAGCAGGGAAGAGTCCACAGGTAGGGAGATCAATTATGAGGCTATTGCTACATAAGAGGTCAGGAGGAATCCATTGACATTGCTACAATAAAGTATTAAAGAAAAAAGGTATATGAAAACTATGGCTGAGGTGGCACTGGAGTGTCTAATGACTGGTGGCACGTAAGAAGCAAGGCTGGGGAAAAAAAAATCAAGGATGATTCCAAGATTTCAAATCAGAGTGATTAGGAGAATGTCGAGGGAGGCTGCCAAGATGACTTAAAATAGGAAAGAAAGCTGGACTACATTCCTAATAGGTAGCTGTGGCCACAGTGGATGAATGGCATGCAAGGGGAGCTTCAGCCATTCTCTATCTCCAACTCACTCCTAATAAACATATAATCCAATAACGATAGTTCACTTAATATGCAGCCTCCATTTCCTGTTATGTTGGTCCTGCAATTCCCTTTTATGTAAAAATTCTGGAGCCATTACTAAGATGCATGAGCAGTGAATGATGGATATTGTAGGCTTATAGCCAAAGTGTGCTGGAGCTGGCTCACACAACTAGTTGTATTCATCTCTTCCCTACTTTGTCATCAGGAACATCATATAGGTAGCCTGAAATTGGCCATGGCGGGAATATTTATACCACAGCAGTTGGCCAACTCTGCAAATCTGGATATTTTTCTCCCAGAGGGCCTGATGTTGAATATTTATACCTCTCTTGAGCAATCAGCTATGAAAAAAATTTTTTAAAGATTTTATTTATTCATGAAACACAGAGAGAGAGAGAGAGAGAGAGAGAGAGAGGCAGAGACATAGGCAGAGGGAGAAGCAGGCTCCACGCGGAGAGCCCGATGTGGGACTTGATCCCGGATCCCAGGATCACGCCCTGAGCCGAAGGCAGACACTCAACCGCTGAGCCACCCAGGTGTCCCTGAAAATTTTTTAAAAAGTGAAATTTTATAAAAGTTCTTGAATGATCATAAGGCAATCCTTAAAATACCAGTTGGAAGGAGAAGAAGGAGCAGCACATATGATTTTGAGGTCAGGTATAGCCATCTTGCTATACATGGCTATCAAGGTTCATGAAAGGTGGGATGGTGGGATTTACTGTCACCCAGAGGGATCTCTGAACATTTCCAAGTAAGAAATGGTTCCCTGAGGAAAAAAATTCTTCTGACTTTTCAAACCATATTTAATACTTTGGCATAAATTATGTTTTTCAAGGATGACCACTGTGGGTGGTTCCTGCTCTCATGTTCCCTACTGCAATGATCTTACTGGATTGATCTTACTGGATTTCCTCTACAAATTTGGTTAACAATTCAACTGAGCAATAATGAATTTTTTCAGCAGGCAAGCATGCTGTATATGTGAAACAGTTATTAAAGAGCAAATCACCTCAATACTGTATACCACTAAACTTTTTCAGGGCGCCTTTCTGGAACTAGGTCTATGTTAAAATGTCTACCCCACCCCAACACAACCTCATTTGCTTGATCTTCTCCTCCCACCTCCAAAAGGCTATTGTAGGTAGTATTCACTCTTATTACAACAAATCGTTTCTAAGGCCTAAACCCTCAGCTGTGAAATTTATTACAGAAATTGTTAACTAGAGCAGGAGGGATACAAGAGGTGATTATGCCTGGATGACCTTTTGGTTGGATTAAGATTAAGATATGCATTATTTAGAACTATATTCTCCTACACAGGGCTAAATGCAGTTCTTCAAGCATACTGAAGTATTTGAAAAAACAATAGATTGTGCAAGGGATTCCCATTTATTCTCAAGGAAATTATTAGGTGCTACAGAAGAATCCAATCTCTTGCTATGCGACCTCATACAAAACTGGGGCTCAAAAATGTTTCTGAAAATAAAGGAATATTTTTCTGTAGCAGTAGGGTTCCACTGCACTAAGCTTTAAACAAATATTTAAGGAACCAAGGGAATAAACATCCCTTTCACCTGAAATAGTATTTTAGAACTGTCAGACAAATTTAATCAATAGCATGGAAATCTTGAGCATTTGTTCATTCTCTTAGTCATCCTGAGTATCTTTATTTCTCATTTGAGGAGAAAGTATTTCACAAGATTGGCTGATTAATTATCATTTTAAAATTACCAAAATAGAACAGATAGTGACATTAAAAAGTATAAAGGAAGTGAAGAAGGGTAGGTGGTAAATTTATTCACCATAAAAAGGACAAAGGAGTGGGAGAAAAGGGATAAAAGGGCTTCTCTTTATCTGGTGGTGATAGTATAGCCTGCTTCCCAGGGATGAAGAAGGTGTATTAACACTGATGACTTCTGAGATCTATATAAAATCTGGTAACTAGATAAGCCTCCCTGTGATTTGCTTTTATACTAAGGAAACAAGGGTGAGTTAACTAAAATCAAATAACTTACCAAAATTACCAGACAAATGTGGTAACTCACTGACTTTAGAAATACAAATGGGGATCCCTGGGTGGCGCAGCGGTTTGGCGCCTGCCTTTGGCCCAGGGCGCGATCCTGGAGACCCGGGATCGAATCCCACGTCGGGCTCCCGGTGCATGGAGCCTGCTTCTCCCTCTGCCTGTGTCTTTGTCTCTCTCTCTCTCTCTCTCTCTCTCTCTCTGTGTGACTATCATAAATAAATAAATAAATAAATAAATGAAAGAAAGAAAGAAAGAAAGAAAGAAAGAAAGAAAGAAAGAAAGAAAGAAAGAAATACAAATGGTTGGGCAGCCCAGGTGGCTCCATGGTTTAGTGCCTGCCTTCGGCCCAGGGCCTGGTCCTGGAGACCTGGGATCGAGTCCCACATCGGGCTCCCTGCCTGGAGCCTGCTTCTCCCTCTGCCTGTGTCTCTGCCTCTCTCTCTCTCTCTGTCTCTCATGAATGAATAAATAAAATCTTAAAAAAAAAAAAAGAAATACAAACGGTTTATTCCTATTCTTGTAAACACTTTGTTTTTCCTGTATGTTTCTCATCATATTTGGCATTTTAAATGTTTGCTTACCATGGCAATCCCCCTACAAATCTCATGCACAATGATACACATAGGAGAAATAATAACTAGTCACATATATTACTAATGGCCAAATGAATGGAACAAAACATGAAGTATGATGCAGAAGGTGGAGGTAGGTGCAGCTGAGAAAGATGTGTGCATTGGCAATGGAGGGAGAAACATTTCAGAGGTGCAATGCTCAGGGTTAGGTATTGTGGTCAGTCTGTGAATAAGAGTTTATTAATATGTATTGTATACTTATACAATATTGTATATTTATACAATATATCAGAGTAAGGCAAGTTGAAATATTGTCTTGAAGAGTGTATACTCCATCACATAGATTAGTGTTGTGTTATGATGTGGAAACATATTTTATTGAGCACTTACTATGCTCCAGGTTTTCTCATGTCCTAAAGACTTCATAAGCATTATCTCATTTAAAACTTACAATAATCTTATGAGGTAGTACTCATTTAATGCACATTTTATAGTTGATGAAGCTCAGGAAATTTAATTAACTTACCCAAGGTCAATAGCTAGTAAGCAATACCACCAACTTCAGAGTTCAAATTCTCTCAGCTTATGGAAATGAATAAGAACGATAAGAAATGAAACACACAGGATAAGAATGGCAGCATGAAGGCTAAGAAATGAAACACACAGATTAAGAATGGCAGCATGAAGACCAGTTGGCAGTACAGGGGAAATACGGGATATTTTAGGGGGTACGAGTAAAGACAACGGACAAGTGGTTAAAACAATGGTCTGGGCCAACAGTGAGAACAGAAGTGGAAAGAGAAAAACATGGATGCAGCATATCTTCTGAAGGAAGAATTACTAGGACTTGAACTCTTACTGGCTAGGGAGGATCATGGAGAAAACAAGGACCTGGAGTCTGGACCTAGATATTGTTGGGAAGGCTGTGGAAATAGTTTTTAAATAGAAGACTGCAGGAAGTGGATGGAAAGGGGAAGGCAGTAGAGTCACAAAATAGCAATTGCTGGTGTTGGGTGTTGAGATGGGTCATGCTGTACCACACCACATACATCTCTACTAGCCCCATAAGGAATTTTATTTTTTCAGTTTTTATGGTCAGCCATACCATTATGGTCATGATAATGATAGCATTAAAATTTTAAGAATTACAAAAATGAAATGTTCTTTTCACATTCTCAATTGTTTCTGGGGTACTTAAACTTCCATTTCTCCTGATTTTGTTTGGTACTTTTCTGATGGCATGTTTCTAATTATTTAAAAATGATTGTAGTTAACGGGAATTTTGCTTCAATGGAATACTTAGGATATCACAAACTTTTTTGTTTTTTTCTGTAAATATATCAGCTATACCAGTGGATTTCAAACTTTTTGGACACAATCCAATATATAAAAAATTATATCACAACCCAGTACACACATTAATATCCAAATGATTAGTCTACTAAAATAAAATGTTACTAAAAACAGTACTTACGTTCTGATATTTTCTATTCAATTTCATTCCATTTAACAATGCTGACTAAAACCTACCAAACTGATATCCATAGTGAGCCACAGACAGAAAAGCAGGGAGCTTAACTCAGAGCTCCATATAAGAGATAGCCATGTGTTTCATTTGGGCCTCTGGTGCCTAGCACAGAATCTAACACATAGAGCTTTTGAAATGATGAAAACAAGAAAGAGGGAGGGAATCACAATTTTGGGGGGTAGGTCATTTATTTTTCTTAATTTAAAAAAGATTTGGTAAATCCATTATATGGCAGTTTTACTCAGTTTACTTCATCTGCAAATTTAGTAAGTTTGTTCCCAAGTCCTACACTCAAGTTAATGGATAATCCCAATTATAGCATCAGTCTGAAAGTTACCACAAATTGAGATTTAAATCTTGAGAAGGTCATGGACAGGCATGGGAGCTACGGATGTGGCTATAGGAGCTATAGCCTCTTGGGTAAGCACTATGTCCTGGTGACTTCTACATTTCCCAATTGTGTGTGTGTGTGTATGTGTGTGTGTACACGCCCGTGCATGTGTGTGTGTGCATGCCCACACATGGAGCTATAGGGGGGTAGAAGGCAACTAATCTAAGAGCCATTGTCTAAGAAGAGAGCTTGAATACAAGATAGGGTTGGTCCTCCGATTTAAGTAATAGAACAGAAGCTGAATATCTAATTTTACATTTTTACCAATGATGTCTACATTTTACTGTTCAAGATATTATAATTAATGACAAAATAATAACATCCTGCCTAAAGCCAGCAGCTGCTTAACGCTAGAGGGAATTAGCACATTCTTTGACCTTTGGTTGTATTTAAGTATCTTGGAATCAGTAGAAAAAAGGACTCAAAACAGAGATAAAAGGCTAAAGGATAACTTTCCTCTTCCTTCTTCAGAACAGGTTCCCTGACAGTTGGATATGATTTGCTCTAGCAGTTTTCTGCCTCAGCCAACATGATAAGAATTGCATCCATTTTTGGAGGCGGAGCAGAAGGCAGCCCTCCTTCCGCCTCACTCCTTTTGGTATCAGCTCTGCAAGCAGAAGAAATGACTATGCAACCCCTTCATTGCTTGTTATTTATATCTTGCTTAATTAAATAGACCTTTGTTTGCCTCCTTGTCCACGTCACCAGTAATGACGAACTGTAACACCATCACTGTAATGCAATCTGGGATCCTAATCAGACTGGTTAATATTTGCAGATACATTTCGCCAATAAACAAGAAAAACAACCCCAATCTATCTAACTGATCTTAACAGTGGGCCAGTTCTATGTAGAGCTCAGTTCCATAATGAATAATGTCTACAATTAACCTAGGCCAGGCAGACAATTTCAAGGGAAAGTTCTGTGAGTCTTACCTGCCTCAGGAGAATTGAATTCCAGGAAATTCTTGCTTAAATTAGTAGAACAGGGATAAACAGTGTGACCTGTCTTGATGCCTAGAACTATCATCTTCCTGGGCCACACAGAAAATAACATAGAGTATTTTTTGATACTTGAAAATACATAGAGTATTTTTTGAACACACCAATCATTCTTTCACAGATATTTACTGGTCACCTAATTATGAACCAGGTATGATCATGTATAGTTATATGTTATACAACTTTGACTCTTATTTATTCTATGCATTGTCTATACTCTGATCTTTAGATCTCTTTTGAAATATTTATTTTAATTCCATTATTATAGTTTTTGCTAATGGTAATCTGATTCATATTTTAATGCAATCTTTCATAATTGTAGATCTCCTTCATTAATTACTATTGCACTAGGGATGCCTGGGTGGCTCAGTGGTTAAGCATCTGCCTTTGGCTCAGGTCATATTCCCGGGGTCCTGGAATTGAGTCCCACATCAGGCTCCTTGCAGGGAGCCTGCTTCTCGTTCTGCCTATGTCTCTGCCTCTCTCTCTCTCTCTCTGTGTGTGTGTCCCTCATGAATAAATAATAAAATATTTAAAAAAACAAAAACAAAATCTTAAAAAAAATTACTAATGCACCAGCCACTTGTATTATTACCTAGAATTTGGATTTTCCTTCTCCCTATTATTTATGTTTGGAAAGAGACTAGATAAAAAAGATGCCATCAGCAGTTAGTTCCTTTTTAAACATATCTTACAATAGAAGTAAATATATTTGATATGATATCCATTTTCCAAAAATGGAAAGATGGGCCATAGGGACCCATGAAGAAAGGGACAGAAGTGAGATAGAAGGATAAGGAGAAATTATTTAATTAACTAAACAAAGAGGGATCTTTATAAGGCAGAGCTTATAAACTGAGTTAAAAAATATGATTATTTACAACCATCAGCAATTTGAGGGGAAGGTATAGAGATTTCCCATATATGCCTGCCCTACATATGCACTGCCTCCCCCACTATCAACATTCCCCACCAGAGTGGTACATTTGTTACAACTGATGAACCTAAATTGACACATCATAATTACTCAATGAGAATAGTTAACATTAGGGTTCATTCTTGGTATTGTACATTTTATGGGTTTGGACAAATATATAATGACATATATCCATCATCGTGGCACATACAGGGTATCTTTACTGCCCTAAAAATCTTCCATGCTATACCTATTCATCCCTTTCTTCACCTCTCCCCTGCCTACCAACTCCTGGAGAATAATCGATCTTTTTACTGCCTTCCATTATTTTATTTTTCCCAAAATGTCAGATAACCAGCATCCTGTAATATGTAGCCTTTTCAAACTGGCTTCTTTCACTTAGTAATATGTATTTAAAATTCCTCTGACTTTTCATGGGATTTCATTTCTTCTTAGCTCCAAATAATACTCTATTGTCGGATGTACTATAGTTTATTCATTTACCTATTGAAAGACATCTTGGCTTCTTCCAAGTTTTGGTAATTATGAATAAAACTTCTATAAACATCCATGTGCAGGTTTTTGTGTGAATATATATTTTCAGCTCCTTTGGGTAAATACTGAACAGTGCAACTGCTGGATTGTATGGTAAAAATCTGCCAAATGGTCTTTCAAAGCGGCTGTATCACTTTGCATTCCCAGCAGCAATGAATAAGTTCCCATCCCTCCATATTCTTGTCAGTATTTAGTGTTGTCATTGTTTTGGATTTTAGCCATTCTAATTAGTGTATGGTGGAATCTCATTTTTGTTTAAACTTGCATTTTCCTGATGGCATACAATGTGAAGCATCTTCTCATAAGCTGGACCTATCTGTAGGTCTTCTTTGTCCATTAAGCTCTTTGGCCCATTTTTCTGGTTGTTTGTTTTCTTATTGTTGAGTTTTAAGAGTTCTTGGTATATTTTGAATAACTATTTTATCAGATGTATCTTTGCAAATGTTTGCAATAATGTCTCTTAACAAATGTCAGTCTGTGTCTTGTCTTCTAGTTTCTTTGACATTATCTTTTGCATAGCAGAAGTTTTTTATTTTAATGAGTTTCAGCTTATCAATTCTTTCATGGATGATGCCTTTGGTATTGTATCTAAAATGTCATTGTTATACCCAAGATCATCTAGGTTTTCTTCTAGGAATATTGTAGTTTTGCATTTAGCATTTAGGTCTATGACTTATTTTGAGTTAATTTTTGTAAAGGGTGTAGGGTCTGTGTATGGGTTCATTTTCCCTTTTTTTCTTCTTTTTTTAAATTTTTGCACATGGACATCCAGTTGTTCCAGCACCATTTGTTGAAAGGATTATTTTTGCTCCATTGTATTGCCTTTGTTCTTTTGTCAAAGATCAGCTGACTACATTTATGTGAGCCTATTGCTAGACTCTGACAACATAACAATATTTCATTGGTCTATTTGTCTATTTTTTTTTCACCGATATCAGACTATCTTACTGTAGCTTTATAGTAAGTCTTGAATTTGAGTAGAGTTAGTCCTCCAATTTTGTTCTCCTGCCTCTCCATATAAACTCTGGAATCAGTTTATCAATATACATAAAATAACTTGCTGGGATTTTGACTGGGATAGCATTGAATCTATCGATCAAATTGAGAACTGTATCTTGACAATGTTGAGTCTCCCTATCCATGAGTACGGAACATCTTTCCATTTATTTGGTTCTTTGATTTTGTTCACCAAGTTGTTAGTTTTCCACATATACATCTGGTACATATTTTGTTAGATTTACAGCTAAATATTTCACTTATTTGGGGTACTAATACAAATGGCAGTTAATTTCTTTTAAAAAGCTAGATATCGGGATCCCTGGGTGGCACAGCGGTTTGGCACCTGCCTTTGGCCCAGGGCGTGATCCTGGAGACCCGGGATCGAATCCCACGTCGGGCTCCTGGTGCATGGAGCCTGCTTCTCCCTCTGCCTATGTTTCTGCCTCTCTCTCTCTCTCTGTGTGACTATCATAAATAAATAAATAAATAAATAAATAAATAAATAAATAAATAAATTTAAAAAAAGCTAGATATCTCTCTCACGTTCCTCTATAGAAATCACAGTAATCTGTTAACACGAGAAATATATCCTCCCTTCACCCATCCTAAAGCCTTTCAGGATAAAAGTAAAGAAACATAAATGCATTAAAAGATAATGTGAAATGCACTGCCAAGTGTAAAGACATGAAGAAACAAGGTATAGATTATTATTGTCAAGCATATTGACATAGTGCAGTGTTTTCCAGCCTCTTCCCTATTGCTCTCATGATGGGAGTTCAAAAATGAAGGTATCATTTTTCCTACCCTCATTTGTGGAGTGGGTATGTTGTTTGGATAGAGCTCCACTTGCTGAAAATCCAGCAGAGAAGATGGGCTCCTGCAGCTCTAGATGGAACCCATAACTAATATTCCCATGGTGGAAGTGTTTGGGTGGCTTAGTTGGTTAAGCATCTAACTCTTGACTTTGGCTCAGGTCAGTCTTGGGGTCATGGGATCGAGCCCTGTGTTGGGCTCCATAATGAGTGTGGAGCTTGCTTAGAATTCTCTCTCTCCCTCTCTCTCTGCCCCTTCTTCATCCCACCCCCACTGTGTACCTACGCACATGTGCATTCTCTCTCTCAAATAAAGAGAACCTCCCATGGTGAGGGGTGGGAGAATATGTTTATGAAATGATAGCTCATAAGGATATGTGTCAAGTATTCTTGTTTAGATGAACCAAAATATAAAATTTTTTCATTGTTACATTTTTAATGTCTTTTTGTTGTTCAACAATTCATTCTGATACATAAGCTTCTCACATATCTGGAGAGGGGACTTCAGCTCAAAGAAAGAAAAATTTTTCTCCTAGAACCATTAAACTTAGTGTGGTTTTGCAGTCTCAGAAGAGTCCCTTCTCCTTTACAGTGGCTTTTCAGGCCAAAGCTGGGTTCTCAGAATGGGTCAGGAATTTTAGATCCCAGCCCAGATGGTGACTAAGGTGGCCAGTGTTCCCTTTGTGTGTGTGTGTGTGTGTGTGTGTGTGTGTGTGTGTCTGTGAGCTAACCCCCTAGGAGAAGCGGCAGATTCTGTGCTTATGGGGCCTATGTCTGGGTGAGGGATCGTCTCTTAGGATGATCCTAAGGGAAGGCAGGTGAGACATGCAAGAGCAGAACACCCATCACCATGGGTTAAGTCTACAGTCTACAAACTGAAAAGGCCAGGGGAGAGAACAGGACTCACAGAAAAAGCAGTACTGGACTCTTTCCTGCCTCAGAACCTTTTATGCTTTCCTTATGCTGACCCGGATGTCACTCTATGTGGCTGCCTACCTAATATCACTCTCACAATCAGATCTATAGTTTAGCTTTGCCCCCTTATCATGAAACCTTGTAGAGTTGGTCAACAATCTCTTGTCTGCAAAAAAATTGCCATGTCTGCTCAGTCCACCGACTCCCGGGCCACCTAACATAGACATCTTGGTCATTCCAAATTCCTTTTATCCACTGTCTGCCCTTGAGTATATCATTTTGTCACCAGTTACCCATTATTTGAGTCACCCAATCTTCATACTGGATTCCTCCCAGCATTGCACACTGTGATCATTGGTAATCTTGATGTGAATGGATCCAAAAGACATTCTGCTTTTATCTTAGTTGACTTCTTAGCCATATTCAACATATGCCTCCTTTCTTCTTTGAAATACATGCCTTTCATGATTTCCATAACCCACAGCCTATTTGTTTTTTTTTTTCTGTCTTTCTGTGTTGTCTATCTTGGGTAGCTTTTTGTCTTCACTCCGAATGCCCGAGTTTGGCACATTTATTCCTTGGACTTTTTCACTACCCTCTTTCCTCCCTGGATGATCATACCTAATCCCATAGCTTTATAATCCATCTCATCAGTTACCTGTTGCTGCAATATTGCTATGTAACAAACTACCCTGAAACTCAGCATGAGACAGCAGTGAGTATTTTCAGAGTGAGAAAATTGAGGCTTGATTAGCTTCGGGACAGAAGTGACACAGGCCTCTAAACCTGATTCCCAGGTTACTGAATTTTCTACTGTCTTAAGAGAACTTAGAAGGGACCCATCATAGGTCACCTCATCTCTCTCAACAGCCATTGTGGAGCAATCACATTTCAAAATAATTTCTCAAAACTCTCCTATATTTTAGTTCTCCAAAATTCCGTACAAGCATGCCTTTAGTGTCTCTTGTTAATCTTCTTTATTTGATTCTTAAATGAGAACTTTCATCTATTTGTCACAACTATAATATATTCAAATTTTCCTTCTCTCTTCAAACTGATAAATGGCCAATCTCTATGGAATTATTTATTAGATATACATTTTCAAGTTTGGTATAATAAAATATCCTTTATATATATACTCATTTGGAATAAAGGAGGTATCCATTAGGATTCTTTAGTGGCACATAGCAGCAAATGATCCTGGCTAACTCTAGAGAAGAGAACTTTGTTGTAATAGTAATAACAAACACCTGTCTCATTTACTCTGCTTATCCCCTGTTCTAAGCACTGGGCTCGTTAATTCCTAGAAAACCACTATACATAGCCACTACTCCACTTTACAGATGTGGATACTAAGACACAGAGAAATTAAGTAACTTGTTCTAGATCACGCAGTTAGGATGTGGCCAAACCTGGATGTGAATCCAAGCTGTGTGGCTCCAGACTCTTAAGATACTATAGTCTATCCAAGACTATGAGGAAGTCATAGAACTGAAGGAAAGGCTACAAAAGCAGGTTCAGAAGAGGCTAGAAACCAGGGTATATCCCTCATCAGGGATAAATGAACTCTAATTCCCCCCAAACACCTGTGTCAGTTAAAGGCTCCAGATTCAAAAGTCCTGGGAGAGAGGCCTGATTCATCCTTACATAGGAGAGAGCAGGGCACCTTAGATGTCAGTTCTGCTAAGGCTGTATGAAAAGGAGAAGAATCAATTCTCCAAGAGGAAATGGGAGTGTTGTTATAAATAGAAGGGGATTTGGGAGGAGTGGCAGCAAAAAATGCCCATTACATGGGCATGAATGAAAGAAGATTTTTATTCATATCAACAAAAAGTTCACAGTGGCATCTGTGTGAGAGATCACTCAATTCCTTTAAGAACATGTCCTCAGTAGACAACTTTATTTGGAAGAGCTATCCTTTGCTGCTACTACCCCTGCTCCAAGCCCACTCTGTAGATCCATGTTTTCCCACTTGAGCTGGATCACAACATGCTTGAGTATCTATCATCACTGAAACACTCTTCCCTAACTGCAGGCAGTTATTGATTCCTATACAATTCCTATATAGCTCTGCTTCTCTCACAGTTCAACTTCTTGAAAAGATAGTCTACAGCCCCTATATTCCCCTTCCTGGACAGTTCCTCCTCAATCTACCATCATCATGATTCATTCTCGATGGCAGAACAAATAAACAAACACCTTCTCTTCTTATCTTGACTTCTCTGCACACAGCATTTGACATTCTGAGCACTCTGTTCTTGTAGAAGCTCTCTTATCTGTGATATGCTCACTTGCTTTTCCTCAGGAGTCCTTCTTCATGCTGCTCTTTGGTTCTTTTATTCCTCAGTTCATTTCCTAATGTTGGCATTTCCTAGATCTTCTGTTCTTCTCACTTTATACAGTCAGCCTGGGGGACACAGCTACTTATATATTCATCAATCTTAAATTCATCTCCAGCCAGAACTAGAGACCTCACCAAATTTCCACAAAAGCAGCTCTCCACTTAGAAGTGTTATTGATACCTCAAATTAGGTATGTCCAAAAACTCATCCACTCTCCTCTCTAAGCATATTCCTTCTTAATTATCTCAGCCAATGTTACCTCCATCTTCTCACTTGAGCCAGGAACTTCAAAACCATTCTTGCCTTTCTCTTCTCCTTTCTCACATCTCACTCATCACCAAGTATTATAGATCCTTCTTTTTAAATATCTCCTCTATCTACCATCTCTTCTCTAGTTTCCTTACTGCTGGTATAATGCAGGCACTTATCATTTCTTGCCAGAATTGTTTCAAGGACTTCCTATATAATCTCTCTGCCTCCAATCTCTACCTTCTTCAGTTTTCCACACTGCTGCCAGAGATTTTCCTAAAATGCAAATATGATTATGGAGCTTCCAGTATTAAAGTCATTCAATGATAGCCATATATTCCATGAGGATGTTCAAATACCTGAGTTTAGCATATAGGTTCTTTGTGATGAGGCTCCTAATACCTCTTAAGATTCATAACTTGGTAGGATCCAGAGTGTTTCAATCCAGCCATTAAGAAGAATCTATGGTTGCCCAAACATGTCAAAGTCTCCCCACTTTCATCCATATGGCTTCCTTTTTCTTGACTACCTTCTCTACTGGGTTGAATACTGTCTCCTAAAGCTTAGGTCCACCTGGAACCTGTGAATGTGATCTGACCTATAAATAGAGTCTTTGTCTGTATCAGCCAGTGAAGAGGAAGTCCTCCTTGGTTAGGGTCGGTGACTGCTGTCACAAGAAAGAGGAAATGTGGACACAGACACATAGGGGATAAGGTCCTATGAATACGCAAGCAGAGGCTGGAGTGATAGATCTACAAATCAAGGAACGCTGAGGATTTTTAAAAACCATCAGAAGGAAAGAGAGGGACGTGGAGCAGTTTCTCCCTCAGAGCCATTAGGAAAAGCCAACCTTGCTGACATCTTGATCTCAGCCGTCTAGCTTACAAAGCAGTGAGAGAACAAATTCCTGTTGTTTTAGGCCACATTGTTTGTGGTATTTCACAATGGTGGCCTTGGGAGACTAACACACCTGCCCTACTCTTTCTCTCTTTCTCCTTTGCTGACCTCAACTCAGCTTAGCATCTCTCTGGCAAGCCTTCCTTGTGCTTTCTCACCCGCGAGCCTTGGATGCGTTTCTTCGGTTTTCCCATTGCATCTGTGAGTATCTCTGTTACAATGCACTGCAATGCTGTCATCGTTAGGTTTTTGTGTTTTGTGGGTTTTTTTTTTTTTGGGTGATAAGCTCCAAGAGAGGTGAAAGGCTGCCCACCTGGCGGCCCCAGGATCCTGCAGGGTACTGGCAAGAAAAAAAAGAGGTGTGCTGCTAACATCTAGTGAATGTTAACATGCCTTAAAAGAAGTAGGAAAAAAAAAAAAAAAAAAGAAGTAGGATTTTATTTCCTTCCAATGGAATATTACAAATCATCAAGGAGAGAGGATATAAGTAAATGGGAAAAATAAGATCTCACATTAGGCCAACAATGTGCAATGCATTGATGATGAAATTACTTTAACCTGACAGAAGAACTGTTTGTATTGCTGAAGTTAATTTTCTTCACTAGTATTGATGAGAATTGTGTCCTTGCTATCTCAAAATATGTTTTGCTTTGCATTTTTTTTCTAGAAGTTTTGACTAGCAGTAAATAAATAGCATATGAGTGTCTAAGTAGAACTATCCTTCATGAACAATAAAATAACTGGAAGTCAGGAAACCTTACATTATGCCTGACGATAGGGCAGCTGTGAGATCTCTCACTTGCTTCAGTGGTGTACAGTCTTTATTGGGTAAACCCATAGGGGTACAGGAGCTCTTTAGGGAAGGATTCATCCAAAATGTGTAGGATGTTAGGTTTAGACTCACTTATCAGAAGTGTCGGCACTTTATTCACTACAAATGACCTCTTCATGGCCTGAAATGGCTTAGTGGGCTTTTTTGCCTGTTCATTATTACAGGAATTATAATTCAGTCTCAGCATTTATGTTAAAGACCTCACAAATAAGTGGAAATTTGCCTAATAAAGATATGAAAAGCTGGAATCGTTTACTTTTAAGAATTCATTAATCTATTATTTGCCATACATACAATTATATTCCCCTCAGGCGGTAATGCAAGTCATTTTTTTCTAAAAGCGATAAGAACATCAGCCACATCTATTCTGGTCTCAGAAGACCACCTGTTATTAAAATTAACAAAGGTTGCCAAGAGATTTAGTATTTTGATTGCAGAAGATCTTGCCTAACTGAGGGCTATCCGGTGAGATTAAAAGCAGGGCCTTCACCATAATTATTTTTCTTATTCACTCAACTGTTATGCAACTAAACAGAGAGCCCAAAGTACCATGAAACACGTTATGTATTTTGATTCTATCAAATTGTTTAACATAGGCGACTGCTGGGCCTGCTGGTGTGGTAGGCACCTGAGAGCCACAAAGATGAGCAAGACCCAATCCCCTGCCCTCAGGGGTGGGCATCTGCTGGGGGAAAAGGCAATTTCAGTGCCAGAGATCTCAACAGTAACGTAAGAAGAGAATGACTCCTTCCACCTTGTGCAGTCAGGGAACACTTTCAGGGGAGCCTGGGGAGATCTGCGCCAATACTGAGAAGGAAAAACAGTGCAAATAATCCCGTCACAGGACACGCAAGATGGACTTTGAGAGCAGCTGCAAGCTTAATGAAGAGTGAGGAGGGAGAAATAGTAAGGCTCGGGCCTGAAAGGTGGAAATAATGTTATTTAGATGTATTTATACATGTGATACTTAAACACATATACTAACTCACTAATTCACTCATCAAACAGTTATTGAGTAGTTGCAGTGTCCCAGACCCTGAGGATATAATGCCAACTATACCAGTTTTCCCTTTCAGGAAGTTCTCATCTAGTGGGGGAGGCAGAAATATAAAGAACTGATTGGAAACAAGGTAGTGAGCCCCTTGAAGGGGGTGGGGGAAGGGTGTTATGAGAGCACAGCGTTAGTGCATCTGACGAAGGAGCCACCCAGGGCCTCGGAGTGTAAACGACAGCAAAGCTGCCTTGCAAGTCCAGCAGGCGTCTGCCAAGCAGGAAGGACAAGGCATTTCAGGTGCACATGAACAGCAATGCGTGAGCAGATGTACAGAAGCAAGAGACAGCCTGTCGGGAGGAGTGGCAGAGGGTGAGGTGGGGTTGGACCAATAAGTAAGTGAACATTGCTAGAGCTCCAGATGCAAGGCTGATGGCATAAAGCAGCCATCTGGCAAGAGATGGGGCCAAGGGCAGCAACCACGTGAGGCTATGCTGGGCGGGTATGTCTTTACCCAGGTCACAGGCAGCCACTAAGGGCTTGATGGGGCAGGTACATAAGGACCAGAGGGAGAGGGACGTGTGGGAAGGCTACTGCATGGAGGTACTGGGAGGATGAGGGCAGTGATCACAGGAATAGAGAGGAAGGGATGGATCTAGAAATACCGAGAAGGTCAAATCACCTGTGCACTGTGAGTTACTGAACGTGAAGTGCACATATCCAAGTGACAGTGCAAATATCCAAGGCTTCAAGATGAGGCAAGAAGGTAACAGGATGCTATCTATGGTCAGTTGCAATAGATGTACTCACAGAGTACCCCTCATAAGTCTGTGAGGGAAGGGACCCAGCCTACCTTGAGGAGAGTTCTGGAAAGCTTTACTGAGCAAAATGATCTGAGATCTGAAGGATGTAGAGTAATCCATGAGAAGGAGGGTTGATGAAAGGAGGCTGCCCAAGGCAAAGGAAACAGCCAAGAGCAGAGGGAGTTGATGGAATAAAACAATTCATTAGAGGATGGTCAGCAGTTCTGAAGTCCTATGTCCCTTGCCTTCTGGAAACATTCTCTGTGTGAGAGGCTGTATTGACAGGGTGGTTAAGAGTGTGCTTCTAGGATCAGATGGTTTGGATTCGCACTTAGCTTGCCACTTACCAGCTGTGTGGCCTTGGGGAAACTCCTTAATTCCCCAGTGACTAAGGCTTGGAACACTTGCAACACAGAAAACAGCATCTACTTCCTAGGCTTGTCGTATGCTCTCAGAAGAAAGCTTGTGCTCAGTGTCTTCTGGCAGGCAGCAGCAGTGTTGGTGAGAGTGGCAGCAGAATTACTTGGGTTTTCTTACCAATACAAATTTACTACCAGGTCTACCTTGCAAGTCTACTGTCCCTGCTTTACCCTTTTCATCCAAACCACTCCAGAGCCATGGAATAACCAAAGGATCACGGCCCGTAACTTGAAATTTTAACTTTAAAAAAAAAAATGGGTTGGAAACCTCGGGCTGCATGGCAAAAACTCTCAATTCTCTACTCTCATACAATTCCCTTTTTATTTTTCTCAGATCTTACTACTCCTTTCTCCATAGATGTTCCTAAAGCAAATCACTCGATTGTCCTGTGTGCAAACCGAAATTGACACTGATGGGAAAGAGGCAGCTTAAGTGCGTCGGTGTACCCAAGAGGAGCAATGCAGGACTGGGTGTTCGGGCGGGTGTCGTTACAGACAAGCAGCTTGTCAGCATGTCCACTCCTTGCCTATGCCTGCAACTCTGCTGTCCCCACTGCTTAGTCTATCTTCAGTGGAAAAAGAAGCAGTAGACTAGTTTTTCATTTACTCATTTTCTAACTTGATTTCATCAGTTGCTCATCCTCCCTCTCTCCCTTTTTCTTTTGCAGAACATATTTTTTCCCCTTTTTTACATTTTCCTTTTCCTAGAGGTTGCTCAACCCCACTAATCTTTTCTCAGATATAAGGGGTATGTTTTCCTTGTGCACATAGACATAAAAATTGAGAGAACACGATGCTTGAGGAGTTGTATTCTCTGAAGCTTTTCACAAGAGCAGTAAGAGGAAGGAGAAGTTAGGCAGAACTCTAATTTGCAAAATATAAAAATGTTCACTTTGCAAACCCAACCTGCTGCAACCAAACTATGGTCTTTGCTAATCTTGTTGGAGTTGTACAGATGATAGTGTCAGGTGCGTTATGCTCATTATTATCATTATTATTTTTAAAGATTTATTTATTTATTTTAGAGACAGAAAGAGAGCGCAGTCAAGGGGGGAGCGGGGCTTGGGCAGAGGGAGAGAGAGAATCCTGAAGCAGACTCCTTGCTGAGCCTCGGGGCTTGATCCCAGGACACTGAAATCAGGAGTCAGATGCTCAACAGACTAAGCCACCCAGGCGCCTCAGGTGATGCTCATTATAACCACTGTATAATAATAATCCCCCAAATCATGTACTCAACTTCATTTCTTATTCTCTGTCTGCAGCTTGCTTCAGAACAGCTTTGCTATTTCCTTTTCAGCCAAATTCACCTTTCAGAGATGCTTTCCTATATTCTGTTTTTATCACATCAGATATGCTTTGTTTTCATCTGAGAATCGACCTCATATTCAGAAAGCTTACTTTAAAAATACTATAGTTCTTTTGTCTTTTTTTTGTGTTTTTAAAGTGTGACTCCAATTTCAATTTATTTCCATCTCCTATGTACATCTTCTCTTATACATTAATTTCCTGTCTTTCTTGTATTTTTTTGTCATTGGTTCCAGAAGCTTCTTAACTTTCAGGATGATTTGAAAATAAAAATCTCAAAGAAGAAAAGTCACCAAGAAGTGACAGGAAAACTATGTGCTTTCTCTCATTATATTACATCTAATAAATACCTTAGATACAGTAAAGACAGTAAAAAAATCCAACTGTTAACTTTACAAGGATTTGGAAGGTGGTAGCATACAAATACATTTAAAGCAAATTATTTAAGAAATCTCTTACTTCAGCCTCAAATTCTTAAAGAATTCAATACTGAACCCAATGGACAATTGAACTGAATTCAATAAACATTTATTGAGAATTCTCATGTACAGGGCATTGTGCTAATTTTTGTGGGGGCTATGCAAATATATATAAAAGTGTATAAAAGCTGCTCGATATGTTTCAAATTTGAATATTTTTAGGGACACCCCTTAAAAATAACTTGTATTAAATATAAAGTGCTGTGGGGATGCTGGATTCAATTAACACCAGAGTGAACATAAAAGGATTTTTGGAGGTGTTGGTAAAGGCTTTTTAAGATATATACATATACTTTTATTTCCTTAAGCCATTGAAATTTGCGGTTTATATGTCATTAGAAATTATGTTACTGTGGTTACTACAGTAAAGTCCAACCAAATTGGACCGTGTACGGTTTCCTAGCCCAGGGTAAAGATTTGAGTTAGGTCTTAAAAACCGAGCATTTGGGATCCCTGGGTGGCTCAGTGGTTTAGCGCCTGCCTTCCGCCCAGGGTGTGATCCTGGAGTCCTGGGGCCGAGTCCCACATTGGGCTCCCCGCATGAAGCTGCTTCTTCCTCTGCCTGTGTATCTGCCCCCCCCCAATATGTCCCTAATAAATAAATATATTAAAAAAAAACAAAACAAAAACGAGCATTCAGGGTAGAGGGGAGGAGCCCAAGCAAAGATTCAGAGACAGGAAATCATAGGCTTACTGTGGTCCATCGTGGTGGGCCACGATCACTTATGCCTGGAGCTTATGGGCACATGGAGGAGGAAAGCTGAGAAGGGGTGTAAGTGAGGTTTGGATTGAGATACTCTTCGGGAAACATAGCTCTAGGCCCAAGTCTATGATGTACAGACTTCAATACCAGGTTAGGAAATTTAATTTTATTTGAGAAATTGTTTCAAAGTTCTATTCAAAGTTCTAAATGAGTGAAAAATGAATGATTCCATTAATTAGAATGTAGAATCAAAGAGGAAAAAGAAATGTGTGTTTAGAAGTGTTTTGGAATATTAGGAAAATCATAATAAAGCCTGAAGTTAAGGAAGATTTGATAGGTTGATTCCTGCTACTTTTCCTTCTTAGTAATTACTGCAAATATAGAAGAAAATCTGCTCTGGTTGCAGTGTTGGACCAGCAAACATGCCAACTGATGGGGGGAAAAAGTTTTATCAATTTCCTTGGGAATTCACACACTTTTGATTAATGATTTGAACATGTGGAATGACATGCCATCGAATTGCAGAGCCATACTGGTCCTTAAGACAGAATCCTGCTCGTTGCCTTGGATAGGTTTCCCCAGAGTAACAGCCATGGTGCCTGGCCTTTCCGGCTTTCTCACTTGTGTGTCCCTAACTGCATACATTTTCAAGGGAGCTGATTTGAGGTGAGACACATGGTGTGATTCTGGAAGGGTTTTTTTTTCCTCTCTTTTTTTTTTTATAAAGCAAACTGGTTCTTACATGAATCAAAGCACAGAAGCTCAGCCTCTTAAATAAAAAAAAAATTAAAAATAACACAAACAGAGTTGATAACTGTTCTATGCTGTCTTGGTCTCTTATTCCTAAGATAATGTAAAAGTGTGTCTATCAAACCAATACTTTTTCCCCCTTCCTTAAAGATTTTCTGGGCCAACAAGGTTTTCAGTGCCACGTTCATGACTGAAATTTAGCATTAATTCCATACAAAAGATACATTCCTCATTAGGAAAGAAAGAAGCAGGTGAACAAGTTCTTCTTACCCTGTGTAACTTGCTATTATTCAACATTGGCCTGGATCAGAGAATTTTGTTTTTCCATGCAGGGCACCCTAATGAGAGTTCCTGAGAAACAATATGCTCTTGTCAGAACGGTATGGAGCTCTTCTAAAACTGGGATGGAGCTACGTTTTACCCTTTAAAGGTCAAGAGATGTTATTATGCAGCAAATTTAGCCTATGATTTATCTTTTAGAAAGGCAACATCCCACACATACAAAACCCACAAGGTTTGGGTTACATTTTTAAAAATTCCTAAAGGATATTGAAAATGAGAATGAATTTCCATAAGAGTACTAATAATAGCTCCAATTTTTAAGCCTACTATTGATAAGATATTAGACGAAGTAATGCCCCTTTTTTACTCTCCACAATGCACCACCAGCACAGAGGGTATTATTTTCTCCATTTTAAGATGAGGAAGCTCAATTTTATTTCTCATCCCCCTTGAACTCTGGCTTTGTTTCCACCACTGATCCCCTTTTCCTGACACTCTCCTTTCTTTTCCTGCCCTTGGGAATCTTTTTCACACTTGGGATATCTAATGGTGCTGATCTAATAGCTGTAATTCCTGGCATTACCGTCTCCACCATGCTTCCCATCCTCCTCCATTTTAATACCTGCAGGCCTGATATCTGACATGCATGTTGTGCCAGGTTCCCAAACAAGGTCCCACCCAGGATTTGAGATCACTCTGCCAAAATGAAATTTTCCTCCTGACATCTCTATTTCTGTTAATGGCACCAACGTTCTCCCAGTCAGGTCTGGCTTAGAATCCTGGAGTCATTTTGACAGCTCTGACTCCCTCACCCCTGATGTTTATGCAGTCCCAATTCCTATTACATCTCTGCTAGAAATATTTACAACTTTCTTTCCAATAACTGGGGCTCAAAGAACATACTTCTCACATTATAGAGCTTTTGAAAATATCCAGAAACTTCTGTGATTTGCCCCACAGTTTAGAAGCGGAGTCAGGACGTGGTCCCAGGGCTTCTGACTCCTGTTTTCCAGGTGGATATTGCAACAACTGCCTTCTCCAAGTCCTGCTTGAGCTGGTACCAGTGCCTCAGGCACAGTCTCTCTCCTTGGCTCCGATACAGCTTATACAATCACTAATAGTCACTGTCTCATAATCACTGACAAATGACCCCATTTAAAAACAGAGATCTGATCACCTCCTGCTCAGCTCAAAATCCTTCAGTGCCTTCCTCTGCTGAAAAATGTTCCAATTGCTTAACCTGGCACCACAGAGGGCTCCGGTCTGATTTCAGCACGGTTCTGGAACACAGCTTCCCACAACCCCCTACACCCTGCCCAGTGGAACTCCTCTCAGGGTCTTGCCTGCATCCCTCTGCTCAGGCTATGGTCTTGGAACGGGTTCTTGGCCTTTGAAAATGCTGCCTCTTCTTTCTTTCATGAATTCTGAAAACACTGAGGGATCAACAGTGTACTAGGGATGCTGCTAGGCATGGGGGTAACTGGTGAATAAGACAAAGGATCCATTTCTCAGGGATCTTAGAATCTACTGGGTTCTATATATTTCTTTAGAAAAGATTTTTATTTATTTATTGGACAGAAAGAGAACACAAGCAGGGGGGAACATGAGAGAGAGACAGAGGGAAAAGCAGATTCCCCTGTGAACAGAGGGCCGGATGTAGAGCTTGACCCCAGGACCCTGAAATCATGACCTGAGCCAAAAAGACGCTTAAACTACAGAGCCATCCAGGTGCCCCATACCAGGTTCTGTAAGTTCAGGACAAATGCCACACTTTTTGCAAACTAAGTCCTTCCTGGTAACCTGTGGCAGGAAGTGATGACTTCTCCCCCCAACAGCCCTAGTACAGTGAGAAAACCCAATGCAGGATTTATCATAATCTGATTGAATCAAGTTACTGAGTCTTATCTGTCAACCTAGGTTATAAACTCCATTTTTAATAGAGACTCTAAGTAGCTTGATATTTAGCCCTCATAGCACTCTGAATAGAATAAAACTTCAATAAATGATATTGGGATAAATAATTTCTTTCAAGAGTCTGTGAATATGAGATTGGGGGAGAGAGCAGCACACTGCATTCATGCCCGGTCAGTAGGGGACACAGAAAACTCACACTCCTGTCGCACACCCTCACCAGATGGTTAACATAACATTATTTTAGGCAACAGAACTGTCAGCTGATATCCAGGGTCCCATGATACTTGCCGTCCTCCATTTAAAGAGAGATTTGAGACCGAAACTAACCCAAGATCTCTGGACATCAGAGCACAGATCTGTTCAGTCTGCACATTTTTCTGTGTCAATAAGCAGGAAATAGGATTAGCATCTTCTCCATATGGTCTGTTTTTCTGACTCCAGAATAAGGAGGATGCTAAACTCTGGGCCACGATTCTAGGCTGAATTCGATTTGTAAGAATTAAAAATAATCACGTGCACTTATATTTACTCCTCTTGGTTTACAGTTCTATAAGTTTTACAAATGCATGGTTGTATGACCACCACTAGGATCAAGATACAGAACAGTCCCATCACCCCCTTGAGAAACGCCCCTTGACTATTCCTTTGTAGTCAACGCTCCTCCTCTCTTAACCACTCATGTGTTCTCCACTCTTACAGTTTTGCCTTCTACAGAATGTCATATAAATATAAAAGTACATAATTGTTTCAGTCCAGCTTCCTTGATTAGCATAACATATTAGCAATTCATCCGTGTTGTTGTCAGTATCAATAGTCTGTTCTTTTTATTGTTGAGTAGTATTCCATTGCACAAATCTGCCACCGTTTGCCTATTCATTCCCTAACTGAGGGACATTTGGGTGATCTTCTGATTTTGGTGATTATGAATAATCACCAAGAAGTTACCATAGGTTTTTTTGAGTTATGATAGGTTTTCACATCACTTAGGTGAGTAGGAGTGAAATTGCCAGGTCGCATGGTTAAGTGAATGTTTACTTTTATAAGAAACTGACAAAATACTGTATGAGTGAGAGTTCTAGTCACTTCACATCCTTGCCAGTGCGCGGTATTGCCAAGGCTTTGTTGTTGTTGTTTTGTTCTGTTTTTGTTTTTGCCTTTCTGGTTCTGTAATGTGAGACAGAATTTTAAGACTTCATCTTTTTGGAACCATGATATTTCCACTTCCACATTGAGGCCACACTCAATACTTCTCCTCCCTTTACTTGGACTTTGTATTGTCCCTCTCATTAGATTACGGATTCCTTCGTGGATAAAGAACAAGTTTTAGCCACCTTTGTACGTAGGATGTGCTGCAATACCACCCCAAGTGTATAGATTGGCAATAGTAGGAAATAACACATGCTACTTAAATAAATGCTTCTATATGATCAGATTAGAGCAACACATAATGACATGATTAATGTACCCAAAACATAATCTCATTTGCTCAATTTTATCACTTGTTTTATAACCCAGAAATTTTTATAAAACTAAGCACTTTTCTCCCTTTTCAGGGATATTAGATATTTTCATTTGTTTTTGTGAATACTTATCTAAATGATAGATTTCTGTTTTCGTGCTTTATTAAGGGGTAAATTAGAAAAAACAAGATTTTTTTTTACTAGTTCTTAAGAGATTATGATCATTTATTTTACAAATTATATTACTTGCTTGTATTTTTCAAAAAATGGGCTATAATGTGCCATTATAATCATTTCAGATGTACAACATGATTTGATATCTGTATGTATTGCTGAATGATCACAACAGTGTCTAGTTAATATCCATCGCCATAATGTTATAATTTTTTGTCTTGTGAAAAAAAGAACTTGTAAGGTCTACTCTCTTAGCAAATCACCACACTGTACAGTATATCCCTAGGACCAATTTATTTCATAACTGGAAGTTTGTGCCTTTTGGCCCCTTTCACTCATTTTCCTCCTCCCCCCACCTATGGCAACTACAGTCTGTTCTCTGTACCTATGGGCTCATTTTTGCTGTTGTTATTCTTTTGTTTTGTTTTATTAGATTCCACATATAAGTGAGATCTTGTGGCATTTGTCTTTGTCAGACTTATTTCACTTAACATAACGCCCTCAAGGTCTATCCATGTTGTTGCAAATGACAAGATTTCTTTTTTAATGGCTGAATAATATCCCTCTGTGTGTGTTTGTGTGTGTGTGTGTAATCACATTTTCTTTATCCCATCCATCAATGACACTTAAGTTGCTTGACTACTGCAAATAATGCTGTAGTGAAGACAGCAGCACAGATACCTTTTCTAGTTAAGTGTTTTCATTTCCTTCAGATAAATACCCAGAAGTAGAATTGTTGGATCATATGATACTTCTATTTTTAATTTAATTTTTTGAGGAACCTCCATACTGTTTCCCACAGAGGCTGCACCAGTTTGCATTCACACCAATGCTGCATGAAGGGTTTCCTTTTCTCTATATCCTCTCCAATGTTTGTTATTTCTTGTCTTTCTTGAGAATAGCCATTCTAACAGGTGTGAGGTGATCTCGTTGTGGTTTTGAATTTGTATTTCCTTGATGATCAGTGATGTTGAGTAACTGTTAGTCATCTGTATGCCTTCTTTGGAAAAATGCCTATTCAGATCCTCTGCTCATTTTTTAAAAATTGGGTTGATTGTTTTTTTTTTTTTTTTTTTTTTGTGAGAGAGAAAAAGTTAGAATTAGAGGGGGAATCCTGTCTGTAAATATCATTTATCTAGCGAGTTGGAGCAAAAAAAGAGGTCGAGAGTCACTGATAGAGACTCAAAGAATCTCAAAAATGGATGTGTCTTGGTAGTGCCATAGGCTAATCTTGGTAGTGCCTGACTACAGCATCTGATTGAACAGTTCCATCATTGGTAAGCTCACCTCTTCATATGGCACCACTGCATACATCCTTACAGCCAAGAGTTTCAAAACAAAACAAAAAAATAAGCACTGGGAAGGCAGCTTCTGTTTTTCTGTAACATTATATTACATTAACCTTCTGTAGCACCGATGGAAATCTAAAAATGGAGTTTGGAGTCTATTGTGGCAGAAAAGATGTTCATCCTTGAATCATCCAGCCACGAGCAGAGCTAATTTCATTAACTTTAACATTGTAAAATGATACATATTTTGAGGAGAGGAGCTCAGTTGCTTAAATGACATGAATCTTGGAACTTTTTATAGATAACTCTTTCTGAAACTTTAGTTTTTGAATGGGAGTAAACTAACAACTTAGAGTTGTATCCAGAAGAAAATTTGTATAAGTTTTTAGAAGAAAATGTCTTAAATATAATCTACAAGCAGACCGGACTCTGAGTCCTTTTGTGGAAAGGATTCTTGCAGAACTTGAAAACAAGGGACTTTCTAACCTTAGACAATTCTCTTTTTTTGTTGTTGTTGAAAAATATTTTATTTATCTATTCATGAGAGACACAGAGAGAAGGCAGAGACACAGGCAGAGGAAGAAGTAGGCTGCCCGCAGGGAGCCCAATGTGGGATTCGATCCCAGGATTTGGGATCATGCCTTGAACCGAAGGCAGACACTTAACCACTGAGCCACCTCAGCGTCCCAACATTTCTCTTTCTACTGGCTAGTTTCTGGGGTGGTTTTGTACTCAGTGTCCACTTAGCTGGGATGGAAATCCATTCCCAGGATTCTCTTCCCTAAATAGTTCTTTAAGATAGTTGGCTACAAGGGAAAATTATGTGTGATTTGGAGGCGGAAGTAGGGCAGCAGCATTATTATGCTTGGAAGGACGGTGTGGTGCAACAGGCGGCTGCACCCTCATCTTCCAGCTCACCTTGGTGACATCAGGCAACAGCCAGGCTGCAGGTCCTAGCGTTCCACCACATGCTCCTTCTTAGCCTTTGCCCCGGGGGTCCATGAACAGCCTTGCAGTGAAAAGGGCCGGCTCCTTCTATGGTTCCCCCAGGCCACTGAGGTTGGAAGAGATAGGAGTCCAACACTGATTCTGTTTTGTCTTTATGTGTCCCAGTCCCAGCGCTTTGTAGGTTCCAGTTTGTCCTTGCTGGGCTCCACTTCATATCCAGCTTTTTTTTTTTTTTTTTACCACTCCCAGCACTGCTAACCTATGATAACTTCAGAACCAATACCAGATGCTTCCCACAGATTAAAAAAACTTTTTTTTAAAGAATTTATTTATTTGACAGAGAGAGCAAGAGAGCACAAGCAGGGGAAGTAGCAGAAGGAGAGGGAGAAGCAGGCTCCCCGCTGAGCAAAAGCCCAAAGTGGGGCTCTATCCCACTAGGATCATGACCTGAGCCAAGGCAGATGCTTAACCAACTAAGCCATCCGGGTGCCCCCCACAGACTTTTTTTTATAAGCTCCCATGATTGTGTAAGATCTAAAATTCATAATAAATCCATGATTCCACATCCACTATACTGGTCCTGCTTTCCTACTGATATGGCTTCCATTAAGTTGTTTCTATTTCGAATAGGTACTTGGTTACAAATATATTTATTTTTTTTAAAGATTTTATTTATTTATTCATGAGGCATCCTGACATCCTGGTTACAAATATTCTTTTTGTGTATGGCTTTCTTTTTAAGAAAAAAATATGGTAGTATCAAATGCAATAGTACTGATTTATTTAGCCTAAACATGTCATTTGATTTTACTTTGTTTTTAAGAAAGAGACTGTGAATATGCTCTTTGCTCAATTCTCCTCAAAACTACTGGGCTGGGGAACTGGGAGTCTTGTGCATGAGCAGAGAACAGAGGAAAACTAACAAACTAATTTGAGTTGCAGTTACTAGAGTTAAAAGCCACCTGGCTAACTAACTGTTTCTTCAAAACTAACTTGTTTTACTCACGATAAAACATAAACACTAAAAATTTGAAAACAGGGATGCCTGGGTGGCTCAGTGGTTGAGGATCTGTCTTCAGCTCAGGCGTGATCCTGTGGTCCTGGGATCCAGTTCTGCACTGGGCTCCCTGTGGGGAGTCTGCTTCTTTCTCCCTTTGCCTATGTCTCTGCCTCTCTCTCTGTGTCTCTCATGAATAAATAAAATCTTTAAAAAAAATTGAAAACAATTCCAAGTAACCAATTTTTATCACAATGTATGTACATTGAGAGTACATATGTACCATCACGGGTACTTTAATCTCTTTAATATTTCTTAATATTAAGATTTTATGGTCTGTAAAGGTAGAGAAGCATCTCATCATCCTTACATCCTTACATATTAGCACATAGACAAGACCGTATTAAACATCGATTGATCTAAGTAAAGAGCAAATTTCAGCTTCCTGTTTTTTACAAAAAAGAAAAGAGCAGCAGTGCATGAGCAAACAACCACAACCAACTGCATCCTCTGATGCTTTTCTCACTATTATGTAGAAACTCCAGCAGGAAACCACAGCTATATCCTTTTCACCAGTATAGAAAAATCTTATGAATTGCTGGGAAGCATAAAACAGCTTTATTGATATTACATAGATAGTTGTGACAATTTATATTCACCACATCCAGGTGCTTTACAACATTTTCACAATGTTTCTCAAGGACAAATTCCTCAGAAAAAGTCATAGTAATACTTCTGCCATAACCACTTGTTTGGGGGTAAACTACATAGAAAAATAATGCCACTGAAACTCAACTCCTCTCTCAATAGTAGCTTATTTTTTTAAAAAAACTGATAAATGCTAAACTTTTGCATTTCACTCCAACTTGTAAAAATTTCTAATAGACCGAAGACACATTATTTTGTACTCAAAAATCATGACAGTACTAATTGTCACCT
The DNA here is from genome assembly GCF_011100685.1 of Canis lupus familiaris. Lineage (NCBI taxonomy): Eukaryota > Metazoa > Chordata > Mammalia > Carnivora > Canidae > Canis > Canis lupus. The sequence continues at coordinate 27,405,892 of NC_049253.1, read as the reverse complement.
TTGTATTCAAAATAGCCCAAGAATTAGACCTTTTTATGTATGAGATGTACAAACCCCTTTCTTTTCTCATGCATAATCTCATTCAGGATTTGCACTGCACATGTTTTTAAACTTGTAATATGAGCCTTGACAATGTGTTTTATCAATGAAGGGTCTTTCCAATGAAGATCTCTTAGTCGTTTAGGAAGTACAAAGAAAAGATTATGGCAGAAGTCCAGGGCTTCAACAACTTTAACTTTAATGGGAATCACAGACATGTAGACTCATTTCACACAGAAGTCAAAGAGTACAGACCTTGAGCTCTCTAGCATGTCTACAACACCAACTACAGAAATTCTCCACAGGCTGTTTGTTCCATGAATGTGCATGAAAATAAATGAATGCATAAATTCTTGACGGTGATGGAGTGGGAGGATAACAAGGGCACCTCCAAGTTCCAGAAAAGGCAAAGGAGACCTCAAATTCAGAAAACAGGCCCAAGATAGAAGAAAAAAAAAAAAAAAAAAGAAAGATCATTTCTTTTTTTGGACATAAAAACTCAAATTTTTCTTAACAATTTCTGGACCAAACTGTTCATTTCTAGGAAGAACCTGATGTGCCTTGGGCAATGACATGACTTCAAGTACCACTTTCACAGATTGTGACATTTGTGTGCCACTTTCAAGGTTTTTGCCTATGGTGCTTTTTATTGAAGCTATTTTTTACTTAAATTTTGTATTCAAGGGCAGCCCTGGTGGCTCAGTGGTTTAGCGCCGCCTTCAGGCCAGGGCCTGATCCTGGAGACCCAGGATCGAGTCCCACATCAGGCTCCCTACATAGGGCCTGCTTCTCCCTCTGCCTGTGTCTCTGCCTCTCTCTCTCTCTCTCTCTCTCTCTGTCTCTCATGAATAAATAAAATCTTTAAAAAAATATTTGTATTCAATTGACTTTAACTGGTCCACTGGTTGAAAATATTTGCCTAGTCTTAAGAAGTGGTAAAACCACGTTTCATGTGCTAGTAATATATTTTTAAAATAGCACATAGTATATTTATATAAGACATATTTTAAAAATATAGCATATTTTTAAAATATACTTCTAAATTTATTCTTAATATACTTACATTAAAACAAATTCATAACTATTAAAATAAAAAGTAAATCTGTATATCATCTAAGATCATCTTACAGGACACTGGTCAAAATCTCTTGCGTTTTGAAATTAGTGCCCTTTACCATGCCATCCCCCTGGAACAAAGCATTCATATTTTGAAACCACACAAAGTGGTAAAGACATTCCAGACTGATGACAAGAATCCAGTAATAAGAGCAATGCCTGTAGGTGACTTCTGCCTGGTTTTTTTTTTTTAACTAGAAAAAAATCAACTGCCTATTAAGGAACTAAAAATAAATCAAGGCAGAAGTCATGGCTTTAAAAACAATTAGTGGATTTTCATCTTCAAAATGACAGAGATAACATATATTCATCCTCCCACCAACTCTCATTAATTATTAGAAATATAGTTCTAAGAAGGACCTTGTCTCAAATGAGCCTTCTGTACATAAACTGCCTTTTTCTCAGCCTTTAATTTGCAACTGGAACACTTAGTGCAAGCTATAATGAGGAATTGCTCAACTTTCATAAGTAAATGAGTATCTGTGATTAAAACATCAATCACGGAAACACTAGTTCTATAAATAGTGTCTGAGTCCAAAGTCCATAGGTAGGGCTAAACACAGGCACATGCTTTGCTTTTCTTGTTAGATGTGTGTATGCGCACGTGTGTATGCACGTGACTATCTGATGTGTACTTGATTCTTCTTTTGAGAAGCAAAGAAGCACTGTTTGCTGAACATATGTGTCACCTGGATATTTTGATAAAAATTTTTGTTTTCCAATTTAAACCACCTATATGATGATTTGTAAAGTTTTAACCTAAAGTGTTTGTCCTTGAACTCACTCTGCTTAAAACCCGACTTATCTCTGATTTAGAGGCTTTCAATTTGGCTTTTCAGCAACACAAAATGAAACCTGACATAGGAGAAATCAGTCTATAAAATACAACCTATTCTTTTTATTTTGACCCAGTGGTAATAATAATTAATAATGTTGACACACTGCAGTGTGGCGCAGTTGCAAAGCCTGTGACCTTTGAAGTTAGTTGGATGACTGAATGTGCACACAGCTCAGTTATTATCTGAGGGACCATGGGCTAGTTTAAGTTTTTAATCTGTTTCCTCATCTCTAAAATGGGGGAAGTAATAGTACAAACCTCATAGATTGGTCTAAATGAGAATTGGGTTTCGCGTGTCACTAACAGAAAAGCCTAAAGAATGCAGTTCTATACAGATCTGTAGTCTCTCCATCTCCTGTTTCCTTATAGTGGGAAGTAGGTGGATGAAGAGAAATGAATTAGGATTCTCTTATGTCCTAGGACCAAGATGGCAAAAGTGCCCTGAGTGGTTCCCTTAGGCTCTTGCTCCCCCTTTACCCTGCTTTATTTCTTTTTCCTTATGTGTTTGGCTGGGCTTTCATTCTCGTCTACTTATCATCATTGGTTCTAAAGTCTAGGTACTGTCCTCTTCTCTTATTTCCCCTGTGTCATTACCTTCTAGGGGAAGGCAAGAAAGGTCTCTTCTCAGCAGGGGTGAATACACGAGATGGAATCACTCACCAGGCATTCCAGAGACATAAAATTACCACTTGAACTTCCAGGGTCTTCACCCTGGAGAAGACGACTAGGGAAGAGGGGAAAAAAGCATAGCAAAGGACATGGGGTTTTTCATGGAGCAACTATGAAAACACCCAAGTGTTTCCAGTACCTCAAAAGGGGCACATTACCCAATAATGGTCTGATTCCAGATCATCTTCCAAAGTGATGGATTAAGGAGGCGATCCTTGAGAGTCTAGGCAATAATCCAGAACAGTGGCCTTTAACTTGTCTTCAAATACACTAGTGTATTACAAATCGTTTATGGTAAAGTACCACTGAAAGCAAGTGATTTATTAAAAGACTAATTTAGAGCAGTTTTCTCTAATGTCATTTACACTAATCTCAATGATAAAATAATTTCTGTAATAATGTTACTCTCATTTATCTCACTTGCATTTGTAGATGTTTTCTTGAATAGAAGGAAAAGGGAAGGAATGAAGTTATATTGAGGTTCTGGTATACTCATGGAGATTTCCTATAGCATATAAACTAGCTGCCAGTAGAAACTTAGATGATTTCTTAATCTGACACCTGCCCCATATTGGTCACATCTGCTACCCTCTGTTTCTTAGTTGTTTTTAGCAGAATGAAGTTGAAAATACACATGTCGACATTTTTATTTTTGCTGACATTAAGGAAGTAGAGTGTGGGAAAGGCTTCCCTCTCGTTTTCACATTGGCCTGGCTGGGAAGAAAGGAACCCAGGTGTGGTGAGCAGGTGGTGGAGCTGAGAGGGGGAATGGAAAGTTAGTGAACTGCCAGGGCCTAAAGGAAGAAAGAGAGAGGTTCAGGGGTGTCTGTTTGGGACAGAAAAAGAATCCTGGTTGTTAGGCTGCCAAGGGAATTCCCAAGGATCCTCACCAGGAAAAGAGCCCACTCTAACTCTGCTGAGCCATATTTATTAAAATGTTTCTGTAGGCCAGAAGTCTGGGAATTATTTGACAGTTCAGAGTATGTTTTATTCATTTTTAAAGGCCGAGCACATAGTGCAGGGCCTAACATATACATCAAGTACTTGATACAAATGTATTAAGTGATCCAAGCAACCATCTTCCTTAAATCAGAGCTTCGGCCAGCCCCTACACTTTATCACCTTTCTTCAAAAAAAAAAAAAAGATTTTACTTATTTATTTGAGAGAGAGAGAAAGCACACACTCACAAGTGGTGAGCCAGGGAGGGGTGCCAGAGGGGCAGAGGGAGAGGGAGAAGCAGACTCCCCGCTGAGCAGGGAGCCTGATGCAGAGCTGCATCCCAAGACCCTAGGATCATGACCTGAGCCCAAGGCAGCTGCTTAACTGACTGAGCCACCCAGATGCTCCTATACTTCATCTCCTAAATTAATTCCTATTTCCAGTTTGAGGAATGCTTTTATTTCATTTGCAAAGCAGAAGTAACTGAAACATCCCCAATCCATCAAGTTCACATTATTAACTTTTATCATCCCTCCCCGAGAGTTAGACTCACTCCTCAAAAGCCACAAACCCCAGAGGGATGATCTTTTAAAACTCATCATTACAATTTTAAACATTGACATAACCACCAGGGGAAATAGGAGGAGAGTTCTTCCTAAGAGCATGGACGTTCCGGTGTGACTAAATTTACGTTATTTAAAAATCGCTAAGAAAAATGATCTTTAACCCTAAAGGATTGTAACACCTGTGGTATTTTATATAGTATCAATAGATGTGAGGTGATATGAGGCCTAATACTTACAGACTTGGACATCAGCCTACAAGGCCACGCACTGTGCCCGAGGCAAGCATAGAGTCGAGGTAGGCTGTGTCCTCTGTTGGCTTCTACTGCTGCTATTCCCAGCACTGTCTCCTTGGAGCGAAGCTGCCAAAGTGCCGGCGCTCTGGGATTAATAATTTGAAGTGAGGATGTTTTTAGAAGCGAGGTAGGAGGCACGACGTGGGGGTGGTATGCACCGAAGTGTGCCCGAGGTAGGAAAGGAGCAGCAGTAGTTGAGGAAGAAGGAGATTTCAGAGAGCTAGTAGTGAAGAGCTTTCTCTCCTTTTGAGATCTGCCCGAGTGTTTCCTCTTAGTATCTCCAAAGGGCATCTGTCTTTATTTCCAAAATGAACAGATCAACTCCGCCCGTCAGCTCACTGCTGGCCACAGGAATGGACCAGTCCCCCAGGAGCCAGTGGCCAGACTGGGCCGGGATCTGAGCGATGGGTGGACAGCACGGCCACTGCCATGGTCAGATGAGCATTTCTCGGCTGTACAGGCAGAGCCACAATCTGGGATAGGAGTTCACACTCCTGACAGTTTGTTCTCAACACAGTGCACCATGACTCGAAAGACTGAGATAGGCGTTGGGCTTCCGGGAGGCTATGTGAATTTGGTACATATCTAAAGACTTGTACATAACATAAAGATATGGGGCGGGGGATCCCTGGGTGGCTCAGCGGTTTAGCGCCTGCCTTCGGCCCAGGGCGTCATCCTGGGGTCCCGGGATCAAGTCCCACATCAGGCTCCCTGCATGGAGCCTGCTTCTCCCTCTGCCTGTGTCTCTGCCTCTCTCTCTCTCTCTCTCTCTCTGTCTTTCATGAATAAATAAATAAAATCTTTAAAAAAATAAAAAATAAAAAAAATAAAGATATGGGGCATTTGGAAATACCTAAAGCCATCTGATATAAAACTGTAGTTATTGGTTAAGTTAAAGAGTAAATACATTGCTGTTTAGATGGTTGATTTTGTCTGCTTGTTGCCAAATGTGGAATAGTGAAAAACAAGCAAGCAAGCAAACAATTCACTATTCTCTTACTAAGAGACAAAGTCAACTCAGTTTGTACTCAATAACTTTTCACAGAATCTACGTATTTTCATGATGGAAACTTTTTAGACTCTCATTAGGGTTTACTGGGAGTTCGCTACCTTCACAGGATGATCTCTCTACTTTGTGGAGTCATGTCAAGTTCATGAGGACTCGATGATACTTAGAAAACACCTAGTCCAAACTTCCCAGACTCGATTCCTATTAAATACAGTTGTTGAGTACAAGCGACGTACATGAAGCCTCAGTGTCAGAGAGACAGTAGGGCGTAGTGGGGGCTAGCGTGAAATAAAGAGATAGCACATACTGTTATTTAGCTCCTACCCAGAGAATAACCATCAGTGTTTCATTTTGAATAATAGATCTCTTGATTTTTAAATACTGGCTTACTTAAAAAAGAAATACCTGCAAGCCAAATAAAACATGATCTTCCTGCTGGACCCAGAAACTGCCAGTTTTTAATTTTTAATCTGGTGCATACATCTTCGAACCTGAGGTCGGGACAGGTCAAGTGAAGAGCACCAGGTCTCTCAGATGCTTGCCGCCAAGGATTCTTCTGCTCTGAGAATCTATATGTATAGACGTGAAATCATCCCCACATGAAAGGAGATTGCATAGGCATTTCCATTCACTTAATGAGAGCTCAGCCCCTGACCCTGACATAGACAGATTTCTGTTCTCGGACAGCTTTCAGAACATGTTCAACATGAAAACAAGACCAAATCTCCACACCCATTTGTCATAAGCAATTTTTACTCATTCGAGGATGCAAGGGGAAATGTACATCCATTTATTAACCTTCGAGCTGATTAAAATTCTTATTAGCATTAAAATTCTAGTTGCTTCATTTTTACCTGAATTTTTTAAGGAGAAATAATTTGTAGGATTCAAAGAAAGCCATGCTTAGGAAACAAAGTAACTAAGTATAAATTAAAAATTCATGCTATGTAGAAGAAAATAGTTAGGGACAGGGCATAAGAATCATGGAGGGTTTTCTGAAATAACTGATCTTTAAATCATTGTTTTGAGGGGCTTGAGAAGCTAATTTAGGATGAAGGACGGAGCCTTCCAAAATGATGTAATGGCAAAGGCAATGCCAAAGTCCAATGAAGTGGAATCCACGATGAATCAAATATCTTTTGCATTTTTGAACAACAGATTTTAAAAAGTGTATCAGGAGAAAGCAAATTCATATCAGAGTAAAATAGAAGAAAAACAATTAAAAATTTCTAGCTTGTATTCAGCGGCCCTGTCCTACACAGCCATAATTCAGAATAAAAATCTGGAGCTGATGCAAAATTCTGAATCCTGATGATATCTGCCATATTGTACTTATTAAGGCAGATGCATAGGCACAGACTATCACATTTTAGATAAACTGTCAACAGGAATTGAAGCAAAAAAGATGCTCTGATGACTGAGAATATAGGGAACACAAATGCTTAACTCCCTCAAGCGTTTAATTTACCCAAAGTTGTACATTATAGAGAAAGAGAAGAGTCTCCCATAGACATAATATGGTTGTTTTAATTTTAGGTTATTTAGGAATCAAGATCCTAAAAAAACCACCAAGAGTCTATTCCCATAAAACATCTTGATTATCCCCCCTAAACCAGATCTCCTACTTTGCTGGACCATTTGCAATTCAGGCTTAAAAAAGGATCCTCTGCAACTCCTTTTCTCCAGAAAATTAGTAGATGCAAATATGATTTTTTTTAAGGAGCTCTGGAGCTCTCTGTCCAGCTGTTACTGAATTAGCCAGAGCTCCAAGGTCCCTGGAGGTGCCTGTGACTTTGGGACTTTTTACTCTCTAGCCTTGAGTTTTTTCAGGGTTTGCTTGGTTCTTCGGCAAGTATCACAAGCTGTGACTATTGACTAAAGCAATCTTCCCAGGGCTGGCTTGGGTATCCATTGGGTTTAAGACACAAGAATTAACATTTTTAAATTGAATCTGGTGTGTAAGGCCAAGAAAGCGCCGTGCCTCAGATCACACAGCTGGTGCCCACAATTTTTCTGCCACATCAGTCCCCTGGGACAGAGATCACTGCACTGTCACTTAGAAAGGCTCACTGCATTGACACTCAATTTGGGAGGAAGGGCTGCAGGAATAATTAAATTCCCTTCCCCCCACCACTCTGGAGCCATTCAAATCCTCTCTTCAGACCCTATTCCTTCTCCCCCTAGCAGAGAATCAGTAAAGAATTAGAAAGCAGAGATCTAGATTTTAGCCCCAGCTCCAACAATGATTAGGACAAGCTACTCACTCGTTTGGGACTCACCTGGAATCTTTTTATTTCCTGGTATGTATTAAATGCAGGACCAAGCAGTGGTGTTCAAACCTGACTACTGAAATCACTTTAGGACCATCACAAAATAATAGGTTTCTAAGCCCTGCCTCCAGATGCAGATTCAGATTCAATGGGTCATATTTAACCTTCCAGTTAAGGGTAAGTTATTACTGCCTAGTAATAATAATTCAGCCCCCCAATTATGCTGCTAGCTTTAAAATATAACCGACAAGCTAATTACAGACATGAAAAATTAGAAATCTGTTATTGTGTTGCCAACTCCAATAAGCCCAGATAAAAAGCTGTGAACATTTTTCTTACTGGCATTCAAGACAGTAAGTAATCTAAATTGTAAGTGCATTTACATCCACCCCCCTATGAAATTCAATAATGTCTTTTCAATTCAAATGCAGCCTCTAAATGTTTTTACTATTCCAGACTTGAGTCTCAGGCAAAAAAAAAAAAACAAAAAAAAACACAGGTACAGAGGTGATCACTAATCTGAACATTCTGATGTGGCAAGAAGGAGATGAAAAGAATCAAAGACATCTTTCTAAAAAAAGTGGATCTCCATATTTGACCGAACTCCAAATCATCTCAAGGCACCTGAGTATTTCAACTGATGCTGTTCTTCTGGTTAAAGGTATAATTTTATTCAAATAAAACAGAACAGATCACTGTTTCATTCCGTGGGAAAGAGCAAGAGCTGAAAGAAGCTCACCAAACATTTTAAAAAATACGAGTGAAGGCTTTCTCATCGGATTTTATCTCCTCAAGATAGCCATCAGGATGCAGCAAAACACACAGAGGTTAATGTCTCAAAATGAATACAAACCTATTTAAATATTTAACCAAAATGATGAACAAGTCATAGAGCAACTGAAGAATAAAATCTGGCAGGTTCTGGCCTTCCTTTTGGGGTTGTGAGCACCAAGTGGTCTGTTTCATCTTCATGAAGCTGTGGGTTTCCAGAAAGCATGGGACTTTCTACCCAAGAGGCACACAGGAAAGAGACTTAGAGAAGAGAAAGGTTTGCTGGACTTGTGACAGTCACTTGATCACCCCTGTCCCTCTGTGCCAGTGATTGTCCTTGTGTTCTGAGAAATCAAATGCTCATACTACAATGTGGTGTATCATGTGATTTCAATTGTTTATTAAATTCGATCGAAACAAGGCCTAGCCAGTAAATTGTTGCAAAAGAGACTTTCGTAAAGGCAGGAAATGACAGATTTATGATGTTATGGCTATTTTGTCTAGAGTTTAAGAAACCAGTAGTATTAGGAAAAGAAATCTTAGGTATAAAATAAATAGCAACTTGCGAATGGGATTTTAGTCTAAACAGAAATTCTGCTACAATTCTCTCCCCCGACTCAATGTTCATTCTTTTCTTTCCTAAATGATTCTTTAAAAAAATCTCACATTACCCACCTCATTCTTTGCTTCCTCCCTCTATAACATTGTCCCTTCCTCACTGCCCATCCAGATCCATTCATCTTTCTTAGACTAGCTCACCTTCCACCTCCTCCTTGAAGCCTTTCCAGATTAATGCAGTCTGCAAGGTCTCCTCACATGACTATACTGCTGTGAATCAATGGCAAGTCATGATGTCTTGCCGTTCTCAGGGCAGCTTGGCTATTCAGAATACTGTGTAAATGCTTATGTATCAGATCTCCCCAACTGCCTCTTGGGATCTTGCAAACTGGAAGCATCTCTTCTTTGTCACTTAAAACAGTAGCTTCTGGACTTTTTGGAACATGATGCATAGTAAGATATACATTCTACATCATAGTCCTATGTGTATATATACCTACGAATATATATTTGATTAAAAAGTTCCATGAGCTATACTTACTTATCCTTTTATTCTGTTTTACTCTATTTTATTTTTTAAAAAAATAAAAATAAAAATGCCATCGGACCCAGTAAACTGACTTCACAATGGGTTGTGACCATTCTAGAGGGGCATTTACTGATTACTATGAGACTACTGTATATATTTCCCTCACTTAAAACATAATGTAAAAATTGTATGAGACCTTTTGGTTCTCTTTAGCACGTGTTTCTGAGTTACTTTTTTTTTTTTTTTCTCATTCTGTTTTTCAGACCATCATACTTGCGCCTCTTGGAGTCATCTGGGACAGTTAAATCCTTGCATTGACAGTCTTTTCTGTCTTTTTGCCCTGAGCACTGTTATCATACATATAAGATTCTCTGCATTTCTATAAAACTCCATTTTCTCATTCCCTTTTATTTTCACCATACGCAAAGTAGGTAGTAGACATTTCGTGGATGAAGAAATTGAGGCACAGAGAATTGTGACTTTCTCAAGGGCATGTCTCCCTTTTAATCAGGTTATTACAGGTTCATAAGTAGAGTTTCTAGACATTTGAAGATTATAAAGTTGGGTGACACGAACAACATAGTGCCTCCATATAAATGACATCCCTAATTTACCCAGGGAACCAGTTTCCGGACCAGAGGAGTTAGCGGCTCTATGGGATTTCAGTTTGAGGCTCGATTCGCTTCCTTTCAACCTCCTCTTTCCATCTTTGTCTACTCACAGTGTTTCACCCACCTAGAGCTACTTGTTATTCCTGGGCCTCTTCATTCTTTGGTCCTTGTACCAGGACGGCTCCTCTCTCTTCTCTTTACCAGACCAGTTCCTCTGGTCCTCCAGGTCTCTGGGCACCTCCTTGTCCTCTCTACCTCCACAACCTGGATTCCCAGCTCCCTGTGCAGGCCCTGTCAGAGCACTTAACCAGCTGGTACTTCCTGCCTCCCAAGTTTGGCCGGCAGAGGCTGTGTCTCACTCACTCTTCTATTCCACAGTCTAGGGCCATGGTGAGTTCTGGGTAGACAAATGTTGAATGCATGAATGAATCAATGAATGAGTACATCGAGGGCAGAAACTGTTACCACTGAAGAAACTCAGGTGTGAGCTAGGGCTGGAATTGTGTGTCTTGAATCTCTGAGGCCAGTCTTTTAGGATTTTGGATTCCGTGACTGTTATCTTAATGCTTCCCCATAAGCTGTAGAGTTTCTGACTGGAAATTCTTCTAGTGAAGGAGAGCTGTACCTAATATATTCCTTTACATATATTTGAGGCACAATCAAGAAAATTTCGCAGGGTCAAATAATTAAGGCGAGTGTACTGAGGCGATTAAAAAAATTTCACTCAAATTTCAAAACACCTTGTTGGACCCCACCCCGACCTCCAACTGAGACTGATCTGATTCAGGTCATGCTTCAGGACTCGACCTCCCATACCAAGCTCAGCGCTTTTGATTTTGTCCTCATCATTTCCATAAAAGTCCAGTTAGTGACGAGGTGAAGCATCACTACCACACAACATACTCTGCACGGATCTCCATGAGTTCCTCTGCTCTGTTTCCAAAATAAATCCCAGTGATATAACATCTAGACTCGCAGGGGCTATTACTACTTTTTTTTTTTCTGTTTATGAATCAACAACCAATTTCCTCCCCTGCCCCTCACCAACACATAAAAACTTGGAAAGTGCCCTTTGTGATTCTATTTTAAAAACATTCTCTAATACAAACTTCTGTCGTTCACAGATAGCGAGACAGAGCAGATTTTCTTCTTTATGCTGTGACTCGTGTCTTTATACCCAGACTTAGGGCAGGCCAATGGTGAACACAATGGAAAAAAAAGAATAGTTTATAACTAGAAAATAAGCACATTCGAGAGAAGTACACTCAAAGCATTATCGAAGTAAAATATGCAGCAGTGCCAACAAGAGCAAACAAAAGCCCACGCAAGAGATGTGTAAATATTTCATGAAGCTAAGCCTTAATCAACTCTCTCTCCAAATCTTGCTGGTGTTGTAAACACTTCAGTTTCTTTCAGTCCCATCATGACCCAGATTCCTCGCAAAAATAAAATGAAAACATGGTTCTTTAACAAACGGGTCGTGAAAAATATTCAGGTGGGTCATACCCAGGTATTGCTTTAACAGGAAGGAGATACCTTAATGAAAGGCAGTTGCTCCTTGGTGACTCTGAGCTTCCCTTGCCTCCTTGCCTTTTCCCCCAGGGCCTCTGCTGCTTTCTGGGCATTCACATCATCTTAACCTTGAACTGCCTACCCCCTAAGCAGAGATCTCTCCCAGTGCTTTTTCTGGAGGCCCTTTAAATCCGACAGTGGTTTGCCGCCTTCCCACCCCCCAAAATCCACTTCCCAGTGTCCAAGTACCTCCCTTCCCCTGCACCGCCCCCCCTTTCATTGTCCATTGTTGCGTCTGAAATTTTGCGTATACCCTTTAGATCTGCCTGGATAGGATGAAAATCTGTTGTGTGTATTGGCCGGCACTGTTCTTCAGATGTTTTCTAAAATCCATCTCCCAAGGACCATTTATAGCCCTTAGTCTCTACCTTGATTTAATGTGGTTCCAAAGTTCACCTCTAGATACTGAACAGGTCTCTACAATGCTTTCCCTTTATCAACCTCTGCCGGCCCTCCTTCTCTCTCCACCTATTTCAAGAAAAAAAAAAAAATATATATATATATATGTACATGTGTGCGTGTATTAATGCATATACACACACAACCATAGTGTTTCGACTCTAAAGAGAATAAGCACGGGAAAACGAGGAAAATGCAAGTACAGTATTGCCACACGCGCGCACACACACCTATCTGGATTGCACAGTGTGCAGACCCGACTGATTCCCCCCCACCCGAGAGCGGGGACAGCAGGCATCTTCTTCCCTTTACCTTCGAAGCCAGAGTCTAAGGGAGCAATGACCTTGCAGAGAAATTCATCACCTGCGAGAAAGACTGGCCCCTCCTGGGGCGCAGGATGGGATGGGGACGAGAGCAACAGGCAAGGAAGGGGTCACCGGGCACAAGGTGGGGCCCAATCCCTCGGCGGCGGTCCCGGGCACCCCGCAGAGCTGCGGCGGCGCGGGCGGGACGCGGGGCGGGACGCGGGGCAGGGGCGCGGGGGGCGGGGCGCGGGGGGCGGTCCCCCCTCCGCGGCCGCCGCTCGCCTACCTGCTCTGCCCGGCTCTGCCCGGCTCCTCTCCCCGGCGCCGCGGGGCCCCTGCCTGCGCTGCGGCGGGGTTTCCCCGTCGCATGTCCCAAGCACGGCTCTCGGCGCCTCGCGGGTGGCCCCGGCGGGCTCCGGGGCGGCGGTCCCGTTGAGACCCGCGCCGGGAGCGAGCCGGGCGCTCGCAGGAGCTGGAATTACTATGCAAAGAGCGCAGGCGGCGCGCAGGAGGCGGGCTGGACCGCGGGGCCGCCCCCGCCGCCGGGCGCCGAGCCAGCGGGGGGCGCCAGTGCACGCGCCCGGCCGCGCCTCCTTCAGGCCCGGGGCGCCCACCCGGCCGCGCGGCGGAGGGGGCTGCGGCTTCGCGGGCGGCGGCGGCGAAGGCGAAGGCGAAGGCGAAGGCGAAGGCGGCGGGACGCCGAGCTCCGCCCCCGCCGCGCCCCGGCGCAGCCGGCCAGGTCCCGGGGGAAGGGTTCGCCGCGGGGCTGGCGGCGCCCCCGGGCCCGGGCGGGAGGGAGGCGTAGGGCTCCGCTGCGAGGCGACCGGAAAGTTAGGAAGGAGCCGGAGGTGGAGGCCGGGGGCGGGGGGCCGAGGGCGGCTCGGCAGGAATTCTGGCCCCTGCTCCGTGCCGCAGGGCACCGGCCTCCATGTCTGTGTCTAGACTCCGGCTGGCGGGGTCTGATGAAGCCACGCGCGGTGAAGATCGGAAAGCAGGGACCCCCCCCAGGGAACCCCCCCCGCCACCGCCGCCGACGTTTCGTGTGTGTTGCAAAACGTACAGTATCCTGCGTATTTGGAGCTGGCGTTGCGGACAGTCTTCTGGTCTTTCCCCACTCCCCCGCCCCCATCCGTGGGCGTGGATGGCTTTGAAAGGGTCCCTGCTGAGTGGCTCCAGCAATGCTAAGTGATATGCAGTACGGTCAGCGGCTGCGGATGGTGCAAACGGCACCATGCAAAGAACCATTATTGAGTGAGTATTGTTGGCAGGCACTGTGCAAAAAAAATGCTTTCTGTGTGCCTTCTCTAATTCCCACAACTCGGTGAGGTGGGTATTATTCTCCACTGTACTGGCAAGAAAACAGGTTTCCATGATTCAGACACGTTGCTTGAGGTCGCACCGGAGTGAGCTGCACCAGCGGGAGGCAGACCACTCCAGAATATGTCCTCTCGACCAGTGCACAAGGACTCACCCAAGGATCTTGTTGAAATGATTGGTTCTGATTCAGTAGGTCTGGTGTGGGCCTGGGGATCTGCATTCCTAAAGGGCTCATGGTTTTTGTCCATGCTGCTGGCCAAAGGACCAGACTTTCTAAACTAGTAGGCCAGGGTTTTGAAGTAAATTATTTCATGCCAGCTCTAGTTGATTGAGGCAACTTTCTGAAGTTGGGTTAAGAAGGACCCTAAGGCTGTGTCTTAGCTCTGGGTCAAAATGCAGTAATCAATTCATCATGTTCAATTTGGCTGATGGAGAGAAGGTTATCACACATGTGCTGGGTGGCCCTCCCTGTGGTCAGCCCCTTTCAAAACAACAAGGGCAGTTACCTTTTTATGGTGGTTATATTTTTTTTGTTTTGTTGGGTTTTTTTTTTTTTTTTTTTCATTTAAGGCATTGGTGCACCAACGTCAGATGTCTTTCTTCTAGTTCTCACCTTCATTAAGAAAAGCTCGGGCAAAGTTTTACGCCCAAAGTTTGTGTAGAATGAAACACTTTACAAAGCGCTCACATAAATGATTTTCTCTGTCTTCATAACAACACTGTAAGGCAGCAATAATTTCATGTTACAGGAAAGAAGAACTGAGGTGGAGTGATTTTTCTTGAGACTAACAATTAATACGCAGGCAGTAGGGGCTAGACTGTGACAGGTTTCTATTTTGGGGGTTGTTTTTACTAAACTACTGTATTAGTTCCTGCTGCCACTGTAACAAATTACTACAAATGTAGTGGCTTAATACAACACGAATGTATTATCTTACAGTTCTGGAGGTCTAAAGCCTGAAAATGGGTCTTATAGGGCTAAAATCAAAGGATCAGCAGGGCTATGCATTCATTTTGGAGGCTCTGAGGGGATAATCTTTTCCTTCCTTATTGTTCCTACCTAGCTTCTAGTGACAGGCTCCATTCCTTGGCTTGTGACTACATCACTCAGAGCAGATTTCTATTGTCTTATCTCCTTTTATTCTGATATTCCTGCACCCCTTTAAAGATTTTACTTATTCATGAGAGAAGCAGAAAGAGAGGCAGAGACATAGGTAGATAGAGAAGCAGGCTCCCTGTGGGGAGCCCAATGGGGGAATCGGTCCAGGGACCCCGGTTACACCCAGAGTCCAAGGCAGACGCTCAGCCACTGAGCCACCCAGGTGTCCCCCCTGCAGCCCTTTAATAAACATCATTGTGATTACTTTGGGTCAACCCAGATAATTCAGAATAATCTCTCCCATCTCAAGATCCTTAATTTACACATCTACAAAGACCCTTTTGTCATGTCTGGTAACATATTCATAGGTCCCAGGGATTAGGATGTAGAGATATTTTTGGAGGATCATTATTATGCCTCCCTAAACCTCACTTAGTACCTATCCTATAGTACTTATACTATACGTTACTCATCCCTCTCTTCTGCTTGATTTCTGACTGCTAGGACGTTCTTTCAATGGAAAAATTCACTTGAAAGTCATGCAAGAGACTATAACAAATGTGCAGCGGCAAGAAATACCCCAAGAACATCAAAAGGCCATGAAGATCTGTAAGAATATGGTCGTGAAAGGGACATAAGGGATTAGAGGCTGCCTATTGGTCTGAATGACACTAAGATAAACCTTAGGGGAAGTCCTAACCACCATTAAAGGCCGCCTTTAGCTATCAGAATGTTTCAAAATTCTGCTTCTCAAAGAGTACACTGTTCCAGGATAAATAATGCAAGTCAAAACTCATGCAAAAAGAATATAACATCAAATTCCAAACCGAGTGATGGTTTTCAAAGTGATGAGAAACATTCAACCAGCATGTCAAACGAAATCAATAAAAATTATTGAACACCTTTTATGCTCAGGGCATTTATAGAAACATTCTGCTGTAGAGAAGTTTATCATTTCATTGGCACACAGAATTTATGAAAAATGGAATAATAAAGGATTTCAACAGAAGAAATGATTGGAGAAGCAACAGGAGATGGTACGTGATTCATCATTAAGTGAATTAGATAAATTGGGGAGTTAGGTTTATACAGGAGAGTGGATATAAAACTGGAAAGGTAGGTTGGAAGGTTACGATGCTCACGATCTTAAATGTCAAACTAAGGAGTTCAGACTTCCCTGCAATAAGAACAACCATAATAACATCTTATGCTTTATATCGCCTGATTATTTACCAAGCACTTCTTACATATTTTCAGTCATTTGACTTCCACCCCTAAGCCCCCAGAAAAGCAGGCCTGAGCATGCGTGTGCCTCCCTCCCCCTACACAGACGCACGCGTGCAAACACACACAGAGAAGGAAATGAAAGCCTCTCATCAAAGAGGTGTGTTCTAGACCGTTCTATGTAAAAATTCAGCTCCCACCCCGCTTATCTGCCTTTCTTTTTTCCTTCTCACCCTGCCAGCTTTATGTTTTTCCACGGGGCTTGCTACTGCATCTTGATAGAGTTTATTGATATCTATTACCTATGAGGGCAGGGACTTTGTCTCTAGTTTGTTTCTATATCCTTATCACCTAAAATAGTTTCCAACACTTGGTAAGTGCTCAGGAGATATCTGTTGAATGGATCATCATCTCCAGTTTACAAACCAGGAATCCAAATCATCATGAAGTCACCTTCATGATGTCTGACAGCTAAAAGTACCTTTCCCAAGACGGAGTCCCGATGTCTAGCCCCTGCTTGTCTGATAGTATATTTTCTATCTGAGTGAAAGCTGTTAGTAGTGCTTAACCAGGGGCCGCAATGTATTTGAAAAAGATAAGAATTTGAGACTGGAATCTTCTCTAAATGTCACATCTTTCCTAAAAACTTCTTCAGCTTAGCTGGATTGGCAAGAAGCATTGGCAGGAGGAGTTACCAACAGTAGATCCTGGAGGGCTGCCATCACTCCTACGCTAGTTGGCACTGAGGAATACTGTAAGTTGCTTTGTAATTGTTCCCTGGTAATGCACGTGGGCATGTCTTGACACTCGGGGTTATAGGCTTTTTGGTCTCAGGGACCATAACTACTATGTCCTTTATATCCCCACATTCAGCCCAGTACTGGCCTCTAAACAGACTTATCACTGCGTGGCTACAAGAAGGCTGCTGCCATCACTACAAAAATTCTATCATTACAAACTACATTCAAAGCAATATAGGGGATCCAAATGTGCCACCGCAAAATATGCCGCTTTGGCAATAAGCATTATTTTGAGCTGGAGGCAAATGGGAACCAACAGATGCAGAACAAAGCCTTCTTGGAGCTTTCCTTATCTGACAAAAAAACAAACTTTTGAGAAATGAGGATGGCCATAAACCCCCTTTCCTGGGGAAGTTTTATGGCCATGAAGAAGACAGAGCCCATCCCAAGATGGGTCTGTAAACAGATCTTACTAAAATAGCCCTTGTCTTTCATTCATTAGGTTCCCCTCATATATTTACTTTCCCACAGTTTGCTGTCCCTAAAAGCCTGTACCCCTTTTTCCTTTGTCTTGTCACCTTTCTACAAACATTCTTTGTTAAGATCAGCCCACTGGTTTGAGTTATGCACCACTGAGTTTCCACTGCATCTAGGCAGGGTGCATGTGTAAATCAACTCTGTTTCCTTTTCCCTCCTTAATTTATCTTTGTCTGTCTAATTTGTAGGGCCTCAGCTGGAGAAGCTAGGAGGATAGAGGGAAAAGATTTCTGTGCTCCTCTCCAACAGGAAGAAAAGAATTCCTGTGGAAAAAGAAACCTCTAATTTTTTTTCATGCAAGAAAAATTATTTTCCAGAACCCACTCTCCTAGTCCCAAGTATTTGGTCAGAATTCAGTCACCACCACATCACCCAGGGAGCCTCTGAAAATGAGCACCTAGCAAGGAGGAATGGGCTTGCCTAGATTTTTTTTTTTAGGCTAGACATCCTGGTGCCCCAATCAAAACTGAGGTTCTGTCAGTAAGGGAGAAGGAAGGTCAGCTTCTTCTGGGATCTTAGCTGCATCTTTCACAGAGAATCAGTATAGAAACACCGAAGATTCACATTTGGCCCGTTTTGATGTTACCTGAGTGCATTTGGTTTTCTGGAAGACCATAGCAAGCCATATAGGTCAGGTTCCTACTTATTTTCCTCCTCCCCTCCCTCTTTCCTCTCTTCCTGCATCCCTCCCTCCCTTCCTGCCCAACCACCTCTTCCTGTCCCTTCTCTTCTGATACAAAATAGCCTTCTGCAGCGTCATTTTTTGTATACTTACTTTTCCATTGTATAATCAATTTCCTATTTAATGTTTAGATTATCTCTGTCTGGAATATTCTTAAACTAGTCTTATTCAATTGATCAGATAAGAGAAACTCAAATCACTGGCATCATCTCTTGCTGCTCCCTAACTCACATTTTCTATTCCTGTGATAGTTTTTAGAACATGTTAGTATATTGTTCTACAACACGAGGACTTTGCTTTTATTTGTACCCGCCCCCCCCCTGAAATGCCCTTTCTTCATAGCCACTTACCAAATTCCTAGTTGCCTTTCAAAATTCGATTTAGCTTTCACCTCCTCCAGGAACACTTGCCAAAACCACCCATTCTCATATTTAATTACTTCCTCCTCTGGGATATGCCTGAATCAAGTATCAATCTTTGTTGTAGTTATTAAAATACTGTACTTAATTTGTATTTTTGTCTGTCTCCTTAATGAACTCAGTGTTCCATGAGGACCAAGCCCTTGAATTATACTATTTTCTTTTTTTTTTAATGTTTGTTTATTTATTTTTAGCAATCTCTGCCCTCAGTGTGGAGCTCAAACTCACTACCCTGAGATCGAGGTAGTATTACACTTTCCTCTGACTGAGCCAGCCAGGCGCCCCTGCGTTATGCCATTTTCTATTATCAAACTTAGCCTATTGATTGTTCACATTTGTGGAATTCAAGACAAACCATTTTTTATTTTTATTTTTTTAAAGACTTTATTTATTTACTCATGAGAGAGAGAAGGAGAGAGAGAGAGAGGCAGAGACACACACAGGCAGAGGGAGAAGCAGGTTCCATGCAGGGAGCCGGATGCAGGACCCGATCCTGCGACCCCAGGATCACGTCCTGGGCCGAAGGCAGGTACTCAACCGCTGAGCCACCCAGGCATCCCAGGCAAACAATTTTTTAAAGAACTGATTCTGCTCCAGCTGTTGTGCTAGGCATTTTTAAATCAATTACTCTAATTACAGTGAGAGAAGACAGTAATCATTTCATAACAAAAGGTTTCTAGCTAAACTCTAAGACAAAGGAGTCCTACATGGCTTTAGGTTCTGAAAACTGGGGTTGTGTCTACACTGTTGTCATGAGTATGCAATGTGGAAGCATTTGGTTTTTACCTTTGGGCATTTTAGCCATTTATACTTGCAGATAACCATCACTTTCTACTTAAAAACTTCATGTCATACATGTGAACCTATATTTCATACAGGACCATTTTTCAAATGATGATTTTTGCTAGGTACTTTTAGGCTACAAGGAGCAGAAATCATGCTCAGTTCCCCTAAGCTGCTGAACACTTGTTTAAAGGGAAATAAGGGTGTCCTGGGAACTGTCTAGGGAAGACACCTGCTGCTTCCATCCTCTCAGCTTCCATTCTCCCCTTGCCAACCACTGCATCTCAGTTTTCCATTGAAGGCCCACATACCTCAGTCCATGTGATTAGGTGGAGCTGACCCTGACTCAGGGGGAAAAATATAATGTAGGATAGAGCAAGAGGAGAACCACCTGTCCCTGGCCTCAGTGATTGGTTCATGGATGGGTGCAAGACCCAAACCGTGGCTGGAACTCTTGGGGAAGATGGGGTCCCCTGGCTAGTAAAGTGTAAAACTGGAGCTGCTAATAGGGACCATTTGCAGACAGGCTGTGTAAAGGAAGCAGGAAGACGAAGGAAAGAAAAGCAGGGCTGGGAGATGGAGTGAAAGTGAAACAGTTCTTTTTCTGGTGATACGATTTTAAACCATTACATTCAGTCATCCTTGAATTTATGGTCTGCCACTGAATTTTACACTGGTTAATCATTTTCAAATTGGACTTGTCTCCCACAACTGAAGAGTTCTTATAGGCTCTTATAATAGCTGCATGGAAAAACTTAATGTATTTCTCAGGATACAGTAGCAGACCCATGATGGACTGTGATACTTATGGTCCAGTGAGAAATTCTCTGGTAACTTGATCACACTGTTCCTTTAGAAGCAGCCATCAGCTGTTGCTTCTTCTTTTCTGAACAATCTTCTAGATACTTTTTTTTCTGCTTCTCTCCTTACACTACTACCTAAACCTTTCTTTTTTTTCTGTGCAGATTGCATTCAAACTTTCCAGGAAAGAGAATCTGATTGACTGCTTGATACATTCTATTGAGTGCTTCATATACCTTAAATGTATTGAGTGCTTTCTTGTAAGTTGTTCCCTCTGGCATGATTTACCACTCCATATCTACCCCCTCATCACTTCATTTGGCTCATACCTGTTTAACTTTCAAGTCTCAGGTAAAGCCATTTCCTCTGCAAAGGCTATTTGAGTCTGTGGGATTGAGTTAAGTATTTCTACTTTGTGTTCATAAAGCACCTATCTGTTCATCACTGGGTATTTCATTGCTTATTTACTCATTTGCCTCTTTACTATCACCCTTAGACTGTAATTTCTTTGTGGATAGGAATTTTTTCTCTGGTTTATGTTTAGCACCTGGCACAGTGCCTAACACACAGTAGATACAAAAAAACAATATTAGTTAAGTGCTTAATAAAATATTTGCCAATATCCTAAGTCTCTGTTAAAAATTTCTTTGACCAGGGGCTCCTGGGTGACTCAGTTGGTTAAGTATCTACTTTCTGCTCAGGTCATGATCCCAGGGTCCTGGGATGGAGCCCCGCATCAGGCTCCCTGCTTATGGGGAGCCTGCTTCTTCTTCTCCTCCCTGTTTGTGTTTTCTCTCTCTCTCTCTCATAAACAAAATCTTAAAAAAATAAAAATAAAAATTTCATTGGCCAAAATATCAATGGGTCTCCAGAGTCAATTCTCTTAATCTAACTGGAGTGTAGCATCAGGAAAAGAGATTAGAGTATAACTGATGCAATGAAAGCCCTAGAGTGCCAAAAGTTCATACACACATTTAGCTAATGTCAATATAAATGCATAGTATTGGGGAGAGGTAGTGGGAGAAATACAGAAATAACAATGCATAGAGTATGCATCTGGCATGACATTTCACCATTTTGCATTGCATTTGGCTCCCAGGTCAATTGCTCCCTGCTATTCCCCGGGGGTGGGGGTGGGGGCTCTCATAATGGGGTCTTTTTAGCAGGCTGGGGATGATTCTGGTATTTAAAGGAATTTTTTTTTTTCATACAATATGACCCCTAATCACAAAAGAACCGTTTCATTTGGTATTAGATCAAAGGCTCACAAATCTGTTCTAATGCTGGAAGAAAGGGTCCAAAGGAGGAGTTAGAACTTTCTTCTAATGAAAAAAAACAAAACAAAACAAAAACCAAAAAAACCCAGATGTTAGATAGACGGACAGATAAGCTAGTATCGGATATATATTTTGCTGGAGAGCTTTGGATGTCCTTGCCTTTCTCTTGCTCCATGTTACCTCAGGATTTTCCCTACCTGTCCTCAAGCTTTTGAGTCCCAAACCCAGCTCTGACCAAGGCAGGCAGTAGACTTACAGCATGCAGCTGGTGGCCTATGGAAATCATCTCATTGAATTTCCATATTTGACATGGAACGACTGAGATGGGCCACAAGCCACCATATCTGCGATGATGATCCATCTTCCTCCCTGTTCTCCACTGTATTCTCTTGGCTCATATGGTCCTAATTCTGCTTGCTACCTCAGTAAAGCTTCATTTGCTGGTACTCCAACATGTTTGTCTGAGACCCTAACCCTTCTTAGCTCTTGCCAGCCCCTTTTTCTCCAATGGCAGTGGGCTAATGGTACCTAGGTGCAACCTTTTCTGGTAATTTGGTGGAGTTCAGCTATAAATTGGATGAACCTCCTGAAAAGAGAATGCAACTAGCATGTGACTTCAAATATAACCACTATCTGGAGACTGACTTCCCTGCCTCATTCACTTTGAACTCTACTCTACCCTTTTCCTATCTTAAAGATGTTAGCTCTATGTAATAAAATTTGCCCATTCTTTCAAACACTATTACTTTTTTTTCTGAGTCAGGCTCATAAATTGAGTTAGTTTCCCTAGTCCAATTTTTTCCCCCTTCTCCATCTGCTGAGATCACCAACATTCTCTATAAAAACATAATTATTTAATAGTACTCATCAGCTGATGAATGGATCTATATAGTGTGGTATATTCATACCATGTAATATTACTTGTCAATAAAAATCTTATATGTGTTCCATTCAAAAAAACAGGCAAAAGATCTGAATAGACATTTCTCCAAAGAAATACAAATGGTCAATAGGCACATGAAAAGACGTTCAAGGGATGCCTGGGTGGCTCAGTGGTTGAGCATCTGGCTTCCACTCAGGATGCCATCCCAGGGTCCTGGGGATCAAGTCCCACATTGGGCTCCCCAAAGGGAGCCTGTTTCTCCCTCTGCCTATGTCTCTGTCTTTCTTTGTGTGTCTCTCTGATAAATAAATAAACAAAATCTTTTAAAAAGAGAAAAGACATTCAGTATCATTAGCCATAAGGGAAATGCAAATTAAAACCACAATGAGATACTACCTCATATCCATTAAGAGGTCTACTGTCATACAACAGAATATAACAAATCCTGGCAAGTATGTGGAGAGATCAGAATGTTCATAGTTGTGAAAGGGAATTAAAAATGGTGCAGCTCTGTTGGAAAGTAGTTTGGCATGTCCCCAAAAGGTTAAACATAGAGTTACCATATGACCTGGCAATTACATCCTCAGTATATATCCAAGAGAAATTAAAGTACATGTTCACACAAAGACTTGTATTAAGATGTTCATAATAGCATTATTCATATCAGCTTAAAAGGAGAAACAACCCAAATACCCATCAACTATAGTACCTATATCCATAAAATAGAATATTATTTGGAAATAAAAAAGGATTAATACAGGCTACAGCATGGATAAGCTCTGAAAACATGCAAAATGAAAGAAGTCAGCCACAAAAATCTGTATTAAAAGATCCCACTGATAGCCAATCTATCCAGAATACACAAATCTACAAGAGTTGGAGAGTAGATTAGTGGTTTCCTAGGGATGTACAGCAGGAGAAAGGAGAAAATGGAGAGTGACTGCTAATGGGTATGGGTTTTCTTTTTGGGGTGATGAAAATGTTCTAAAATTAGATAGGAGTGATGATTGCATAACACTGTGAATATACCAAAAATATTGTACAATTTAAAAGGGTGAATTGTATACTATGTGAATTATATCTTTAAAAAGCTATTTAAAATATCATTCTAATAGCTAGTTTAGCCCAATAGAATACTTTTTAAAATTTCTTAACTTCTGTTATCCTAGGTTGAGCTCACAACCTTTTCATCTCTAACTCAGTTTCCTTAGTGCATCATCCTGATCATTGATACATATCCTGCCATATATATCAACCTACACAAATAAATTCATACTTTGGCTTGCCTATCCATGTCTTGTTGAGTTTTTTTAGTCTAAATAATTTCTCCAGAGTTTGATCACACTTGGGGTGAACAGAGAGAATTGATTTTAGCAAACTGCAAAGCTAAACTCCTGGCCTGTATTAGCCTCATACAGGTACTAGAGCCCCAGGAGATCCTGCCTAAAATAGCCAATCAGTCAGCCAGCTGGTCTCTTGCTCTTTCTTTTTGACAGCTCTAACCTACAATATATTGGATGGAATATTATTTTTCAATATAGAACCACAAGGATTCCTGCTGGAAATGTGCAGTATTGCATCACAAAAGAAAAATAAAACAAATAAATTCAAAATAAGATATAGTCCCTGATTTTGTTTTCTATATTGGATATGAAGCCCTTGCAAGAATAAAGTCACTTGGCATTTAGCATCACCACTACATCAGTCGTTAACAAGGACTGAATTAACGAATGAATAAATTCGAGTTATAATCACATTGTTTGTGGATGTTAAGTTGATCTAGTAATGAAATTGCACAACTCAAGGAATATATCTTGTATTCTATATAAATGATGCCTTCTGGATTTGTGCAGAATGGAAAATCTGATGTACCTAACAGCTCTTCTAGAATGGCAGTAGAACCTGGAAACTCGAAGGAAAAATGGATCTTCATATCCTGTCTTTCCTCATACCTTAATTAAAGGTAGAATTGTAACAGGTATCTCACTTTATTTCCTGAAACCTGAAGTCACTACAATACTCATTAGTGACAATGCAAATGGGTTGATACCTGTTCAAGATCCCAGAGAAATTTAGGCTATACTTGGCTCTTATGGATTTATAGACTCATATTCATTGATTAATGAGGTTAACATTGTAATACCCAGTTGCCTTAATTTTCTATGGCTGGTATTCATCATGATGTAGTAGCTTAGACATTACTAATTTTTTGGTGAGGATCTAAATAGAATCCATTTTATAGATTCACATCCAGTTCGGTTGCTATGTCTTTAACCTGCTTTTTTGGCATGGATGAATGTAGAACCAATACCTAATCAGTCTGTAAGTGCAAATAATATGGTGGAACAGAACTAAAAGTCATGATTCCCTTTCCTAGGAGACATGGTTATTGACCATGGTAAATATGAAGAGATTTTATACACATATCCAGAGTTATTTTATATATATATATATATATATATATATATATATATATATATATATACAGTGTTATATATACTGTATGTGTGTAGATATGAATATATGTATATATCACAGAAAATATATACATATATATGTATGTTCCATAAAGCCTAGATATATAGTTTTATTTTTTATAGATTGAAAATATGTCTGATAAGATTACATCCTTCTAAATGTTACCAGAAATTTTGGAATCTTTTTATACACATGAAAGACAAATGCAGGGGATCCCTGGGTGGCTCAGCGGTTTAGCACCTGCCTTCAGCCCAGGACGTGACCCTGGAGCCCTGATCGAGTCCCACATCCGGCTTCATGCATGGAGCCTGCATCTCTCCTGCCTGTGTCTCTGCCTCTCTCTCTCTCTCTCTGTGTCTCTCATGAATAAACAAAATCTTAAAAAAAAAAAAAAGACAAATGTAAAAAGGACTTCTCTATTTTAGAAAAATATTTGATTTTCTAATCACTGAATGGTTTATTGTTTCTTTATGTAATTTCCAGGATGGCTTATCTCCCTAATTATTCATTTACTATAAGGAATCTCTCTGTATCTCTCTATATAAGACAGTTCGAGAAATTATATCAGATAGTATATTAGTATGAAATGGATCTTTTTTCCTTATAGCAATGATGCTACTATTAGGCCTGATTTCTCTGATCATGAATTGAACAACAAAATGGTTCAAAGTAAAAAACTAATAAATACTAAAATCTCTATAATCATTTAAAATAAGATTATGTTCTAAATTCTATAAAATGACATAAATAGGATGTGGGGTACATGAACCCTGATGTTTATAGCCGCATTGTCAACAATAGCCAAAATACAGAAAATAAATAATCCAGCTCTAATAACCATTGCACTAATTATACACGATTCAAGGAATAATTTCGTTTGTGTTCTTACAGTTCTGAAGGAGTTGGGAGGAATAATGTTTTGGCAAATTCTTACTAAAACTGCTTAGAGAAGTTTGAGTGGATATTCTCTTTTTCTCTAGGTAAGTTTTCCTGAAGCAAGAAGTCTTCCAAATCATTGGACAGTCTTGACAAGCAGATATTCGCTGATTCTACCATATGCCAGACACTATACTAAGCAATGAGGACACACAGTTGAATAATACACAGCCCAGGCCAGGAGAAATTCACAGTCCTGCGGGGGAGACAGATGCATAAACAGTTGATTTCCATACAGGCATGAGCTACACAGGAG
Source organism: Canis lupus familiaris (assembly GCF_011100685.1). Taxonomy (NCBI): domain Eukaryota; kingdom Metazoa; phylum Chordata; class Mammalia; order Carnivora; family Canidae; genus Canis; species Canis lupus. Next base: position 27,379,975 of record NC_049253.1, on the reverse strand, counting down.
GCACTATGGAACACGGGACAGCTGGCGTTTTGCGAAAAGAGAAGATCCTTGAAATGAGTCTTAAATTCAAGATGGAGAGCAGGTAGTGGGATGAGAAAGTGGAATGTATGAGAGATATTTAAGAGACAGGGTATCCTGGCCTGTGCTCAAAAAGGGCCAGTAGAAGATAGAGCCCCTGCAGTGTTTACGTATTTGAAGTCCTTTTTAAGAAACAGTTCATTCAATAAAATGCATACTTGGTGTTTTATTATGCATTGGACAATGTTCTAGATGCTCCAAATACAGCAATGAACAAAACAGACAAAGTCTCTGACTTTTTAGGAGCTTACACGCTCATGGAGGAAACAGATAAAAATTGAATAAACAAATATATGTTATAATGTCAGATAGTGATGATAATGATGCATGTCCTCGAGGGGAAAAACCCAGTAAGAGACTGGAGTGACAGGGTGCGAGTTTAGATGGGTGGAGGTGGTCAGGGAAATCCTCTTGAGACGTGGTTTTGAGCAGAGTGAAGTTAGGGAGCACACTGTGTGCATATCTAGTGAATAGTTAGATGGCTTTTCAGATACAAAGGCTCTGAGGCAGGACTTTGGCTGGGTATATTTGAAGATCAGCAAGAAGGCCAAAATGGTTGGAACACACTAAACGAAGGAAAGAAAAATAGGAAATGAGTTGGGGGCAGTAGCCAGAGGCCAGCCTATATAGAGCCTCTATCTTTATCAAATCTGTTTTGTCCACCTCCCAGTTACATAGCTGTCCTGTGTACCCCAGAATTCCTTGCAGTTAGAAGCATGTAGCCATATGAAAGAACTCTGACTCCTGGCTTATGGTGGAAGTGCTATCTACTGCTTCCAGACTTACGAAAATGTTCTGCATGCTTTTCTCTCTTCTATTGATCTCATGGAAGACTACAAGGCCCTGGGAAGTCCTGGGTCTCTGATTAACCACACAGAAGACTGACCACTGATTAGGAACATTTATTTTGGATTTTTTTTATATGTTAACACAAAATTCAGTTAACTATGCTAAGTCACCAAGATTTGGGAGTTTGTTACAGCAGCCATTGACTCTCACTAACAATGCTTTGTGGCTGGTGGGGTTTGAGAAAAAGGCAACTATTGAATTTGATATTTGAGTTCATTTTCTTTTCTTCATTCTTTATCTTATATCCACTACCTCTCAAATTAGGAAAAGTTTAAAGAAGCAAAGTGGCCATACAAGATCAGTCTGATGGGGCTTTAAAAAAAAAAAGATTTTATGATCTATGAGAGAAAGTGACAGAGAGCACAAGCCAGGTGGTGGGAGTAGGGGAGATGCAGAGGGAGAGGGAGAAGCAAACTCTCCACTGAGCAGGGAGCCTCCCCACACCAAGGGGCTCCATCCAAGGACCCTGAGATCATGACCTGATCCAAAGGCAGACACTTAACCAAGTGAGCCACCAGGTGCCCCCAAAGGCTTTTGTTTTTAGGAGAGGGGAGATAGGCCCCCTTCTTTGCCATAGTAATGCTGAGGGATGTGGACATGAACTTGAAGGCTTGTAGGAATCATCAGGTTCAGACTTCTTCTCACATCAACCCCTAAATGATTCCTGAATTTTTTCCCTGTTCAGTTACAAGAGGAATAGCAGGAGTGATCAGAAGTGTAGACAAAGAAAAACATAGTTATTTATTAAAAAAACTGAAGTTTAGACCCCCTCACTTGTAACTAACAAAAGAATATATGAGAAAAGGACTGCGTATTGGAGAATTTGACTCAATAATTAATTTACCTTTAAATTTATATAATAATTCTTCTGCATCTTCACCTATCAGGTGTAAACATGTGGCTAAGACATCGCTATTTTTATAGTTCCCAACAGCATTTAAGTTTTTTTTTTTTTTTCTCGCTGTAGGAACATTCCTCTAGTTTTAAAACTCTCCTATCTTTCTGAAGTATCATGGTACTACTATGACATTTATTGTTTCTCTGTTTTTGAATTGAGCATATACTCTGCTTCTGGCACTATTCCAGGGGCTAGGAATATAAATTTTCTCTTCTGGAGTTTGGGGGAAAAAATAAAATTTGATCACAGTATAACTTAGGTTGGTTTTACTTCTTGTATTAATTAGTTTCTATAGTTTTTATGTTAAGAAATTCTCACAAATTTAACTTAAAACAACACAAATTTAATCTTATAGTTTAGGAGCTTAGAACTCTAAAATGAGACTTAGAGTGCTAAAATCAAGGCACTGGCAAAGCTAGTTCCTTCAGGGGCCCTGGGAGAGAATCTGTTCCTTGTCTTTTTCAGCTTCTGGAGGTTGCTAGCATTCCTAGTTTGGCTGCCAAATCACCCCAACTTCTGTTTCTGTCATCACAGCAGCTTATTCTAGTTATGACCTACCCAGGTCCCTCTTAGAAGGACCCTTGTTATTTTATTGGGCCTACCAGGATTATCTCACCATCATAAGGTGATTAATTTAATCACATCAGAAAGTTCCATTGCCATGCAAGGAACCTATATCCATAGGTTCTAGGGATTAGGGTGTGGATATCTTTGGGAGGGGGCATACTTTTCAGACTACAACACTTTCTCAGTATTTAAAACCAAAGAACTTATTTCCTTTGTCATTGTGCACTAGCAACTTTTCCAGCTTGTCCTTCTCAACCCAGCTCACTGAACCATGAGTGTGTTTTGTGAACTGTGATTTGAATGAGGCACTTTATTGAGCCCACATATATGGCTTGCTTATTTCAGGACACAATACTTCCCTAAAGCTGTGATTCCATGTCATGATTATCCATTGTATGATAGACGGTGAGTTCCTTGAGAGCAGAGCTCATATTTTATCCATTTCCTTATACCTTATGCCTAATATTACACAGTAAGTGTTCGGGAAATATTTGTCATATTAAATCAAATATTTATTAATGCCAAAGTCTTTTTTTTTCATGAAACCCAAATTTCCTTCTATTTCCTTCTCTATTAATTATATCACTCTCTAAACACATATCCAAGTTTGAAACTGTGATAATTTATATCAGGGGTCAACAAACTATGGCCCTTAGGCCAAGTCTAGCTGATGCCTGTTCCTGAAGTTTAATTGGAACATTGCTGAGTTGAATAGTTGTGACAAAGACTATTGGATGGCAAAGCCTAAAATATTTACTAGTGTGCCCTCCACAAAAAATGTTTGCTAACTGTTGAGTTTCATGATAATTAATGCACAACAAGTTATCACCCGGGTTGGGAAAAAATTTTATCCACATCACTTTCTTAAGTATGACCTCTTCTCACTGATTCTTCCCCAACTCATCCTCAATCCTCACTTATACTAACTGCCACCTTGTTGTTGACCTGCTCATAAGTCAAGAGTAATAGCTGTGATCTTGGGAGGGCAGGAATCATAGTTGTCTTTCTTCCTTAGCTGTACTCAGTAACTGTTGGTTATGTGCAGTGTGTTCTTCTCCAAGTATCTGACTTATTGTTTATGATCTTCTTTGGCTTTCTTTTTTTTTTATAAGATTTTATTTATTTATTCATGAGAGACACATAGAGAGAGGCAGACACACAGGCAGAGGGAGAAGCAGGCTCCTTGGGGGGAGCCCAATGCGAGACCTGATCCCAGGACCCCAGGACCATGATCTGAGCTGAAGGCAGAAGCTAAACCACTGAGCCACCCAGGCATCTCTTCTCTAGGCTTTCTTATAGATATTTCATGTAGAGACTGAAGTTCTTTGGACAATACTTACCTGCATCTTACTGCAGCTTACTGCAAATAGATGTTTCAGGGCTCATTAAAGGAGAGCCTCCAAATGGGCAAAAAGCCCCAATATGGCATTGTGGAAAAACAGAGAAAATTATGCAAAGGGGTAAGAATAAAATGTTTACTGATTTTCTATTGTGCTTTTAGTGATTTTAAAGTGTATTGCCTAACAACAAAATAATCAATGATAAGAAAAAGAAAGCTGGGACATCAAAATGGCTCAGTCAGTTAAGCTCTGCTTTCAGCTCAGGTCATGATCTCAGGGTCCTGGGAATTGGGCTTTCCTGCCCAGTGAGAACTCTGTTTCTCCCTCTACCTCTGCCCCTCCCCGCCCGCCCCCCATGCTCTTGGCCATGTGCACGGGCTTTCTCTCTTTCTCCCCTCAAACAAGTAAAATCTTAAAAAAGAAAAAAAAAAAAAAAGGAAAGGAAAATCTATGTAGCATAAAGTGGATAAAGTGGTACCTTATGTTTCATCTTGTATCTAAAATATAAAAAATATGTATAAACCGCAAATATAACAATGAGAACAGCAAACCTTGCTTGGTAATGGTAAGAAAGACATGTCTTATTCTGGACTCATTGAGTGTATTACTAACCACAGAGGTCAAGATGAGTGAGATTAAAGTGTTTAACATGTTTCTCTTTTTGAAGCCTCCCCAGATTCTAACTGGAAGGGTAAGTCTTCTCATCTTCTATATTGTCATTGGATGAAGACAGAAAACCGATGAACCTATTTCCTCAGATATTCTACTGACCTGATGACAAAACAATCTAAGCTTTCACAGGACTTCCTGAAGTGGAAAGATAACTCTTGATGTTTAATTTTAGAACTTTATGTGGGCAAAAAACCTTGGCACACATTTCTGTCACCCACTGGCAAAACAAAACAAAACAAAACAAAACAAAACAAAACAAAAACCAGCATTAAAAACTATCAGATGCATCTAGAAAAATGAGCTGCTCCCAAACCTGAGCTAATAACCACACGAATGGGTGAGAAGACAAAAAAAGTTACCTCAAGGTGGGAATGGTCTGTTGGGGAGACAGGGGGCAAAGGTAATAGTTTTCGTGGGGCTTTTGGGGGTTATTTTTTCTCCGATTGTAGCAACGCAGATTAATTTTGTACTTATAAGATGTTTTAATACCACCTGCCCCAAAGATCACAAATAGTCATATATGAGCCTGGGAATAGGTATTTAAAAATTCTGAAGTCTAGAAATATTTCAGTTAGCCAAAATTTGAAAAAAATGATAGAGTATACATGCATCACACTGAGATACTTAAAGACACATGCATATGTTTGCCCACATCTATCGATATTCTCTATCTAGATATTGATCATCTACTTACCTACCTATGTATTGTTCTATAGCAAATGGCCAGAGCAGTTGTTGCCAAAAATGCATAGTTTTTAACATACAATTACAATAATAATGATGTCTGTAAAAGATAGGGTGAATAGTAATGATATTTTCTCTTAAATGTTGCTTCATAGCTGAGTCCTAGAAAACAGAAATACTGCATTTTTTACTTACAGATTACAATTTATAGACTCCTCATCTTCTTTTTTTTTTTTTCCCATCATGACCCACTACAGCCTTTGAGTATAAATGTGCCACTCTGACTAAGGTTAAGATGAGTGTTTAATTTGTCACTATAATAGGAAAAACATACTGGATTCGGAAGACTATTTTTACACAAATTTCATATACACGCCAACTCAATCAATAGTCTTACCCAAAACATAAAGCCTAATTCCTTTTGGGTGATATTTCAATGTTACAAGATTGTCGAACAATCATGGACAAGATTTAACTTCCATGTTAATATGAAGGATAGGTCACTTTTTATTGCTGAAAGAGTCAACATAATTACGTAATATTTTATAGAAGTTAAGAAACAGTGACAAATCTCTGATCTTTTAAGTCTCTGTCTATACCTTGTTTTAACCTAGAAACTATTCCTCTGACAGCTCATGTTTAAATCTTATTAGGTATACACTTAAAATTATGCCAAAACTCCACCCCTGCCAACCACACTATCACCCTCATCACCTCCTACATTCCTTCTATCTTACTTAGTATTTCTAAAATCTTTTTAATCTTATTGTTTCCTTCTCCCACTCTATCCCATAGTTAGTACTTATTTTTGCTCCACTTTTTGGATTTGAATATTATTCTGATTAAGAAGTGTCAAGATTCAATCTCCAAATTTTCCTTTGCTCAAACATCTCCTTAAACCCACTCAAATGCTTATCTCACCAGGGTCCCCAAATGCCCTATTGAGTTTGAGAGTCTAGTAATGTGGATTTCACTATTTTTCTTATTGAAAATGTAGACTATAGGTTAAGTAAAAAGCAAAACTAAAAACAAGTCTCATCTTGACCTTCTCCAATTCTTCTTTATTATTGAGGCTCTAACAATGGGAAGTGAGCAAACCATCTCCACTGTCAGAGCAGGGGCAGTACAGCCTCTTTGAGGTTGGGCATTATTTCCAAACCTCATTTAGATGTAGTATAGTAAGATAGATGGGGTTGCAAAGTGGAGTAGGATCAGAATAGAAGAGGAATCTGTGGAGATCACCTGGCTCTGTTGAAAGGCAAGGGGAAGCAATCTCTGTCCTTAACTTACCTGTTAAGTTACCTGTTCTTGACTTACTTATTTAACTGACCTGTTAGGCAATTTCTGAGCTTCTCAGACTCATCATCTGTAAAGGGAGCTCATGAGATCCATCTTGTATGACACTGGGCATAATGTATTTAAGGCACATAGCACAGTACTTAACACAAGTGAAACTTATATAATGGCAGTTTGTGTTAATTTGTTTTTACTTCAAAGAAATCAGATCCCAGGTTATAAATGAATTAAGAAAGAGTTAAATTTTTCAGAGATGCTGTGGCAAACACATCTTTATCCTGGAGTATCAAGTGAATGTGAGAGGGAGTTTTAAGGGTTTGGCTGTGACAAGATTTGTTTTCAGCACACAGTTGGAAAGCCATCACCATCACACCCACTCAATGCTTTTCTCACCAACGTCTCCAAATGCCCTCACATCTGAGAGTCTACTAATACAGATTTCACAGTTCTTTCTATTGAAAATGTAGAGTTCATGTACCTTAGTTTGGGTTGCTACAATAAATACCAGAGACTAGGTGCCTTAAACAACAAACATTTGTTTCTTACAGTTCTGGAGGCTGGGAAATCCAAGATCAAGATGCCAGGTGATTCAATGTCTGATGAGGGCTTGTTTCCTGGTTCCCAGACAGCTATCTTCCTGCTGTATCCTGACACGGTGGAGAAGGCAAGAAAATTCTTAGGGGTCCCTTGTATAAGGGCGTTAATCCCATTTGCAAGATGCCCGCGTGACCCAATTGTCTTCCAAGGGTACCATCTCTTAATACCATTATATTGGGGGTGTGATTTCAGTATTTGAATTTTAGGGGAAACATTCAGTCCATTCCAAATAGGTTAAATAAAAAGTACAACTAAAAGCAATGGTTCATTTCTCTTGATCCATTAAGCACTGCTTGCTTCTCCCCTAGGACATATTTTCTTTTTTAGCTAAAAAATGACATATTAGAGCTATGTGCCAATGGCACCTGATAACCTCTATTTTCAGTAGGAGTATCTAGAATGTAATTATGACATTCAACCACAAATTATGGCAGAATATGGCTCTGTTCCTTATGTACCACAAGAAGGGAGAAGTGAGAGTTAGGTTAGTGTGTTTTCTCTAAAAGGCCAATTAATTATTTGGCTATTATTTACTCAAGGAATTTAGGAATGTCTTGAGGATCTTCATTTTGAAATAGTTATACACACTACATTTGGAGAAAGTTATTTACATAGAACTCATCTGTGAGAAACAAAGAGATAAAAGAGCCATCGAGCTCCTGGTAGTTGGCCTTACTTCCCCACGTCCTATTACAGACAGCCTGTTGACTTCTGATGACAGTGGGGGTGAGGGAGCAACACCACTGGGTTCTGCTTTTCCTCTGACAATGCATATGACCCCAGACAATTCAAAAATCTATCTGGGTCTCATATTTTTCATCTAGAAAATATGGGAGTTGGACTAGATGACTACATTCCTTCTAGCCCTAACATTAGATCTACATCATTATTTGAATTTTTGTTTTGACCCTTCACATCCTCCAGGGACTCTGGGTGCAGGAAATGAAAACTGGACAGGAAGTTAGGAGTCCTGCTTGCTTACCCGATAGTGAAGTGATAATGGTCACCACTCTCTGGGCCTCAACTTTCTTTTCTGAAATGGGGTCCAGTGGAGAGCAAAGCAGGCATCTTTCTTGCCCACAGAACAGGGCTGAAGGGTGTGGGGAAGGGAGTATAGAGCAGATGATGTCAAGATTCTTTACATCTCTTAAATTCTTTGAGGTATCTTAGACATTTTGTCTATCATTACTTAAGCAAAGCTAACATGAGAGGATTTTATGGAATCTCCTGTTTTTTGTTTTGCTAGGTTTTTTTTTTTTTTTTTTTTTTAAAGATTGACTAGTAAGAAGAACACAATTCCTAAAAATATTTTAAAAATCCAGTATCCTGATAATATGGATTTCTTATAAATCCAGGAATCAAAGTGGATTATAGGAAAACAGGATTTAGCCACAAAATTATTTTCTTTTTCAACTGTATTGAGTGTGTGAGTTTAATGAGCAACACTTAGTTAATATTACTTCAAATCCTTGCCCTTACTTATTAAGAACAATAAAGGAAAGAAAAATGCACATTGTGTTACTGTATATTATTAATCTTACAGATTGCTATTTCTGAGAATTGCAAAGAAAAATTAATCTTAATGATTCAGGAAAAGCAGTGCATTGCTCTTTACCATGGAGTAATTTGTATGCGTGCAATTAACTGTCCTTCCCGACACAGAAAATCCTAGAGGTTAGAAAGGACATGCCATTGTTTGCTGTTTAGTAGATGTAGATTGGTAAATTAAGCAGCAAGGAAGATAAACAAATAAAACTAAATATAGCTTTATACAAAAAAAAAAAAAAAAAAAAACAACCACTTTCCAGTTGCCTTCTTTAAAATTTCCCAAGCTCAAACTACTGTAAGAAATATGAACTGGAATGCTTTCTTTCAAATTGCGTATCAAGAGGTCACTAGCCCTCATTTTATAGATTATCTGGGATCAGCTCAACTGAGTCATTAATGGACAAAGACATATCTATACATGAGTAAATAAACAAAAGAATACATGCATAAAATCTCTAGGTTATGACCTTTTAAAATATGGTATTTATTCATTATGAGTTCCTTACGATTCATCAGCATATAGCAAGCACTGGCCTAACGAATTCTTGTTGCTATTACCATTGTTAATTTCTCTGTCGTTTTGTTCTTGGCCCATTAACATCAAAGTCCAAATAGCTAGAAGTGTCTTTAAGTAGGGCCTAATATTTTTAAAAAATTAAATGAATTATTCAAAATTCTTAGGATTTTTCAAATACAGCATAAGTTTTCATATAACATAACCATTCATTTTAGGAGTACAATCCTAGCACATTACAAAAAGGGGACAAAATAAAATCGTGATTTACCTAAGAGAGGAAGCTGACTCGGATGCTTTAGCAATAAAAGCTATTTTTCTTGAATGAAGAAAATATTGCTTAAGATCTCCACTTTAAAAACTTTTTTTTTTTTGCCAGTACTTTCTTCAGAGATTTATAACTAAATAACACCCTGAAAAATTCTCTACAGAAGACATCTGAAGCCAGGTAAACGAAGAGCAGAGAAACATTCTGTCAGAAGTAGCTAGGCCTTCTCATTGTGTCAACTCAGCACAAATGTGTCATAAGCTGGAAAGCTGCCTGTCTTGACCTTGTAGCATAAAACCATTATTAACAGAGCCTTGAATGATGGACCTTGAGAGGTCCTCCAAGACGTCATCCTGAAGGCAAGGGTATCATTGAAAAACAAAAAGGGCATGAGCTCATTTAGATTATGAGATTCTGAGAAGATTCTGTAAATATAAACTAGTGTGTGTGTAAACCCATATACAGCTGGGCTGGGGGGTTTGGAGGACACTGAGGACTAATATAATATAATATAATATAATATAAATTTATATAATTATTATTATATTATATAAATATAATAATTTCAGTTATTATTCCTTGATTTCACTGCTCCTCAGAATTCTCAGTGGAACTCTGACTCTCTCCTTTCTTTCCACCCCCACTTAAGGATTCTGAGGATTTCATGTTCTTCCCTAGTGGCTGCTATAACTTTGCTGCTACAGAAGCCCAGATCATTCTAGAGCCTGTCAGTGTTACTGCTCCTGTGGTTCTCATTCAGCATTCCTATTGCTTTCCCTTCCTGTCACCACTCTCCCTTGCTGTCAGAACCTCCGCCATGTGTACTAACAATGATGGAGAGAAGTTTCTCCATCATGGATTACTGCTTTCTAGGTCTCCAAGGCTCAACCTTGTTGCTTTTTCCTTACTAATGCTGAATTAGGAATTTTGAACATGATTACCAGAGCCCAAGGGTAGCACAGCAAATGTGCTCCATGTCAATGATGGCTCAGTGACACAAAATGAGGCACATGTTTTATCAGCCTGGTATCTCTGCCTTCTCTTATGCTGTATTTCTCTCCTCCTATCCTGTGGGTGTGCTAATATAATTACCCTGAAGATGAGGCCCACAGTTTCCTCTCCTAATGTCCAGGGGATCCTGCTAATAGAACTTTTGGTGGTATGGTCTGATTCCCAGATTCTCCAAGGCAAATAGAGTGATCAGAATCTGTATTAGTTCTATTGCTGCTGTAACAAATTACCACAAATGTAGTGACTTAAGACAACACAAATTTATTACCTTATAGCTCATAGGTCAGGAGTCTGGAATGGATATTTATCAAGGTGCCAGCAGGTTAAATTTCTTTTCGGAGGCTCTCAGGGAGAACACGTTTTCTATTCAGACTGTCGGCAGAACACAGTTCCTTGTAGTGGTAAGGATGAGTTTCATCTTTTCTTGCTTCCTGCTGTGGATCATTTCTAGCTTCTAGATGGCACCACATTTTTCAGATCAAAGCCTATTACATCCATGTTCCAAGCTAATAACAGATGTGACTCTTCTTCATGCTTAGAATCTTTCCTCATTCTTCTTCCATTCCATTTCATGACCTCTTTGCCTCCCTTTTCTACTTTTAAGGACTTATGTGATTAGATTGGGCCTTCTAATCTGAAGGTCTTTATCCTTAATCACATCTGCAAAAATCTTTCTTTCACGTAAAATAACATATTCTCAGGTTTTAGGGATTAAAATGTGCACATCTTTGGGGGAGGTCATTATTCTGACCACCACAGAATCTTCTCAGTGATTCTCATTGTCTTGTTGCTTCCAAAACCTTGACTAGTGTCTCATAGAAAGTTATAGACTCATATTATGCTCTGTACGAGAAGCCTTTTTGATTGAATTAAAAAACTGAGATAAATGGAAAGGAAGATACTCATTAGATTATTAAATGGAGTAGGCCAAATGGCTTCAGATACAGATAGATCCAGCAATTGGCCTTTCTTCATCATGTGATACATCATTCCTCTGCTAGTTACAAATTCAGGCAAGTTGTTTCTTTGTCTCTAAGCTTTTGCTCTATCATTCTACCAATGTAGTAGAAAGGAAAGTTCTCAAGAGTTCCAACAAAATTTTGGGAGATAATTTTCATTCACTCTATTTGGTCATATGACCAGTCCAAGATTGGAACCAGTTACACTGTAGTCAGGATGATGCAGTGCTTTATTGGCTAAGTATGGGGTCAGGCCCACTGTAATCCATTCCCATGGACTGAGAATGGATGAAGGTACTAACGCTCAAAGGGCATGTGAATTCTGGGCAGGCAAAAACAACAGATGTCTACTATTTTTTTCTAGGAATTTTGGGGAAATACTACATAGAGATTTAAAATCTAAAGATTAAAATAGAAGTTGCAGGAGAAAGAAACAACAGAGTAGGTGGTCTTTATACAACGTACATTATAGAATATTATAGAATATTCATGTGAATAAATCAGAAGCTTAACTTTCATGTAAATATTGCATATTTATGTGCACCCTTCCATATATCATCTGTGTGATTTTATACAAATTACTCAATCTCCTTTCTCATATGTAAAATAAAGAAATAGTTCCCCCCTTTCAGCATGCGAAAGACCCACCACAGAGTCCAGCATCTTGTTGATGTTCAATGAATGGCAGATATCCCTATTGTCATCATCATTTTAATAAACCTCAGCCTTTTTCACTGTCAGAAGAACAGTTTAAGTTACAGCACTTCTACATTTAAGTCTTCCTTGAGGGCAAGTCAGCTACTTGCAATGCTCTGCTTTAAATGTCAGACTTTAAATGAAATTTTGTTCAATTTGTTCTGAAGCCATTAGACCTTCTTATTGATTCAGCTCTGAGGAAAACCCCAATAGTTTTAAATATATTGATGCTAGTTGAAGTAAATTTTAATTTAACATAAACCAAAGGCAAAGTTAGGCCAGACTAGCGATTTTGCCAACATGAAGTTTGCACCCTTCTAAGATTCCTTTCACTGCTTCTCTACATTAAATCACGTTTCATTTTATTAGCCAGGATGGATAGGATCCTGAACCTGCATGACTCTCTTCTCAAACCCTTTTTTTCTTACAGAGGGACATTTCCTACTGATAAATAGGATTGTCTGTAAGTTTTTTAACGGCATGAGGTATTTCTCATTCTCTGTTTTGACACTGTTTTGCAGTCCGGTGCTGAGTCTACAATTATCTGCTAAGAATTTTTGGATACTGGTTTAGAAGTAAGGTTGTGGAATATACACATATGTGTTTGTATGTGGTTTGATTACAAAGTTGGGGTAAGTATAACTGAATTGGAGTGGGAGAAAAATGAAGGAAAAAGTAGAGAATGATAATAAAAAGGAAAACAATTTTAAATTAACAATTAGAAATCAACTTGGAGTCCAAAGCCAGATTCAGGGGTGCTGTTGAACCTTCTGACATCCTCTGCAAAATTTCAAGGATATGTTTGCATGCGTGTCTTCTGGCAGAGGATTTTCATAAGCAGATAAGCTATCCAGGACGGCTTTTCTTCTTCTTTTTTTTTTTTTTTTTTTTTTAATTTATCCAGTGTTATTGGGCAGGGTGCAAGGATCTTATGTCATAGAATCATCTTAGCAAATGCACTTCAAATGATTTATATTGTTTTTCAGATTTTTTTTTTTAAAGGCTTGAAGGACAGAGGAAATTCTCCTGCACACCAACAACCCTCCTCCTCCTAGAGGATTCCTAAAGTGATAGATAAATCCATTGTTCCCTAAGGCTTGTTGAGATGTCCTAGCACATGCTATAATAAAAAAATGTGATGAGGTCAAGAGTTTGCACTTCGCCAGTCAAATCCTTAGCTCAAAGGTTTTAAATTTGGGAATTCATATCACTTCTGTTGTCTGGAGCTAGCCTTGTTAATGAGGAGCTGGAGGAGCATGCTACCTAAATAAATGTGATGTGTGGGTGGCCGGTGTGAACACAGGTGTTGAAAAGATGGAAACTGGGCCTGGCCTCGCTGAGTCAGAATCTAATGAGGGTAGGGAGTGAGAGAACTACTAACCTGATCCTATATGCTGCACCTAGGAGGCGGAGTTTGCTGGTGAGAGATACTCCACATGGACATAAGGAGGGGTGGGTAAGTAAGAGGAAACATTTTAAGGGGCGGGTAATAATAACAGCTAACATTTGGTGCAAGCTTATCACGTGTTGTATACAGTTGTAAACATTTTATATGTATTTTCTCATTTAATCCTTCCAAATATTTGTCAGGTAGATTCTATAATACCCCTATATTTTGCAGTCAGGAAGCTGAGGCCAGAGAGATTGAGTACCTTGCTCAAAGTCTCACAGTGAGTAAGCAGCATAGTAGAGTTTGAAGCCAGGCAGAGGGGCTCCATTGCCCGCCCTCCTCACCACTACACAATATACCTCCTTATCCACCCAGTCCTCTTCTAGCCCTTTCCTTTGGCCAGCACGAACTGGCCAAGCACTAAAATCTTCAGCCCCTCTTGAGCTCCATGTCAATGAAAACAGCACTGAAAGTTTAAGGGGAACTTCTTTCTTTCATGTACTTGAAATCTTACCAAGTTTCCTGCCCACTCAATCCCCCTCCCCCTGGGTCACATTGGAAGAACTGAGTTTACCTGGGTTCCCAGGTAAGCATAGGGCTGCAGCCTCACCTTGCTCCAGGTCCTATTGTAGATGGTGTCCCTGCTGCTTCCTCTTTTGCCTTTGTTCTTTGCTGTCCTGGACTCTTTCCCCATTAGCTGGAGCCCTAAAACTCTCAACTTCTCTTCATTTAGCTTTTTAAAGCTTCCTTACCCTAGGAAGTGATAACTGCTGACGGTGTTAACTTGTGTAGAATTGAAACAAAACTGCCCAAGACCTCACCGCACTGCTGGATAGAAGTCTCTGCCAATGTTCTGGGTTAGATTGAGCTGGCTCAAGTCCCAGCTGTGTAATGTTAGGCAAAGTAATTATGTTCCTGAATCCTCAGTTTCCTCATTTGTAAAATGAGGCTAAGAAAATACCCCTCATTGACATTGCCATGAAATTTAAATAAGGTGATGCGGGTAAAGTTCCTTGCTCAAATTGAGCACTCAAAGAAATGTTAGCTATTAATTATGTCCTTCCTCCAGACCAAACCGTGAGAAATTCAACTTTGTGGCTTGTGATGCTGATTCTTTCCTAAAAGGGTTTAGCTTCTTGGTGCATCTTCATTCAGAGCCTACTTTACGCCGTTACGGGGCCCTCCTTTGCAGTGTGCTTTGTGGCTAGGTTTACACAACTTATGGTGGTCGTGGTTCTGGAAGCTGGGGGCCTTGGTCAAGGTAGGACCAATGAAGGTCAAGATAGCTCAGTGTTTACAAGAGGGCCATGTGGCTTAGGGGAGGAAGAAGGAGTGGATGGGCAGTGCTGTGGATCTAAAGACTATAAAATCACAGGGTTTCTCTCCAGTGAGCCTTTTAATGAGTCACAGTGGGGGCACGATTTAATTCATGTTCCAGCAGAGAGTGGAACTGAGAGTCTTCGTACTTTTCCTGGCCTTTATATGTCATTTTCAGGACCAGGAAAGGGGTTAGGCTTGCAGGGGGATCTTGCGGCATACGAGTATTAGTTTTCTATTACTGCTGTAACAAATTGCCACAAATTTATAGCTGAAAACAGGATAAATTTATTAGTTTACAGTTCAGGAGGTCAGAAGTCTAAAATAAGTCTGCAGGGCTGTGTTCCTTTCAAGGGCTTTATGTGAAAATCCATCTCTGCCATTTCCAACTGTGTTCTTGGGCTTGTAGCTTCTCCCTCCATTTTCAAAGTTCATGATGTAGTATTTTCAAATCTCTGTCTCTCTCTCTGACCTCTGTTTTCCTGGTCATATCTCTTAGTCTCCTGCCTCCCTCTTTCACTTGTGATCACATCATACTACCTGATAATCCAGGCTAATTTCCCTCTCTCAAGATTCTTAATCACCTCTGCAAAGTTCCTTTTACCATGTTCAATAACATATTCACAGGTCCTGGGGATGAGGATGTGGGATCCTTTGGGAGGGCATTCCTCTGTGCTTTGTGGAGCAGGACAAGCTCATGCAAGGGAAATACAGCAGGCTCTGACAGACAGCCTGGCCGTGTAGTTTCTTTTTTCCAGTGACAATCTTCATTGTTGCCATGTAGCACCACGGTCCTACTAACTGTGTTTAAGTTATAACTCTCTACTAGATAAGGAGATGTTGTGTTATGCAAAAGCTTGCAAAATATGGGATTTAGGATGTTTAAAATATGTGCCCATTCTCAAATGCTGACAACTCTTTTTGCCTATAAAATGAAGTGTTGATATTTTATATAAAACACACAATACCATACATTTTTTTAACAAATTGAAGAAAACCCACACCAAATATAGGTTCAGAAATTTACTTCAAAGATAAAGATATTAAATTCCCAGAAAGGAAAAAGGATGATACTTTCATAGAAATAGTCACTAGTCCCTGGGATCCACAGTGTGTGTTTAAGATACCTAATAGCAGCAGACACCCAATATAGGTCCTATTGCAACATCAGTTTTTAGGACATTTTCTTCCCTTAAAATGGCTCACCAGTGCCCAGAGGGATTGGTAGATATGCGAAAAATATTTGGTAGAGATGGTAGGTAGAGGTGTGAAACTATTTTTAAAAATTTTCGTGAATATCATGGTCATCTATAAGCATAAAGGGTGCCCTCTAGTCTATCCAGACCCCAGTGGGGTGTTGTGTTAGTTTGCTGGTGCTGCCATACTGGGTGGCTTAAGCAACAAAAATTTATTTTCTTACAGGTAGGGTTAATTTTTTCTTTTTCTTTTTTTAAAATTGTATTTATTTATTCATGAGAGACACGGAGAGAGAGGCAGAGACATAGGCAGAGGAGAAGCAGGCTCCCTGCAGGGTGCCTGATATGGGACTCGATCCCAGGACCTTGGGATCATGACCTGAGCCTAAGCCTGATCCAGCTGGAGGCTCAACCACTGAGCCACCCAGGCATCCCAGGGTTAGTTTTTTCTGAGGCCTCTCTCCTTGGCTCACAGACAGCTGACTTATCACTGTGTCCTCACATGATCTTCCCTCTATGGTTTCCTGTCAATCTCCTCTTTTTATAAGAACACCAGCCATATTGAATTAGGACCTACTCCTATGTCCTCATTTTAACCTAATTACCTGTTTAAAAGCTCCATCTCCAAATACAGTGACCTTCTGATATACTGGTGGTTACGACTTCAAACTATAAATTTTGGAGGAATACAAGTAGGCCCATAATAGGGACTGACTGAATTTATTCTTTTACATTATTTTTTGGTGGTGTAATTTGTTCCAGCTGTGTCCATCACCCTTCCGGGTGAAAGAAGGGTAAATTTAGAAATAACAGTCCTTGCCAGTCACTAAGTGGTATTTTCAACCAGGATCAACCTACCAGTTAGCATCACACTGAAACCAAGACAAGATAAACCCATTCTGGGTCCATGTCTCTGTCAGAATTATACAAAACCATGGGGACTTAGAGGTTACCACAGAAAGTTATTTAAAGCTATCCAAGCTATTATGTGTTGCTTATTTTAGCATTTCATATTAACTCACAATCCTTTTAGGACAGAGGGTTAAATTCTTTGGCTTTTCTCTATTTCAGTCATTTTCTTCTCTTACATCCTAGGGTTTATATTTAAAGTCACTGCTTAGAAATGCAGAAATGTAATTTCATTTTCTGTGATGGAACTCTCCTTGCCCATGAGCTTCCCAGTCTGGTCGGGAAATGAGACTTTAAGTTGTCCCTTCTTGTTTTCTTAGCCTCTTTCACTTCAAATTTTCCTCTTTCCTAGGGTAAGTCAGTGTCACTTCTCCCTTTTCTGCCCCTAGATGGGATCTAGATCCCCAGGGAAGGCCACTGGTTCCTGCTTTGATATCCTGTATCCCTTGGTGTTGCTTGAGGCATTGGATTTATCATACAGTGTTCATGAAGCTTGAACTTTAGGGTTTCTCATTTGCAGAGCTTCTTCTGAGCCCTTGGAAGAGGATACAGGGATAGATTTGCATGGTCATCGATTTTGTAACATTTGCAGAAGTAAAATGTTTTAATAGCACTTAAGTCCACTGTTGCTTGCCACTTGATTTCCACTCCACCAAACTTTCCCTCTGATAAAGTAGCTTTGGAGTGGCTATAGGAACTTTGTGAATCTGACCAAGGGAAAGTTGAGATGAGGGTACATTTGGTTTGTATTTCGTGTAATTTATTTATGTGGTTTACAGTCACTTCCATGAATAGTTAAATTATATGCTGGTTAATCTTGGGTAGAAACGGCTTCTAGAAATATTCCTATCATCTGCTGTACCAGCTCAAAATCACTCAGGGCTGAGGTGGTATCACGCAGTACCCGGCACTAGAATTGTATGGGGAGTGGAGGAAAAAAAGACTTGGGAAAAAGCCTATGGAAGATTCTTCTGGTGACTGAAGGGGTAAAATTGTAAGCGGAGGATTTAATTCTCATTGACAACTCGACATAGAAATTTTCCAGTTCAGAAATACACTCAGTAATGCAGCATATACAATGATAAATATGACTTATATATATTTTGTTTTATTATGAAAATAATGCAGACTAGAACTTAGAATTCCTGTGTTTGTAAGGTACAGGCACAAACAGGAGGCACAACTGTGTGTGAGGCCACAGGATTTATGCTTTCCCACTATCACTTATTAAAAAAATTCAATTGACTATCCTTGATGAAAGCCTGAATTGTCTCCCTTTTCATTTTCTCTATAGAAAATATTGTAAAATAATTATCATATGCAGAAGTGACCAAAGAGTATGCACCCATAATTTATGTGAAATGTCTTGCTGAGGTATTAACAAATAATTTTTAAAAAATTGTTATATCAAGATTTTATGATACTTGTATTTGTTTGCTTTCATACACTTGTTTTGTTTCCCAAATACTTAAAAAAATCTTTGCTTTCATTCTTAGCATTGTATTTATTGTCTTGGATTGTTTTCCCTCATGGGCCCCCCAAATCCGACAAGCTTCAAGGTTCCCTGTAAATCTCATCTGACTGTCCTTATGTTCCTTGAGTGGTAAACATTGAATGCTGTATGCCCACATGATGGGGACCCAGGACTGCAACTCTGTATTCTGCTTGCCCAGACCCCAGCTCTCTCCAGAACAGTGTTCCTTGAGTATGTACATTTCAATGCATCTCCTCCCGTTTCTGAATTCCAGGAACACCTGACATGCATGGGAATTTAGGATGTGGAAAGCAGAGGTGCCCTGCATGCTACTACAATCCATCCTTCCTTCCTTTCTCCCTTCCCTTCCCTTCCCTTCCCTTCCCTTCCCTTCCCTTCCCTTCCCTTCCCTTCCCTTCCCTTCCCTTCCCTTCCCTTCCCTTCCCTTCCCTTCCCTTCCCTCCCTTCCCTTCCCTTCCCCTCCCTTCCCTTCCCTTCCCTTCACTTCCCTTCCCTTCCCTTCCCTTCCCTTCCCTTCCCTTCCCTTCCCTTCCCTTCCCTTCCCTTCCCTTCCCTTCCCTTCCCTTCCCTTCCCTTCCCTTCCCTTCTTCCCTTTCCTTTCCTTCCCTTCCCAAAAGTTTTATTTCTGAGGTTTGTAGAATTTCAAGTTACTTACCCAAACTATTAAGTATAATAAGGGGTAGACCATGATTCTAGCTGACATTTTGCTTCCAAAGACGTACTCTTTCCACTCATTGCTCTTGACGCTCCATACCCGTTCCCTAAAATTTAATTCTCTGAAATGAAAACATATGACTAGAAAAGAACATTTTTATGTAAAGAATAGGTCTCTATCATCAGCAGATGCTTGTCAATTGTGGGTAACATCTTCAAGAAATCTATCTATCTGGGATCCCTGAGTGGCTCAGCGGTTTGGCGCCTGCCTTTGGCCCAGGGCGCGATCCTGGAGACCCAGGATCGAATCCCACGTCGGGCTCCCTGCATGGAGCCTGCTTCTCCCTCTGCCTGTGTCTCTGCCTCTCTCTCTCTCTCTGTGTGACTATCATAAATAAAAATTAAAAAAAAAAAGAAATCTATCTATCTGCAAACTTGACATCTATTATGAAAGTATATCTCAGTGTGATTGTGCATTCAATTCTAATTGACTCACCTCTCCCAGTAAATTCTGCCAATACATTGATTCTATTTTAAAAATTCAAGCTGTCCTTGTGGGAAAACCTCATTCCATCTCCCTCAATTATTTGTCACTTGGACTCTAAGCATCATCTTTATTCTTGTGACAAATTCCTCAGAAAAGCTCTCCATCCCATTCCCAGAATGAATTGTACCGATCATGTCTAAGATGGTGACAACAAAATTTTGCTCTTACTTCAAAGTAGGAATAGAGAGATCAAATATGTGAACTCATCACTCTGGCTAACATTTAAAATTAGCACCAAACAATATGCCTTTTGTGTTTCAATCTTGATCTCAAGTGAAATCATGAGGAAGACAAAATTTGTTTTATATAATCTCTCTCCTTTCTCAGCACCTGCCGCCTTGCCTTTGTATCTCATTCACAGCACTATATCTAATGTTCCCATTCATTTTTTGCTTCTGTCTCTCAGGATCTGGTTTCATACTCATTTCATACGAACATTACCAGACCATACTTCCCCCCTGTACCTTCCTTCTCAGTTTCCCATATGTAGATTCATGAAAATGCTTGTTTCCTTCCTACCTTCCATTCTTTCCTTAGGGTTATTTGTCTTCTGGTTTTCAATTTAAGTTATAAGTGAGTTAGGAACTGTTTAAATTATTTCCATTTTGCCACATGGAAGGGCTTAAAAATAGATAATTCTGCCCACAATCACATTATCATCTAACAATGTTCTGTAAGTTCTGGTTATTGTAATAAGATTGAACTAGAAATGAATTGGACATACATCTTGGAAAAGTGAAGGGAACAGAATTGTTTGCATATGTGAAGATATACCTAGAAAATGTATGTGGCTAGACTCAAAAAAGTATTGCAATATTAAAAAGTTCAGTAAAAAGGCACATATGAAAAACATTTAACAATAACTGTGATGTTCAGCAATTCTCATTTTGGAAATATAATGAAAGAAAATTTCATTAATGGTATTAGCAAAATATACAAGCTAAGTTAGAAATACCCTTATCAAGAACTGCAGGGATTATGTGAAGTAAACTATTTTTTTTAATAAACAGATAGATAATATGCCTTTGGAATATTTGGAGACACACACCTTACTCTAATTATAAGGGGATTGAGTATCATAATGATATTTTCTTTCAATTACAAATGCAAAAATAATTCTAATGAAAATTCAAATGAGATTGAAAAATCAACAACTTTACAAATGTTTTCAAGGTTTTTGTTTTATTTTGTTTTGACTGAGGTATAGTTAACACATATATTTTCAAGGTTTTTGTGGAAAAATTGACAAAATGAACTACACTTATTGCTAATGAAACTTAGTTGGATTATTAAAACTTTAAATAAAATATTGTATACAAAGATTTTGGGATTTATTAGAATTTCAATAAATTACAGTTTTATACATGAGCATTTATTGCTTATGTGTTCTAGAATTCCCACAGATCTCACCAGCGTGTGAAAATGAAGTCTTAATTTTCAAATTACAATGACTTAGGCTCTATCTTTGATACTGAAGGATGTCTTCAGGTCCCTGTCAAAGTCACCCCTATTTATTTTTGGAATGTCAGGGTATATTGTATCCAGGAGAAAGTGGCTCATGTTCTTCATGAAACACATTACCACAATCTCTACTGCCTATGTTTTCTGTGAGAAAGTCCCAAGGTTGTTCCTCTGAGCCCTCAGGCTGCCTGCTCCTCAGTGGTCCATGGCAAAGTTGGGGAGAAATGTTAACCTAGACCTAGAGTGGTAACATTTGTGCCCATGACCTCAAGTGGCCTTTATATACACATCTTCTAAACTGTCTGTCCTTAATCCCTCTCATCAGCAGGACTAAAATCCTGAGCTCAATTCAGAAAGAGGTAGATATAAGTCATCCCTTGTCATACCCAGCCCTGTTCTCCTCATCTTTCTTCTCAGGCCTTCAAACTTCTCTATTCTATCTCAACCCCAAAGAAGAGCCCTGTGCATTATCAAATTATATGAATAGACTAGACAATCAGGTTGTCAAACAGCCAGATTCTGAGTACAAGTCCATGCTCAGCAGAGACATTCTGCTGTATAGGAATCCCTCTAACTCTATTATAAGTCATTCATTAACAGTGATTTATTATGGTGTGTTAGGTACCAAGCATAGCACATAGTTAAAAAGTCATGGTTTCTGTCCTCAGAGAAACTTGCTGTCTGGAAGTCACAGCTCCTATTCATTGGGGTATCATGAGAGAGCTTACCAAATGCATTTCTAAAATATATAAACTACATTTTCCTACTTACCAAAGCTAAGTAGGCTACAAAAGAGCAATTGAATTTAGTGTCATGACTTGCTCTCAGTTAATTGATACTCTTAGGATTCTTTATCCTATTTTTAAAGTGTTTTTAAAATCCATTTGATGATATTTCTGGGAATCCAATAAAATTCACCAGAATGTAGGGAAAAATCAAAAGAACATTAACCTACTACCAGTATTTCAGCAGCTTTCTGTAGATCTGCAATAAGATTCACTATCCTTCACATTCAGTTAGTTCCTCTCCATTCTAAAACAGAATGTCTGAACTCTGTAAATAATCATGTGGTTTCTCACAGTAACTCTACCCACATTATAGATTGACATGACATAATTATTAAGTTAACATTTATTGAACGTAAACTCTTAACTGGCAGCTGTGTTAGGTATAGAGAAAAAAATGGCAAACAAAACATGATCTTATTCAAAGACGCTCCTTGTTCAGTGAAGAAGACAAGTTTATAAAGAAATGGTAATGGTAATAATGCTGATGATAATGAGGAGAAGGATTTTTTTTTTAAAAGTAGTGCTGGGTTAGTGGTTATCTAATTGACCATGTCACAACATACTAAAAAGAAAAATCAATTCATCAATTCCAGATAGATTGTAGTTTTAAATGTGAAAATTAAAGCAGTGACTTCTAGAAAACAACATAGGAGAATATTTTCATTAACTTGGGTAGAAAAGAATTTTATAAACCAGATGACAAAAGCATTAGCCAAAAAGGAAAAGATTGATATATTGGATTTCACTAAAATTAAGAACATCTGTTCACTAAAAGATACCAGAAAAGGAGCAAACCACAGAGCGGGAGAATATATTTATAATACATATATCTGGCAAAGAATTATTTTTTTCTGGCAAAGAATTATATTCACAGTATTTATATCAATAAGAAAAATACTCCAGAAAACATGATTATAAATGGGCAAAACACATGAATAGGCATTTCACAAAAAAGGTAACATTGATAAATGTAATCACCATTTCTATGGTGACTACCATGGAAATGCATATTCAAATAACAGTAAGATACCTACACAAGAAAACTAAAGCAAAAAACTGAAATACCAAGTGTTAGTGAAGACATAGTTTGGAAAATTGGCAGTTGCTAAAGCTGATCATACAATACCCAATGACCCTGCAATTCTAGACAAGAGAAATATATATATATATATATATGTTTACCAAAAAACTTGTACAAGTATGTTAATATTAATACTCTTTATAATCACCACTATCAAAAAAACAAAAAACAAACAAACAAAAAACCCAAACAGCCAAAAAACAAACAAACAAACAACAAAAAAAAACAAAACCAGAAACAACAGCTAGATATGAGCCAACTGTCAACTAACATTAGTAGAATGAAGAACTCATCAGGGGCAAAGGATGTTCTCTTCAACAAATGGTGCTTGGAAAACTGGATGTCCACATAGAAAAGAATGAAATTGGGCCATATCCAAAAGCAACTCAAAATGAATTAAAGACTTAAATGTAAGACCTGTAAAAGTAAGAAATTGTAAACTTACCAGAAGAAAATATAGGAGAAAAAGTTCATAAAACTGGATTTGGCAATGATTTCCTGGATATGACTCCAAAAGTATAAGCAACAAAAGTAAAAATGAACTAAAAAGTTTTGCACAGAAAAAAAAGAAACAACCAAAAATGAGAAGGTGACATACAGAATAAAAGAAAATAGTTGCAAATTACCTACCTAATGATAAGGGGTTGATACAATATATAAGGAAAACAAACAAATAACCCAATTAAAAACTGAACAAAAGAACCCAAATAGATGTCTTTCCATAGAAGACTTACAAATAGACAGCAAGTATATGAAGAGGTGCTTAGTGTCACTAATCATTAGGAAATGCAAATCAAAACTACAATGAGATATCACCTCATGCTTGTTAGGATGACCATTATTAAAAACAAACAAAAAGTTGTTAGTGTTGGCAAAGATTTAGAGAAATTAAAACTCTTGTGCATTGTTGTTGAGAATAGAAAATGGCCACTGTGAAAAACAGTAGGAAGTTTCCTCACAAAAATTAAGAAATAGAACACAATCCGTGTGCTCCAGAAGTCCCACTTCTGGGTATTTCTCCAATGCTTATTGCACTGCCATGTTTATTGCAGCACTATTTACACATAATAGGCTAGATGTGAAAGCAACCTAAGAGTCCATCAATAGATGAATGGATAAAGAAAATGTGGTATATACACATAGGGGAATATTGCTATTCTTAAAAAAAGAAGGAAATCCTGTCATATGTGACAACATGGATGAATCTTGAGGACATTAGGCTAAAAGAAATCGGTCACAGAAAGACAATACTGCATGATTCCATTTATAGGAGATATCTGAAGTAGTCAAGCTCATAGAAACAAAAAGTAAATGGTGGTTGCCAGGGACTGAGGTTTGAGGGAAGGGGAAATTGCTGTCCAATGTGTACAGATTTAAGTTGTACGAGATAAAAAGTTCTAGAGATCTGCTATACAATAGTGTGCTTAAGTCAACAATAATATATACTTAAAAATCTGTTAAGATGGTAGATCTCATGTTATGTGTTTTGCTTTGTTACTGCACACACACACACACAACTCTATTGAATAAATGATAAGGTTGATGGTGTATTCAGATAACAGAATATCACACATTGGTCTACAGTCATGAAAATGAATGGACCTGGTATGTATCAAGATCATACAAGTACACAATGTTGAGTGAATGAAGCCAGACACAGAATTACATATTATATCATACTGTTTGTATGGGGAAAATGAAACAAAATGAACCCATGCTGGTTGAAGTCAGAATTGTGGTGACCTTGAAGGGATGGGTAATGACCGAGGGGCCACAAAGGAGGTTTTTATTTTTAATATTTTAAAGATTTTATTTATTTATTCATACGAGACACGCACAGAGAGGCAGAGACATAGGCAGAGGGAGAAGCAGGCTCCCTCTGGGGAGCCTGATGTGGGACTCGATCCGAGGATCCTGGAATCACACCCTGAGCCAAAGGCAGACCCTCAACCACTGAGCGACCCAGATGCTCCCACAAAGGAGGTTTTTATTTTTTTATTTTATTTTATTTTTCAAAGGAGGTTTTTAGAGTGCTGGTGAAGTTCTGTTTCTTACTTTTTATCTGAGTGGATATGCAGGTGTGTTTAACTGTGAGAAAATTTATCAAGTTGTACACTTAAGAATTGTATACTTCATGCCTATTATGTCTCAATATAAAGTATGCTTAGTAATTATAATAGACATCATTTATTGAACATATTAGGTATCAGACACTTTCCATGTATTGGCTCATTTAACCTTCCCAACTATTTTCTGCAATAGGTATTGTATTATCCTTGTTTCCTAAGTGAAGAAACTGGGACACAAAGCAGTTAGGTAACTTGCCCAGGGTCGTCCAGCTTACACAGTGAGTGGTAACTAGGAATTCTATTGCAAGCAGTTTGGTTTTCCAGCTGGCTTCTGAACTACTGTGCACAATGTAGTACATCAGGAGTGAGCCAAGACCTATGCTTTCAGTGATTAAATTTTTCCAGGCAGACAAATTCATAGACATCTTCCAGGGATAGCTAATGCCTAACCAACCTTGAAAGGGAGACGAGGTGTCTCCCAGGTACAAAAGGAGAAGAAATATCTCAGGTAAGACGAATAGCATGTGCAGAAGTAGGAAGCACTGAACTTTCAAATTCCCATAGTTTGGTGTGGCTTGTAAAAAGTGTGAGTGAAGGATCCTCAAGAGCCTGTGCATCGACAGATCTGACTTTTATTCCTGATGAGGATGAAACTATTTTAGGAAGGATAATTATATGATTAAATTTACATTTTAGAAATAGCATCCTGTTGGCAATCTGGAAGATAGACCTGAGGGGAGAAATCAGAGTCAGTATGACCAATTGGGAGATGAGGCACCAGTAACCATGAAGATAAAAGACACTGGGACAATGGATATTTCAAACAGTACATTCTTGGATATCACCACTAAATCCCTGTTTGGAAGGAAAAATATTCCTCTCTCCTTAGGATTATAAAGGAAAAAAATTCTTCCTTCAAATCTATTCAATCACTATTTACTTAAGTACCTTCTCTGTGTGAGGCACTGTGTAGAACATTCTTACAGGTGGGCCACCCTCAGGCCTACTTGCCTGCCTGCAAGTGGAGTAGGACAGAAAATTGTGTAATTTTGGTCACTAAAATTCTGCAAGAGGCATAGACACTTGTTTTTAAAGAGAGAATTAAGGGGCACCTGGGTGGCTCAGTGGTTGAGCATCTGTCTTTGACTCAGGAAGTCATCCCGGTGTCCTGGGATTGAGTCCCACATCAGGGTCCCTGACAGGAGCCTGCTTCTCCCTCTCCCTCTGCCTGTTTCTCTAGCTCTCTCTCTGTGTCTCTCATGAATAAATAAAGTCTTAAACAAACAAACAAACAAACAAATAAAAAGAGAATTAGCTTTCAAATGGTGAAACTGGAGTAAACATGCAGATAATTTTACTCAAATTCCTATTAAAAACATGTATGACTATTACAGTAACAATAATTTAAATGATTTTAATAGTTATGGCTAAAAAAAAAAATAGTTATGGCTCACCTAGTTCTATCCCATCTCTTTGTACCCTCAGGACAAAGAGGTTGGATGGCCTGGGAATATAAAGAAAACTATTCTATTTATACCTAGAAAGTGAAGCAGCCAGGTTGGAAAGTATGTATAAAAAAATGGGTCTATGAATCATTCTCAGTGCTACCATTGAATCAGTACCCTGGGTTTATTCTTCAAGTATGGCAATTCCAGACCATCAGCACTGGCTATTCTAACTTCCTTTCTCTGATGAAAGTATCAAGTTTAAGGATGAAGAAGTGAAGCGATGGGCAAGGACAGTTCCTTCTCTTCAGGCAAGGCTGCGCTGTCAACTCAGATATGTAGAGGCCCCCAGTAGATACAGTAGGGATGGTAGCTTCTCTGAGCCCCATCCTACCCCACTTCTCAGGTCCTATGCTTTTTTGGCTGTGGGCAACAAATTTTCTGTTTGTACCAGCTCCTTTTTTAAATTTGGTGGGGGGTGCTTGGATCCTTGACCAGACTGCTATTAAGATATGCTCTTGCCTTGTCTGCCCCACAGGTAAGGATAATATGCCACAGTTTGGCCTGGCTATCTGCCATGGGTATCCAGGAAACTTGCCAACTTCTCTTGATGCCATATGCTCAGGCAATATTCTTTTAGATCATATCTCATGAGAGAGTGTGGAATTCTGCAGTGAATATGTTCAGCCCTCTATTTTTAGGAGGAGAGCAGAAAGCCAGGTTGAATTTCTTGCAACCACAGTTGTGGAATGAAATGGGTACAGTTTTAGAGGCAAGTAGTCTGTTACTGTATGTGCAAATTTTTGGATCTCCCCTCATTTATAGAAAGATCAGAGAAGTCAGCTTAAGTATTATCTGAGGATGAACCAGGGGGAATTGGGATACTCATTATCCACTGTAGCTTTTTTCATATGTTGCTGAAAGAAAGATGCAAATACCAGAATCAAAGACTTGCAACCATGAGAAACAGGACTTGCGATGATTCAAGGAAGAGAAGCAAGAGCTTAATGGGCAATGAAGACTATAATTGCAGCTGTGAAGAGAATCAGGACAAGGATTGAAGTATGGAAGGCATGGGGGCAGGTTAGGAAACTGAGTCATTGACTAAATGTGGTGCTTTAATGTGATGCCCTGCTAAAGCTTTGGGTCAAGCTGCACCCAAGCACTGATCATATATCCTTTATGTTCATACATTCTGTCTCTTTCTTTTAAAGGAGCATCAGAAAATTTTCATCAGAGATGCAATTGTAGTCAAGGGTCCAGTTGTTTTCTGTACCTTCACCTGATTCCTGCTATTTTTCTCTAATGATGAGCTGGGTTGGTCACCCTAAAGAATCATTAACTCTTTTCTTTTTTACTCAAAATGATTAGTGAATCAAAGTGATCTGTAGGCCACTTGAATCTGAATCATCTCAGGTAATTTTTATACAGCAAGCTCCTGGTTCCACTCAAATCCCCTGAATCAGTATTTCTTAGGAAGAAGTTCTAGGAATCTGTATCTTAAACAAGCACTCTTGGTGATCCTTAAGAATTATAAACTAGTAGAGAACTCTAAGTGTCCTTTCTCAGTACTTCTTTTCTTCTGGGCCTGGACCTTGTTTCTTTGTGCCTCTAGAGCTAAAGAT
Source organism: Canis lupus familiaris (assembly GCF_011100685.1). NCBI lineage: Eukaryota > Metazoa > Chordata > Mammalia > Carnivora > Canidae > Canis > Canis lupus. The sequence goes on along the minus strand of NC_049253.1, from coordinate 27,352,021 downwards.
ACAGCACCAATAGGAAAAACAAAACAAAACAAAACAACTAATATGATCTTCTTCAAAATGTCACACAGTGTTGCTTTCCTGCTTTCAAATGTTCAGTGGCTTTCCAATGAACTGGGAATACAATAGTTCCATGGCTGTGTGCCCTTCCTTTCTGATCTCATCCCCTACTACTCATTTCTCCTGGCTTGCTATCTTCTGGTGGTGTTGGCATAAGATCTGGTCTCTGAACCTGCCAAGATTATTTCTGTCTGGGAGACTTTGAAATTACTCTCTCTCTTTCTCTGCCTGCAAAGCATTTTCCATATCTTTGCACCCCTGAGTTCATCTTATCATTCAGATAGATCTCCGCTCTTACCTTTCCCTCCTCAAGAAGCTCTCTCAACTTCCCTTTCTAATACATGCATGCTCTCTACCTGTCATTCTTTAGCAAATGAGCCTATTCCACTCAAAACTCACTTTCTGGCACTTTTCTCCATTTGAAATCAGCCAATTAACCAATCTTTCTATTCTTCCTTATTTTGACTTATCTGTATTCCTCCCCTCTATCCCAATAGAGTGGAAGAAGAATCTTCATTTGTGTTATTCATTGCTATATTTTCAGTGTCTAAAACTTGGTTGGCACACAGTGACTATTCAATAAGTTTTTAGTGAATGTTGGATTAAAAACATCAAAAATCCAAGCTATGAAGAATTTTAAAGCCCTCAGATCAACCCTTCAAATCCACAGTGTCCCCAATTTTTTTGATTTTATAATTGTTCCTTCTACCCAAGGAATATCTCTGGCATTGTGATATTTGTCCTAATTGTGTGTAAGAAGAATAAAGAATAACAGAGACCTAGATGATGTAATTTGTGATTCTTACAGCTAAATGGCAAATCATTTCAGTTTCAATCTCTACATATAAATTTAAAATATTGACCATTAATTAAATCATTTAACAAGAATTTATTGCTAACCAATTCAGGCCTACACTAGACACTTGGGAGTGCATCAGTAAGCGAAAGAGTGATTCCCTCCCTTATGGAGCTTACTTACATTCCTATCTGCTCTTAGGTCATTTGGTTCAATCAGGAGAATCTTCAAGTTCTGGAGAGTTTGCCTTCATCCTGAATTATCTTCTTTAAAAATATTAGTGGTAGGCTTAAAAACTCAGTTCTTCTTAAATATGCAAATAAGCTGTTGTGAAACACACATTCCTAATCATCTCCAAAAATATACATTATAAATTGATATATAGCAATTAAAAAAACAGGAAGTTCCCTGTTTAATAATGAAGCTAAAAATGTAGACAAATTCAGAGGGAAGAGCAGACAACAGAGATTATTCAAATAGGAAACCACAAACATCTCTTTCTGTAAAAAGTGATGCGATTCACTTACTAGTTCATCATTCTATTTTCTTTGATGATATCAACATGCTCAACAGTAACGTAAGGAAAGAAATTACTTGAGCAAAACTCATAATTTCACTTGTACTCCAAAGAGAGGTATTTGTGTATATAAGTGAGCTTTTGAAAATTTGTCTTAATTCTATATTATTCATATAACTGAGGAATTGGTAAAAAATGAAATAATTCAAGATTAAAAATTCATTAAACAATTCTATCAATATATCCAAATAGAAATAAAATCAGTCATTTAAAACAAACCAAAGCACATATCTTTATATACCAGAAAGACAGGATAAAGTTATCTTTATCTCTCTATTTAGAAGAAAGGCCCACCCTCCTCTTGTCAACCTGGGTGCTCTCAGGAGACTAATAAATATTAAGTCTTCATTCCATTACAAAGAATAGTATGAAAACGTGAACAGGCCTAAGGTATAGAACAGTGGGAAATATCAGTGCTGCTTTTCCTAGGCACCAGTGGCTTAATGGTTTTGCAGTTGTGCTATTTTCTAAACAACCCAAAAGCTGAGAAGAGGGGTGGACAGGACTGGTATCATTCTTTTAAGTAGTATAAATCATGGCCTGACTTTTATTGTGTGAGCAGCCTGTGCAGATCATGTTGTATTTAGGAAACTGCTTTTCTTTCTAAATACTGACCTAGACTTCACTCTCTATAGGAATGAATGCTTGTCTTTGAAAGAGCTGTGTCTCATTAAACTGATGCTCCTACAAGTCCAGGGAGAACCCTGATTCCTCACATTACACTCAAGTGCACCAAAGCCCTCTGGCCTGTCTGAGAACCTCCTCTTCTCAGCCCAGAGGTTAGTCCGGACTAAATAATCACAGTGTTGGGAAATGTATTGTTGGGGGACACCTATTTTTCCCCCATGAATCATCTGATGATAGGAGCATATTTTAAAACAAAACCAACCTTGGGATAGGGACTGAATTTCATGACCATGGATGGGAGACTTGCATGTTATCTGACATTCTTTCTAATGTTGTGAACTTGAGGATAGTGGAGCGTGACTAGGTATTCTAATGACCAAATGCAGAAGGCCAACTTTCTTTGATGCCTATCTTTGGTCTACTAAAGAAAAAATAAATTCACATGTATTGTTAAAAATTTTTTCCTTTTCTATATTCAAATTAGTAAATTCTGATATACCATAAAATTCTGATGGTGATGTGGAGAACAAAGAGGTGTGTCAGTAACTAAAAAAAGAGGCACATCTCATATTACCTCTTTACTGATGTCCAGCCAGAAAATCCAAATGATACCTCAGAATTCAAAGTAGGCCAATCAGTGAATGATCTATGGCCCCAAAGACCTAAAAGAGGTAAACAGAGCATATGAAATGCATGAGAAGCTGGTTGGCAGAAAGATGGCTCAGGAGCAAATGGTTCAGAACACAACTCTTCTTTCTTCAATTGAAGTAGAACAAGGTAACAATGGAGAGAAAGAGACTGCTCATAGTCCAATGGAGGGAAAGAAATAATCCTCAAAATAATATCTTTTAAATCTAATACATTTTTTAGCTTTTCCAAAATCTGTGACTTTTTAGGATTTGCTATCTTATCACCATTTATACTTTAGTCAAGACTAGAAGTATTCCATCACATTAAGAGTGTTGAGTTAGGAAAAGGATCAATATTGATGCTCTGTAACAAAAGAGGCAAGTAAGGTAGTACTTACTGTCACTCTGAATGAAGTATGGCTGTGGAGTAGTCAATAAAAGAAAAGAATACCAAAATAACAATTGACAGGGTGTCTTAACTCAATAACATGTAGTCCTATTCAAAGGAATATTTATTACAAGTACAGTGAGCAAATTAGTAACAATCGTGCATGGCCAGTTCATTCTGAATTTTGTTAGAACCTATTAAATGACAGGGTTTAAGTGATTTGATAACACACTGATTTAATCTGGAATATATCTCCCTGCTCCCAAAACAGCAGACATAATACAGAAGAGATGGGGAAAAAAATGTGATTTGGAATCTGGTAACCACAGAGGACGATAGTTAAAAAAGCACACCCTGGAGCCAGACTGCTGGATTTGAATTCCAATTTCACCTAATCTCTCTACACTTCATGTTCGTGTCTATAAACTGGGAATACAACTACAAGAGGTTATCATGATGAATATGTGAGATAATTTATGTACTGCACTTGGCATACTGCAAGGAAAGTTTAGTGCTTATGGATATTGCCATGGAAGACATTTATTTGCCCAGGTAACTATATCCAAGGAAAGAAAAGTAAAAAGTGAGGTCCCAGGGCCAAATCAAACTGAACCTCACTGCTTCATTATAATTCTTCCACATACTGTTCTTCCGCTAATCTGCTAAACTCATGTCTGCACAGGCAAAGCCGAATGAAATCCTAAGTGCGTATATTAGCTTGATACTTTGCTAGGGCTGCCATAACAAAATACCACAGACTGGATGATTTAAACAATAGAAATTAATTTTATCACAGCTCTGGAGGCTAGAGGTCCAAGGTCAAGGTGTCAGCAGAGCTGGTTTCTTCTAAGGCTTCTCTCCTGGGCTTGTTGGTGGCTGCCTTCTTACTGTGACCTTAGATGGTCTTTCCTCTGTGCATGCTCCTCCTTCCTGTCTCTTTGTCTAGTGATAAAACCACCAGTCCCATTGGATTAGAACCCCACCCTAATGAACTCATTTTAACTTGATCACTCCTTATAGACCTTATCACCAAATAAGGTTACATTTCCTGAGGTACTGAGGGTTGGGACTTTGAAACATAAATTTAGGAGGACACAGTTCAGTCCATAATCCAGGCATTTGTTTATTACATATAAACAACACATGACATTTATATTTTGAACATTTCATAATTTTTATTTAGAAAGTATTTCAAAGTCATACATTTATTAATCTAGTTTATTTTAAAGATTTTATTTATTTATTCATGAGACACGCAGAGAGAGGCAGAGACATAGGCAGAGGGAGAAGTAGGGTCCCTGCAGGGAGCCCCATGTGAGACTCCATCTCAGGACCCTGGACCCTGGGATCACGCCCTGAGCGAAAGCAGGCACTCAACGACAGAGCCACCCAGGTGCCCCAGCAAAATCATACATTTGTATTTAAAAAAAAATAGAAGCACAGAGAGTAAAATGTTCAAGATCCTTTTACTATTTGCCCTTTCACTCCTCTCAATCAGGCACCTTTGGTGGCTGTAGTTTAGTATGTTTCTCTAAAGAACTTTCATAGTTTTACATGTGTGTGTAAAATATTATAAGATGTATATTAAAAAAGTAGCAGATGTATATATGTCACTATGTCATGACTATACTATATACAATTATATCACTTTTATAATTGAATTTTGTTTTTTTTAAGTTAATAGAATTAACCTAAATAAATTGTTCTTTGATGTGCTGTTTTCACTACTTGATTTTTCTTGACAACCTTTCCATTTCAGTACACATGTACATGGCTTATTATTTTTATATATAATATGTAGTTTTATAGGTAATTTAATACATATATAATGTATTTGCACTATCTAATTTGTCTCACCATTTCCCTATCGATGGGTATTTTGTTTCTTATTTTTTATTTTTTTCTTATTTTTATTTTTCTTATTTTTATTTTTTCAATGGGTATTTTGGAGACTTACTTCAATTTTTCTTTATTTCAAACAGTAATGTATATATAGCTTTGCATTTATGTGGGAAAACTGTTCTTGAACTACGCAAGATACGTACAGTTTTAGTTTGAAAGACTGCTAAATTGATACCCAGTTTTCGGGTCCCACAATTGATATAGGGGAGTATTTCTCCACACTCTGGCCAGCAGTGCTTGTGATGAGCAGTTTAAATCCTTTTAATCTAATGGTGTTTTATTTTGGAGCATTTTCTCATATTGTTTTAGGCCTTCTCTATGTTTTTTTCCATGAATTACTCCTTCATAAGCTTCATTGTTCTTATTATGCCATCTTTTTCTTTCAGAGTTGAAACCCTTTGTATTCTGAATATTAATCCTTTTTAAAGGATCAATGTAAAAGATACACGCTGCAAATATTTTCTCCCAGTGCTTATTTGTTTTTTAATTGTGTTGGTGGTACCATTTGCTTTTATGACTTGAGGATATTATGTTTTATTTAGGAAATCCTAGCCAACTCAATATTCTAAATCAGCTCTTATATTCTATTCTGGTATTATAAGCAGAGGAGTGAGGTGCTCAATAAAAGGTTCAGTTTAAATCTTGGCTCTGCCATTTATTAGCTGTGTGACTTTGGAAAAAACCACTCAAACTGTTCAGATTATTAATAGTTTTATAATATATCACACCTACCATTATTTAGATTTATTTACAAGTTTCATTGATTCATCTGTTCACCATTTGTATTTATTTATTTATTTATTTATTTATTTATTTATTTATTTTTAAAAGATTTTATTTATTTATTCATAAGAGACAGAGAGAGAGAGAGAGAGAGGCAGAGAAATAGGCAGAGCGAGAAGTAGGCTCCCCACGAGGAGCCTGATGTGGGACTTGATCCTGGACCCAGGGATCATGCCCTGGGCCAGAGACAGACACTCAACCACTGAGCCACTCAGGTGTCCCTCACCATTTGTTTTTTATTTATTTTTATTTATTATTTATTTATTTAATTTATTTATTTTTATTTTTTTCACCATTTGTTTTAAAAATACATTTATTATTTGTTGAATTAATCGTAAAATATTTGACTTATGAATCATGTTAAACATATGAAAATATGGACAAATATTAAAAATAAACTTGGATGACTGAACACCAGTTTTATCAAATGTTATTTTATTATATTTTCTACCCATATGAACAAAAAAGTTGCAGAATTGAAGCCTTCTGTGTGCCTCACCCTTTACCTTCTTTACTACTGCCATTTCCATATTATGACATGCATTATTTCCATGCAATTTCAAATATTTTGAATATACACACTCATACAGGTAAATATGTTTTGTGTCTTTTTACACTCAAAGCATGCCATACATACAACTTTGTAGCTTGCTTTTGTTTGAGATTTGTTAATCTTGATACAAGTAGCTCTGATTTATTTTTATACTTATTATATAGCATTTCATTGATTATACCAAAATTTATGAATACACCACAGTTTATTTATTTTCCTATTTTTTTTTTAAAAGATTTTATTTATTTATTCACAAGAGACACAGAGAGAGAGGGGGCAGAGACACAGGCAGAGGGCAAAGGAGGCTCCATGCAGGGAGCCCGATGTGGGACCTGATCCTGGGACTCCAGGATCACTCCCTGGGCTGAAGGCAGCGCTAAACCGCTGAGCCACCCAGGGATCCCCTATTTATTTTCCTATTATTATTATTTTTTTAAAGATTATTTATTTATTCATAGAGACACAGAGAGAGAGAGAGAGAGAGAGAGGCAAAGACACAGGCAGAGGGAGAAGCAGGCTCCACGCAGAGAGCCCAACATGGGACTCGATCCAGCGTCATCAGGATCACGCCCTGGGCTGCAGGCGATGCTAAACCGCTGCGCCACCGGGGCTGCCCTATTTTCCTATTAATTGATGTTTTATTTTCAAGTTTCATTTCATTTCATTTTTATTTTTTTATTTTTTGCTGCTTCAATCATCCTATGATATCTTTTGAGAATATGTATTGTTTTTTTCTAAAGTAAATACCTATTTCTGGGTTTTAGACTCTGCACACTTTCAACTTCCATAGTTATTAATGACTATAAATAGATATAGCCAGATTGTTCTCCAAAGTGGTAAAGCCAGTTCCACTCAAATTATGAGTGAATGGATCTTCCATTTCTTAAATATCCTCACTAACACATATTTTCCAAATTATTTTTACAAGTTTTAAGTTTTGATTTTCACATGAGTCTTTAATTTTCATGGGAATGATTTCATCTTTGAAAGAAGTAAGACAGGGATCCTATTCCCATATTGCTAATCAGTACTCCCAGAACTGATAAGTCCATTTTGGCTCCTTTGACTGTTACTACTTTAGATGTATACTAACTTTTCCTAAAGGCATCTCCCCGTTTCTGGGCTTTCTGCTAGGTTGCATAGCACTGTCTTTCCCTGACCTAGACCTTTCCCTGACCTAGACCTAGAGTGTCTATTCAGTCTGGCTTGTTATGTCCTGCTTTCTGAGAAGGCAAACCCTCTGATTTTATCTACCTAATTGGCCTACCCTTTACTTTTTTTTATCCACATTTTGCGATCAGCCTGACTTTTTAACCAGATTTGTTGGGGCCACTCAAACTATAAACGAGTATTTTTTGAAGAATAGGGTATTTTAACATGTTTTTAAAATTTCTCCCTATTTCCTCTTCTCTCTGTACTTTCTGTGCTTCTGCACAGAAGCACTTGGTTGGTGGATGCTGGAATTCGTAGATCTACACTCCATGCCTTTTCCCCTACTCTTCTTTCATACTTTTGATCATTTAGCTTTTATTTCTTTCCTTATTTGCATGGCATTCTGAGGCCATGCGTAGAATTGATTTTTCAGCTGCGTTTCATCTTCTATTCATCCTGCTTATTGATTGTTTTAGTAATTTCTTTCTCCTCGTAGCCTCATTCTTAATGGATGAGTTATCTTTTTGAATCTTTTAGAAGTTACTAGTTGTGCTTATTTTCAAATGCTCCTTGGTTGCTTGGGGCATTTGTTTCTTTTGTTTATAGATTTTATTGGCTTTTCTTTGTGTTGTTGATTTTCCTCAAATGGTTGCTTAAAATTCATTGTCTATTGTATCTATAGTTGTTATTTTAGATTGCTGTTGACAGCAGGAGAATATTTCAGCGTTCAAATGAAAGTTTATGTTGTCTTGGCAGTGAATATAGATTCAGATGATGCAAACTCACTCCTGTGTATATGGGTGTGCAAGTAGCAAAAATGTGGCTAGGTTGGGATTCTTTTAGGGAATGTTTATTGTATATCTTTTTAAAAAAATGTTATTTATTTATTTGAGAGAGAGAGAGAGAAAGTGTGAGTATATAAGTGAGCTGGGGAAGGGGCAGAGAGAGAGGGAGAGAGAGAATCTCAAGCTCAGTGCAGAGCCCAATGCAGGGCTCCAATCTCACCACACTCAGATAAAGATTTGAGCAGAAACCAAGAATCAGATGCTTAACTGACTGAGCCACTCAGGGCCTCCACTTCTGTATCTTCTGTATGCAGAGTTTTGTGTCCTTTATGGCTGTAATAGGTCACCTAGAGCTCTGTCCTGCTTCTGTATGCTCTGGATCCCGTTTTTGAAGGGCTTCATCCGTGGAAGGCGGATGCTCAGAGTTAGTTTCTTACACAGGAGACTGGTATAGCCAACAAGGCATAGCTCACTTTTTCTAGGCCCCATTCCCTCTGAACTTAGTATTACTCCATGATTCAGCTCTGTTGCACTTTTCCATCAGTTTACTCTCATCCGAAACACTTTTCTGTTTTGGTGTGCTGATGACATTTCCTGGCTTGACAGGATTGCTGAGGATTTTGTTTTTATGTTATTTCAATGGGATTTTTTGAAGTAAGAAAGATAAAGCCAGGCATCTTGAACCAGAAGTGTTGAGTCAAGAATTTGGAATGGAGCAATACATATTTTACATTGTGTTATGTGCTATGATTAGAAGCAAAGGAGATAATAAGGTCTCTGCACTGAAAAACCATGTTATGTACTTGACTATATTTTCCATAGGACTCAGAACAGTAAGTATTTTTACAATTGAATGACTAAAAACACCTTTTCTCAAAATCAGGTTTATTCCTCTGAAGTATGTAGGTAAATGTTCCAAAAATGTCCACATACTGTTGTAAGTTTACTGATAGTGCAATTTTTTTTTTTGCTTCACCTTCCAGATATCCTCTTTATTTCCCAGACTAAACTGAGAAAATATTTTCAGCTTTTAATTTTAATGAAGTATTTTTGCTACCCTCTTTCTAACTTCTAATGTCCATGTGTTAGACCAAATATTTTGGACTGAATGTATCTCAACCAAATTCATATGATGAAACCCTAATCCCCAATATGATAGTATTAGGAGGTAGAATCTTGGGGAAGTAATTAGTTTAGATAAGGTCATGAGCCTAGAGGCCCCATAATGGGATTAGTGTCTTTATAAGAGGAGGAAAAGATAACAGAACTTCCTCTTTCCACTTGAGCACACAGCAAGAAGGCAGCTGCCTATAAGCCAAGAAAAGAACCCTCAGAATGAAACCAACATTGCTAGCACCTTGCCCTTGGACTTCACCAGCCTTGGGAACTGTGAGAAATATATTTCTGTTGTTTAAACCACACAGTTTATGGTATTTTGTTATGGCAACCTGAGTTGACTATGACACCGATAACACTGAGAATCTCTGGAATAGGATACACAGAGAAGCACCTCAAGTAGAGGGCTTCGAATGGAGACTTGAGTGTGATTAATTCCATTTTCAGCCTATCTTCAACACATTCTCTTCTGTTTCATTTATAGTTTTGTGCTCCTATAGGACAACATAGATGTCTTGATTCTAGAATTTCTCATTTCTCTTAAATTTAGACTTTTGAGTACCTTAAGGATGCCTATATTTTTATCCTTAAAACTGTTAAGTAGAACAATTTCTGAGAAATAGCCATCATTCAATAATGTTCTCTAAACAAACGAAACATATTTCTCTGCTGCATCAAGTATAAATGGCTCACACAAAAATAAATTTTGATTTAAAAAAATCATTTTTATTCCAAACAAAAATGTAAACAGATCTAGTAGCTTAGTATTCACACAAAAAGAATGTCTATTATTGAAAATTAAAGGTCTTGCCTCTAAGCTTGTGGTTAGCTAATTAACTTGACCTAATCACATTATTGAATTGTGTTTTCAGAACAGAGATCTGCCTCAGAGACTATTTTAACATGTTACTTTAGAGTTTGATGTGTGTACTGAACTTTGAGAAAATACATAGATTCTTTCATTGCATTTTGAATCAAAATAATAAAAAGCAATTAAAATTTATGGTTGTGGGGGATAGAGCACTGAGTCTCTTTATTACATATTTTCTTCCTAATTATAAATCACTATAATTGCTTTTGAAATAAACACAAATATGACTCAGCAGTCTTATCAGTTATCGTTCCAGATTTACTGTGTGGCCCTATGAGAATCACAAGTAGCTAAGGAACTCACTTAGGAAATGACGACAACAAAATAACCTTTTGTGTCCCAGTCACCTGGGCCTGGCTATGTATTTATTACTAGAAAGCTGTGATGACTACTGCAGCCTGCACTGCTGTCGGATAATAAGAGTGCTTCACTTATGTTCAGCATGGTTTCTGTGGGATAAATCACCTTGAATTACTAAGATTTAATTTTGTTTCAAATGTACTAATCAAATAATTGATTACAGTGGCTTAGCTGATTTGGGTAGGAGTGACATCACAATTATTTCATGGTGGCTATTAAAAGCAGTATTGAGAGGGGTGTCTCTAGTAGGGAAATGATTCTCTCCTGAAAGCACTTAAAAATATCAGAATCAGTAAATAACCAGTGGTACTTTTGTTTGAAACGAAAAGATCCCTAGGATATGATTCATGAATCAACGGTGTTGTAAGTGTAAACTTTGTGGATGGCTTTTTACATGTTTTATTTCTATCCCCCATCCATAAGGCACTGTGCACTTTTTGCACCACACGATTGTTTATATGTTCAATTGCAAGTGCATTGTAGTGAAGCAGATTTGAGTCCCTGTACTGAAACATGTAGAGAAAACTCACTGATGATTTGCGTTTTCTTTTTTTAAAAAAGATTTTATTTATTTATTTGAAAGAGAGAGAGCAAGAGCACAAGCAGGAGGAGGCAGAGGGAGAAGCAGGCTTCCCACCAAGCAGGGAGCCAGACTTGGGGCTCCATCCCAGAACCCTGGGATCATGAGTTGAGCCAAAGGCAGACGCTTAACTAAGTGAGCCACCTAGGCACCTGATTTGTATTTATAATGTAATGGAGCAAAATGTGCTACCCCAAAATGTGTCTCTTTGGCATATGAATTATTTTAGGTGGATTATTTTTAAGAAACAGAAGGTTCAGGAGGTTTTCCTTTTTGTCTTCTTACTGACTGACTAAAAGAATTTAGATAGAGAACTTGCTTCAGGAAGGGAGCTATCACCATAGATAATTATTGTATAATATGAACTAGGTATGGTAGACAAGGAGGAATCTACAAGGCCTGTTCGATCAAAGTCCTCTATGTCCTATTGTTTCTGAATGGTCTAGTAAACATTTGTTTACCAAACATTTACTCTTTTTCATCTTCCTGTGAGTTGCTTTTGAAGTCCTAGGCCTCAACCCTCTTCTTCTTGGTTTAGGAAAGCATAGATACCTGTCTTTGGAATCTCTTCTGATTATGTGGATTCTTCACATGTCCATAATTAAATTCGGTTTTCTCTTGTTAATCTGTCTCATGCCAATTTAATTCTTAGATCAGTCAGAAGAATCATGAAGCATAGAGGACACAATTTTCTCCCAACATAGCTAGTCTTACATGTTAAAACTTCCTAGTAACATAATACTTATTTCTATAGTTTACCTTCCAGCAAGCACCACATGGTTACGTAAGCTGTACTTCATCCATGAGTTAAAATGTGAATGTAGACTAAGAATGTATCCTAGATTCATTATATTCCTACAATGCACAATTTACTCCATTTCAAGATAATTAGGACATTCATAATTTTTATTCTGTTATTCTGGTTTGTGTTAGAGGAAATCTCATCATTTCTCAGAACATCTTGATTTTATTTTTTTGCCAAGTGACAGGTTTACTTTCAAGATCCTCCAAATATGCCCTCTTAAAATTGGTAAATTAAAATTTCTTATCATTCTTTCCTGAGACTTTATCTTTTGGTGAGCCCTTGAAATTAGGAAGTCAGTAACCAAGCTCTATTGTTTTCCAGGCAAAGAATTCTTATGATGTATAGTAGATCTGCAGACACAGATTCTAATTCCAGCCCCACTTAGTACTTGCGAAGCCGTGCTTGTAAGTCATTAAACTACAGGGTAGCTTCATTTATTAAATGGATTACTTCCTGACCTCAGTGTGTCCTCTCTAAAATAAACCTGGAGTACTTTGTGCTTTGTTAAGTACCTCATAACATGTTTAGCAATAAAACAGCACAGTGCAAGAGAACTCCATTAAAATTGTATTACTAGAGGCTAATAATCAAACTTTTATAACTGTAGGAGTAGAAAAGTACTAAAAAAATGGTATTATTTATACTAAATGCTAATGGTTTAAAAACAAATGTGATGAACATCAAAACAAAAACGCACCAGGGTTCCATTTGTACTTTTTAATAACATAGCCCAGGTATACTCAGAGATGTTATCTGTATATCTAGTTTTACAGAAGCATAAATTCATAAGATTGGAAGGGAAATCTGAAATTATTTAATCCAATTTCCATCTCAATCTCATTGGATACTTGAATGCTTTCCCTGTTACCATTAACAAGAGATTAATTAGCTTCAACTGAAATACCTCTAATGATACACACATTTCACTAACTACATTTAGCTGCTTGAGAATTCTTCCAATGTCTTAGCATTAACTGCTAACTATTGTCTATTTGTACATGTCCTTCTGGAAGTCTGGTGTCAGATTAACTGAGATTCCAGGAATGACGAGAGCAGTCTGGATTTGAACAGAATTAGCTAATATCTTCCAGCTTCTACTATATTGTGAACTAATAGGACTCCACCTGCCAAGATATAAGACAAAGGTGCTATTCTCTCTTTTGTGTCTCTCAGATCCCCCAAAAGGATAATGTCTTCATTCATTTATTCATTTACTCAAGAAATACCTTTTGAGCACATACTAATTTTTAAACATTTTCCTGTGTGTTGGAAGATCAATAATGGATAAGATGGAAGTGACATTTGCTTTATGGAATCTATAGTTTAGAAGAAGAGAGAGAGAGAAAAATGTTATAGTTTGAAGACATGCTAAGTAAAAAGTTTGGGGCTAAAGGAAGGAATATAAATTAAGCTTTCATTGTACTTCCAGTGATTTCTTTTTTAGTAATTCCTGCATTTCTCTTGCACTGGTCTCTTTCACCCTGAGTTCATAGACCAAGCATACTGTTCTATATCTATTCTTTAGTAGTGGAGGGGGTTGAATTTTTATTGCATAGGCCTCCTGAATCCCACACAAATTTTGAATTCTTTAGAAATTAAAGAAGTTGGGGAGTCTGAGTAGGCTGAATTGGTTAAATGTCTGACTCTTGGTTTCAGCTCAGGTCATGATCTCAGGGTTGTGAGATGGAGTCCCATGTTGGGCTCCATGCTAGGCCTGCTTGGGATTCTCTCTCTTTCTCTATCTCCCCCATCAAAAACAAACAAATACATAAATAAAAAATAAATTAAGGAGGTTTGTTTTCCAAGAGAAGTTAGTGGAGATCTGAGCAAAGTGGTGTCAGTTCTGGCCCAGTAAAGATACTTTGTTATACCAATAACACCAAGAATCTCTCCTCTCCCCACAAGGATGAAGACTTGAGAGTGATCCAAAAGATGGGACACATCAAGATTCTGCACTGGAGCCATCTGTCCTCTCTGCTGAATTTGGTAACAGACTGGAGAACTTAGCTGGTAAGGCTGCACAACTTTCAGAAGGACATATACAAAGAGAAATGGCAGAGTGAAATATTGAGTTAGGGGCTCAACTAGATATCGAATTAAGTGAAGTAGAAGGAAAACTGATTTCTTAATCAAAACCACATTTTTAGAACCCTTTAAGTTATGATACGAATTTATGTGTTTATGGGCATACATATACGTTTCTGTGTGTGTGTGTGCATATGTGAAATTTGTGGTAGAGGCAAGTTTTTTGATTAATGGAAAGATAAATTACAGAGTTGACCAGCAATAAATCAAGAGGTTCAACTCTAGCCCTATTTATACTTTTGCTTACTAAGCAAATTTCCTATTCTGTTTTACATCATTAGCTATAAGATGCACATTTTAGTGTCTCTAAAATCAGGGTGTGTCTTAATGTGATGGCGTCTTCCAATTATGGTTGATTGTTAGCCTGGGAGCAGTTAGGACAACATTGTCATTACCTTACATATAAGAATCTGGAAATAGCTTTATATATTCTCATGGCCGCTTCATTTGAGTTATATACATTATTGGGATCACACATAATGCTTTTAATTGCTGTTTAACATCTTTTCAAAAATAATACAATACGCTTTAGTATTTCAATGAAAATTTATTGCATATACAGAAAAGTAAAAACACCTTGAAAACATTTATGTCTAAATATTGCTGAAAGGACCCTTTCAAAAAATTGCAAAACAAAATTTCTATATGGTAAGAAACCTAGTTTACTTGGGAACATTTTTTGTTAGTGGTACACAACATAATGGTGCATCTTCAATAAATGACATATTCGAGTCAAAGAAATGCAGTAATTTATTCTCCTCAAGTAGAGTGAAACATGAGCTATTCAAAATCCAGTCTTCTATAACTTCCTGACTTCCAGACTAATTCTGTACTTTCTGTAACTAAGGAAATAAATCTCTCCTGTAGTTACTAAACAGCAACAGAGGACCCAGGAAAGTGACACTATTTGAGAAAATCTTTATGAATCCCATTACTAGTACTTTGGTCCAAGCCACCATTGTCTCCCACTGGAACCATTGCCATAGCATCCTTCCTCGGTGGCCTCCCTGCAAACCCTCCAGCAGCTTACCATTATGTTTAGAAGAAAATCTAGATTCTCTAGCAGTGCCTGCAAGGCTCCACCTTCTTCAACTGTACTGGCCTTGCCAACTTGCCTTTGTGTTACTCTGCCTTGCCAGGTGTCTTCCCAATTTATTGCTGGCAGAATGGATCTTCTCATATCCTGCAATACCCTCCTCCCAGTTCTTCTGACTTACTGCTTCTTCTTCTTCCTATTTTTTTTTTTTTAAGATTTATTTATTTCAGAGAGAGTGTACAAGAACATGCACACAAGCTAGAGGGGGAGAGGGAGAGGGAGAGAGAATCTCAAGCAGACTCCTCATTGCTCATGCTCTCTGATGTGGGGCTCAGTCCCACAACCATGAGATCTCAACCTGAGCAGAAACCAAGAGTCGGTCACTTATCCAACTGCACCACCCAGATACCTCTGACTTACTCTTGTCTTCAGTTCAAAAGTAACTATCTCAGAGACCTTCCTTATCTAGTCAATATAAAATAGCCCGTTAGTTGTTAGCATATCACAATTTATTTTGTTTTTATAGCATGTATCACTCTCTGAAGTGATCTTATTTGTTCACTTCTTAGCCATCTGCCTTTCTCTCTCTAACATACAACTGCACCAGAGGTAGGGACAGTGGGGCTTATATGTCTGATCCTGACTGTTTCCTAACACTATCACATTACTATTTATGGAATAAGGGAATAAATAAACTGTAATTGGACAGTCTTGTATGAAAGAAAAAATACTTTAATGGGCTGGGATGTCTAGAAAAGCCTGTTTACATAAATACATATAAATATAAAAATATAAGTATATAAAAGTCTGTTGATGTTAAAATTGAAAACCACTTCAGGAGAAATCAGAAGCTTAAGAAATAGAGAATGAAGAACATAGAGAGAAGACAGAAGTCTGACATGATGGTAGTGATTTAGGCACAGATTAGAATGGGCCTTGCTGATGGTGTGTAACCAACGCAGATTAAGTAGAGGAGAGACAGACGGCAGAGCAGCTTGGAGGTGTTGAGATGGGGAAAGCGCACCTGTTCCACCACAGAGCCCTTGCGGGCACTAATGTGTTCCGCTCCAGGCTGCCAGACAGCGGAGCCCAGTGGTCTCTGGTGAGGCGGTGGCATTCACTATGTAGAGTAATGTGGTATTAATAAAGTTTTACATTTCTAAAGTACTCCGAGCAAGGGCAAATGCTTATCAGGATCAGGGCAAGTGATGTGAATGGGAGAAGCAGGCTGGGTGAGGCAAGCTCATGCCTCACCTAAAAAAACCAGCTGCTGCTTACCTCCAACTCTTGCTGCTTTATGGGAATGCGGGTTCAGAATTATGAGATATTCTGACTTTCCTAGTAGGCCAGATGTCTGGATTTTTACATAAAATTTCCCTACATTTCAATGCTGGCAACAAAATAATGTGCAAAAATACATAATGGACCAAACAAAAACAGATCTGTGGTTCAAATCTAACTCACGGGTAGCAGTTGGGAACTCCCAGTTGATAAGCACTTTCTCAGTATTATCCTTTTAGAAATGTGTAAGAACCTTATGAAAGAAAGCAATGGAAATTTAAGATTTTTGATTATGGAATGAGCACATTCTTCTTTTAAAATAGTTTGAAAGTACAGAAAAGCATAAAAGTTCGGAAACAAGAAAGACTATTGTATCCCTACACTTAGATAATATTCTGGTGGATTTTTTCTATAGTTAAGACCAATGATCTTGGTAAAATGCACATATATATTCATATACAGACCTACCTATGATAGGTAGCTAAGTAGCTTTATGTCCTGCTTTATGTCCTGCTGTCTCTTTTAACATCCGATTATAATATTAAAGCATCTCCTGTGTGCTCGCTTCGGCAGCACATATACTAAAGCATCTCCTTGTTATATAAATTTCTCATGAATATTATTTTAAAGGCTATACACTACTCCATTGTAACTATAAGTGATTATTTACTTAAAGTTTTCTTTATTTTGGACGTTGAGATTGCTAAATTTTTTTATTACAAATAATAAGAACATCTTTATGCCTAAATATTGGCTAGTATTTCACATTATTTCATTGGATGTGATTGCTAGAAGTAGAATTATTAAGTGAAATGTTGATGAATTAAATAAAATTATTTTAAAAATTTGGTGCAAAATCCATTTCCAAGAAGAGTTTTGAGAATACATAACATATTCCTTTCCATCATTAAAAATTACAGAAAGAAACATGATTTCCACTTGATATAGGTTTATTTGTTTATTTAATAACTAGTAAGAGTAATTATATTTTATGTGACAGTTGGCTAGCTACTACATGTATTTTTTTTAAGTTACCTCATTTTCTACTTTGGTCATTCTTTTAAATTTGAGTCTACTAAATATATTACTCTTATTTTTCTTGTGTAGGAAATGGGAGATGATTTTTCTGTTGATGTTTTACTTCTGGTATATTTGGGTGACAGAAGTAGTGGGCTGAGAGTGACCTTTGGTGAAAACAGAACTGCTCAGGGGGCTGCAGGTCATATGATGCCCTGGGGATGTGGAGGGGTCTCCTAGTGGGGCAATTATGGTAAGAACCCCAGGGAGTGCTGCAGATTAGGGGGCTCCAAAAGGTTTTGGTTAGTGGTCTGAGAATGGGAAATTGGAGCGTTACACTCACTTGAATATGACCAGCAAGCTAGAGACGGAAGAAAGCAACTGAGAAAGACAATGCAGAATGACAGAAAGAGTATGAGTATTTCTTCATCATACTCAATGTTTCAAATAAGTAGGCTGAGGTCAGCCTGATTTTTGTGTCTTGGTAGGTACACATTTTTCCACCTTGGTTAGATGGTTAACTTTTTTTCTTTATCCTTGTAATTATAAATGCCACAATATATCTATTTTAAAATTACTTTTTCATGAACTACAGTGATACTTTTCATAGTACCTTCTCACAATTTTGTTTGATTCAGCAAAATTTCTATTTATTATTGTTAACATTTCCATTTGTTCAAATTTGTTCTTCAGTGACGCCCAGACTTTGTAGATTGGCTCTTCATATCTCTAGTTTTCCCTCTTATCATCTTATTTTCTCTATTAAGTTGGTTTTTAGCCTCATTCATTCAATTAGCCACACGTGTCATTATTTTCTGATTGCCACCGGTGCAGATTTTAAATTTCCTGTTGTATTTGGCGATTTAAAAAAATTAGTTTCTCATTTTAATTTAGTTCCTTTTCACCATTGTCTTCATGTTGTGTCGTTTTCTCACTATGGATTCCTTCTTCCTTCCATAAGAGCTCCTGCCTTCTCACATGGCCCTAAATGCATCAAACTTCTGTTATCTAAAAGCTATTGGATGTCATTGTACCTCTGGTTTTGTGCTTCTGTCCTGTTAGTGTGTGTAATTATGACAAGGAGGATGGAATACTGGTGTTGAAGACAGGGCATGTGGGCTTTTCACCACGAGGCCACATTTCTGCTCAGGGAAACATGATTTTCTTTCTTTTCCACTTTTTTATTTCCTGCTTTTAGAAGAACCTCATCAGTTTCTGTGCCAGTTCAACTCCTTTGGGAAGCAGATGCCAAGATAGAGGTAGGAATACAAAGATTTGTCAGAGGTAAGAGGAGAGAGGGCAGGAGTGATTGTTTTGGATGGCAAGACAAGTCCAAATGCTGTGACAGGAGAGGACTGGGCAGAAAGAGGTTCAGAAGCAGGTGCCAGTCCAAGCGTGTCTCTGCCAGCCCAGTGGAGGTTGCTGTGAGAGGACTTGCACACGGGGTAGAAACTTCCAAGCCCAAGTGCTCCCAGTGTGCATGGCATTGACAGTGACCTGGGTAGAGGAGATCTCTGCAGCGGACCCCGAAGGCATGGAAGCAGGGGAGAAACTCGCAGCAGGCTCTCTTGAAAGTAGATTCAAGAAAACATCACCATGACTGCTGCAGAGGGGGAACAAGAAAATCAATACTTTTCACTTAGACATTCCAGTCGGAACCCAAGCTATCAATCATAATTACTAAAGATATTTTTCTAAGTCTCTTCTGGAGGTGTCATTTTTCCCCACATAAAGTAGCAAGAGTAACGGTCTGTAGGCTTGACAGGGCTCAGCAGGCCCTATCGTGTTGCTAATCCATCATCTTTCCCGAGGGCTACAAGTTCTTGCATACACATGTCTGTTCTCTAGTACTGTTCTTTCACTTGACCTGTTTCAGATAATCCTTGAATCCTTTCTACTCTTATTCCATACACCTGCCTGCTCCCCATTTTAATTTCCTCTCCTTCCAAAGCCTAGGTCAACCTGAAACAGAGCTGACTATTGATTTTGTCTTCCTTTTGCGTTGTCTTCCTCTGGAAAGTTTAATAATTTTGAATCATATCAGCTTACTCGTGGTTTGATGCCCTCCAATGACGTTCCACTGCATTTAAGGTAACCCTCTAACTTTTTACAAGAGCCTATGAGATCTGCTTCTGCCAACCTTCTGACCTCATCTCCTTGACCGATTGCCCTTGCAGTTCCAAGATGTCAAGAGCTTTGTTAGATTCATAAATTACTGTATGGCTTACCCTAGAATAGTGCCTGGCACATAGTAAGCATTTAAATAAATATGTGTTCAGTAAAGGAGTGAGTGAATAAATGAATGGAATTCCTTCTGTGAAGGTTCTATGTTTTATATTCACAGTATAACTTCTCAAATCTTAACTATGTGCATGATGACTGTATTAGTCAGAGTTCTCCAGAGCAGCAGAACCACTAGGATATATATAGATAAATAGGTATAAGAGATTTATTATAAGAATTGACTCATGTGGTTACAGAGACCAACTTCCATATTCTTCTGTCTGCAAGCTGGACAAGTAGGAAAGCCAGTGGTGTGATTCAGTCCAAGTCCAAAGGCCTGAGAACTGGGGTTGGGGATGGGGGATAAAGGGGACTGGTGATAGAAGTAAGCCCTGTTCTTATACTGGAAGCAAGAGAACCAGGAGCACAGGAGTCCAGGGGCAGAAGTGGATGAATACCCTGGCTTTTTATTCTATTTAGGACCTCAATGGATTAAATGCTGCCCACAGACATTGGTGAGGGCAATCTTGACTCTGTATGGATTCAAATGTTGATATGTTCTGATGACAGCCTCATAAACACAGCCAGAAATAACGTTTTATCAGCTATTGGGCATACCTTTGCCCAATCGGTTGACATAAAATTAACCATCTCAGTGACCATAATAACTGACAGATAGAGCCAAGGAAAAATATTATAGAAGGCCTTTTGAGGTGAGAAATATCAGAATACAAACGACCAAGTGAGGACTATCACCAACATCATTTTGTATTAGGGAATATAGATTGGGCAGTCTGTCAAATAGCCAATTATAGCTAGTCACTCTGCAGCCAAAGTTGCTGCAGATTTAAAGACTGATCCTCCAGAGCTACTTATTTTCATTTCCCTTCTTGACTCTGCTAGTCCCTCCTTCCTTTTCATCTTCACTATCTGACCTTTGGAGGAACAAACTTCTTCCTCTTATTGGGACTCTGTTCTACTTTCTGTCTTCTGACAAAAGTGTCAGTTGAACTGCAGGTCATATTATACCATCTATTTTGCTACCCAATACAAATCCAAAATTTTAAGACAACTTCCATAGGGCTTATTCTTTAGTTTGATACTGAGAACTTCTCAGAATCAAAAGAATCAAAATGCAATTGACATTGGATAAATTCTTTTCCTCAGCACCACCACTTCTAGATGTGCACCTCACATCTGCATTGAGAGAGAAGCCACCCCAGCCATTTGTTTCTTATGAATTTTCCTCAATGTTACAACCCTTTTGGGGAAGATGGGGGCATTTTCTCTCATCATGCTAGAGTATTTTAAAGCCTCATGAAATATGTGGTTCAGCTATAGTTACTCTGGGATGATATATGATGCACCTGTGTGGTTTATTTCTTGAGAATTCCACGTTCAGAGTCTAAAGAATAAAAAAAGGTCAGAGACAATAGGTGGATTAGAAAAAAAATGCTCATTATCTCTTCTTTAAAAGCCCTGTCACTGTAGGCATATGTGATGTAGGGAGCACATTTACTGATCTATAGTGGCCTGCATTGCAGAAGTCTGGCTTCTGATGCCCTCATCATGTGTTGACATGTCCAGATTACTTCTCTGTAAGTGTGTGGGCAAAGCACTGCAAGCCGAGGGGATAACATAGGCGACATTGGCTGTAATCAGAGTCTGGCTTTAAGAATACCGAAAACATAATTTGCAATTTGCACTGTGACACTGAGGGCTCTTCAGCTTTCACAGAATCAAAATAAGCTTTATTATTCTACAACTGCTCTGACTGATTATCCTTCTCTTGTCTCCATTTTTGGTTCATTAGCAAATTACCTCTGATTAATCTTGCAGATTTTTATATGAGCAGAATTTAGGCAGAAAAAATAAATTGTTTGCATGAATCAGTCATGAGTTGTTCTTACTAATTGATTAAGCCACCCTAAGTTCTTTACGGGGTCATAAGAAGGTAAATATTATGAATGGATTATTACATTGCTATTCAATAGATGTCATGCAGTATTTTTTGCAGTGTAAGTTGGTGTAAAAATGCAATAATGTTTGCCTCACATATAAGAAAAAATAGCAAAATTTCTTTCACATAATAGGAAAATGAGGGGAGCCATGTGGTTTCACAGGATAACAATGCCTTTTTGATGCTGCTCTCCGTAATAGTGCCAAACTTCTCAGATTGTCAGTAACAATAGCAAGATGAGTGATGCTTCATGCTCCAAAGCCTCACCGGCAGTGCCATCAGCCTTCCCAGGGAGTCTCTGGCAAGTTATAAGGATAGCTGATAGACAGGCTCTTGGGGAACAATGTGCTTAATCACTCAGGCATGTAATAACTATATTAATTGACATTACCTGGGTCTTAAAAAGGTAAAACGTATGCTATATTTAGCCAAAACTGAAATGCTTTTGGAACCATGCGATCTCTATCATAGTCAAACATCTTAACAAAAGGGCGGTTGTATGAATTAAGTGATTAAAGTATGTAAACTTATTGGTACAGTGTTTGGGATATAGAAAGCAATGAATTAATGAATTAATTCAACCTTATTTATTGGGAACTTACTATGTGCCAGTCATTGTTCTAGACCTGAGCTGTCTAATATAGTAGCTACTGGCAACATGTAGCTATCGAGCTCTTGAAATATGGCTAGTTAAACTTGACGTATGCTCTAAGTATAATATAAAATATTAATATAAATAAAATATATAAAATATAAATATTTAAAATATAAATATTATGAATATAAAATAATGTAAAATAAATATATATAAAATAAAATAAAAATATATATAATATTAAATATATGTTGGATTCCAAAGATTGGGAACAAATAAGCAAAATAATGTGAAACATCACATTAATATTCTTATATTGATTAGATGTTAACAGTAATATTTTAGGTATATTATTAATAAATTAATACATTATAAAATTAATTGTATATGTTTCTTTTTTTTAGATTTTATTTACTTATTTGAGAGAGAGAGACAGAGCACAGGTGGAGTGAAGGGGCAGACAGAGAGGGAGAGAGGGAGAAGCAGACTCCCTGCTGGGCAGGGAGTCCAACGGGGGGCTCAATCCTAGGACCCCAAGATCATGACCTGAGCCAAGGGCAGATGCTTAATACTGAGCTGACCCAGGTACCCCTATATGTTTCTTTTTTTAATACAGCTACTGAAATATATAATTACATATGTAGTTCACGTTTGGGCTCACATTACATTTAGATGCTGGTGGACAATGCTGGTTTAGATGCTGAAGACAAAGTGAAGAAAAAAAAAAACCCCAAAAAGTCTTCTCTGTTTTAGAACTTACATATTAAATAGAAGAGATCGATGAAATAATATGACATGAACAAATACAGTCCATCCTCATTATTTGAAGTTCTACATTTGTGAATTTACCCGCTTGCTAAAATATATTTGTAACTCCCCAAATCAATATTTATGGCCCCTTTGCTGTTGTTCACAGACATGTGCAGAGTGGCAAAATTTTGAGTCACCATATGTACACATGCCCAGCTGAAGTCAAACAAGGTCACGCTCTTCTTGGTTTCTTCTCATACTGTAAACAAATGTCTTTTTGTGGTCTATCTCGTGCTGTGTTCTTTGCATTTTTGCATAGAGTGACAATTCTATGGTTGATTTTGTTGTTTCTAATGGCCCCCAATGGTAGTGCTGAAGTACTGTCTAGCTTTCCTAAGCTAAAGAGAGCTATGATATATTGTATAGAGAAAACATGCGTATCCAATAAGCTTTGTTCAGATGTAAGTTATATGGCCATTGGCTGAGAGTTCAATGTTAATGAGCCAACAATATATATTAAGTAAGGTGTCTTTAAACAGAAACACACATAAAACATGGTTATATGCTGATTAGGTGGAGGCTTGGAGCAACATGACTCTGTATTTCCTTTAGGAGCAGTGGTTCAGTATTCCCTAATTCAACATTCATGGTGACTTTATAGGGCATACCTGCCATAAATAGCAAGAATTAGCTGCATATAATATAAAGTCAGGTAGTGATAAATCTAGGTAGAGTGGAAGGATAGAGAGGGATGAATATGACAGGGGTAGAAGAATTGTTAACTTGCAAAAGA
This sequence comes from Canis lupus familiaris, assembly GCF_011100685.1. Classification (NCBI taxonomy): domain Eukaryota; kingdom Metazoa; phylum Chordata; class Mammalia; order Carnivora; family Canidae; genus Canis; species Canis lupus. The sequence goes on along the minus strand of NC_049253.1, from coordinate 27,328,300 downwards.
CAACGGGGAAAATCTCTCCAAGCTTGCAAAATTTGAGAGCAAAACAGAAGGTGAACTTGGAAACAACTGTGACCCAGATCATACATGCCTGCAGGCCATGGTAAATAAAGATTGGGATTTTATTCCAAATGGGATTGGAAGGCTTTGGAGGGAATGATAAATTCACGTTACATTTTATTTTATTTTTCAAGATTTTATTTATTTATGATAGACAGAGAGAGAGAGGGGCAGAGACACAGGCAGAGGGAGAGGCAAGCTCCATGCCGGGAGCCCGATGTGGGACTCGATCCCTGGGCTCCAGGATCGCACCCTGGGCCAAAGGCAGGCGCTAAACTGCTGAGCCACCCAGGGATCCCCAATTCATGTTACATTTTAAAGGGTCACTCAGGCTGCTGTAAGAAAAATACATCATTGGAGGGGAAAAGTAAACACAAAGAAATAATTTAGACAGCAACTGTTAAGAGTTCAAGAGAGGTGGTAGTAGTTTGGAATGCAAATGGCACCACTTACCACATTTCAACCATTTCCCCATTGCTGGTTGCATTAGCCTCGAGTTCAAGGCATATGTTCTCTCTTGGTTGTCCAGTTGGCCTTCTTAGGTTATTTTCTTTTTAAAAGATTTTATTTATTTATTCATGAGAGATACAGAGAGTGGCAGAGATAAAGGCAGAGGGAGAAGCAGGCTCCCTGCGAGGAGCCTGATGGGGGACTCAATCCCAGGACCCTGGGACCTGAGCCAAAGGCAGATGCTCAACCACTGAGCCACCCAGGTGCCCCTGTCTTGTTTTGGTTTCCCCCAAATCTGATCCAGTTAAGCACTTTTGTGCCGTTACTGCCCAGAAGTGATCCTAGGAGGCAGGAATGAGGCATAAGGAAGTGGACAAGCATTGTGTTAGAAAGCACGAGCTTTAGAGGATGTACCATTGAGCTTGTTACTGCTATGAGCAGCTGGGGTCAAACTCTCTGGGGCCTCTGAAGAACCTAAGGAATTCATTTCAGGATGGCAGCTCATTACAATAGGAAGCTGGGGCTGCCTCTGTCACAACCTAGCTGAGGACTATCCCTGGAGACAGTAACTCTGTACTTCTGAGCGAACCTGGGAAGGCTGAGTAAGCTCCTGTGGCTTCAGAGAAAGCCCCAAGGCAGCAAGTGGAAAGACAAAGATGTAGTGAGCACAGGAGGCGGGATGCTGGAGGCTGGCACCAGGATTGGTCATCTCAGCTATGGCTAAAATGGTAGCTGGGCCAAAGGGATGAGGCATGGGGCACAAAAACTTTTTGCTCCACCTTCCAGTTCCTTGTTAGAAGTTGAACCTGCCTAGGAACCTTGGACTGCATAGCTTGCTCCTTGGAAACCCACTGAGTATTTGCATTCTCAGGAAACAGGGTTCTGTGCCAGACAGACCGTTTGAGAGCCTGATACCATCCTCACCCTGTTGCGATGTGAGGATCGCTCCTGTGGAGAAACTGACTTGGATTTTTTCCATCATAATGGATCCTGACTAAACATACTGATTTTGATTGTGTTTCCTTGTGCCCTGGACCTGCCTTGGGTTAGTTTAGGTGCCACCACTTGCTATATGCTGAACTTATGAGAGATACATAACTTCTCCAAACTTCACTCCTCTTACAGAAGAGGAATGAAAATAGGCTCTCCCCTGTGAAATCGTAGGAATTAAATGGAATGGTGAAAAACAAAAAACAGTGTCTGCTACTTAGTAAGTGCTCATTGCATCTTAGTTGTGACTGTTATCCCAAATGCTTCTAGTTCTTTCCATTACCATTCTCAATTTAGTTTTCCTCTCCACTGGCCATGTCGTGAAGTTCCGAGGTGTTCACAATTCTGGGTGTGCTGTTACCACTAGACGCGCAAGTCTCTAAGGGGCAGGACTCTGCTCCTGGTTTCTTTCTGACCAAGGATGTTGGCTTTCAAAGATCTTTACCTATGACCCTCTGTCATGAATAAATCTTGAATTAAATCTCATTTGCCACTCAGAATGTGGCCCATGTTATTTAATTATTTATAATTCACGTGAAGAATTTTGTCAGATTCTCAGTGGCGATTTTGTTTATCAAGTTGGAGTTGTTGCTTTGGCCATTATTTTTTTTTTAATGATTTTAATGAAATTTTAATTAATAATCGATTTTAATGAATAATCTGCCAATTTATTTTGCCTTTGGTTTTTTTCTTTAAAAGGGAATAAGAAGAGCAGGGAAAGGGAAATAGTTCTGAAAACAAACAGTGGAAACTGGATGCCTTTTGTATTCTGGTTATTTCTTTATAGGTCTTTCTATAATCCTAAAAGAGATTCTCTGAGTCCTTGATGAGCCTTGTTCTGAAAGTTACTTATCTAAGAAATAATTATAGAGCAAATTAAACTTATTTTGGGATAATTTTTTGGCTATATAACTTCTATAGGAGAGCAATGATACCAGTTCCAATGAGAATCCGAGAGTATTTCTGGAAAAATCCTGCTGTCTATTCTAAAGTTTAGAATGTTTCAAGCTTTTATGAGATGATTTCATATGCTGAATTCTTTGAACTCCCTCTATGGTAAAGCATGCCTAAAATTTATGCAAAAGGGACAGGACACAAAGATGCATAACATACCACTTCTGCTCTCAAGGGCCTTTGAAATTAGAACAGTCAAGACAAATATGATACAAGGTGTTATGGGAAAGCAAAAAAAAAAAATAATGGAAATGTTCTTCTATTCCTATTATTAGTACGAATGTTCATGGGAGAAGTTGCATTTGAATGGTCTCTGTGGATGGGTGAGATTTTGGTACCTGGATATAAAAAAAAAGTAGACCATGGGCCTTCTAGGGAGAAGAAATAGCTTGAGTAAAAGCAAGTTTGTCAGAGTATATTAGGAGTTTAAAAAATGGTAAATGGGGGACCTGGATGGCTCAGTGGTTGAGCATATGCCTTTGGCTCAGGTTGTGATTCTGGGATCCTGGGATCGAGTCCTGCATCAGGCTCCCAACAGAGAGCCTGCTTCTCCCCCTGCCTATGTCTTTGCCTCTCTCTCTGTGTCTCTCATGAATAAATAAAATCTTTCAAAAAATAAAAAATGGTAAATGGAACAACTAGACTGAAATATGAACTTCCTAGAGGTATAATTTTAAAAAAAAATTACTTATTTGACAGAGAGAGCAAAAGCTGGGCAAGTGGCAGAGGGAGGAGAAGCAGATTCCCCACTGAGCAGGGAGCCTGGTGCGGGGCTCCATCCTAAGAGCCCAGGATTATGACCTGAGCTGAAGGCAGGTGCTTAACCGGCTGAGCCATCCAGATACACCTAGAGGCATAATCTGGAAATTTCTTCAGTTCTGTCTTCATGAAGTTTTTATTTACTGGGGAAATAAAGTGTTAAATTTCCTACAGTCCTAAAAAAAATAAGTAGTGTATACATTTTATTCTTTGCTACAGATGACATTGCTATCACCTAATTTAAAGTACATCTATTTATATATTCCTTTGACCGTTGTAATCCGTTGTATTTTGAACATTGGACATAATTTTTTTCATGTATTTAACCATTGTGAATTAAAAAAATACTTGTGGTTTATTGTTAGTGAATGGAAAGTAGGAATTATTAATATTAAAACAAAGTTGCATAAGTGCTACTAAATGATAAGCCACAGTTAAGTCATTGATTATAGAATTCTTCAACTTTTCTACTCAGCTCATTTATTTGAGGCACATTCTCATTAGTAACACTGTCGCATGAAAATTAGATCAAGCTGGATTAAATTCTACCTCTGATCTTCACTAGATGTGTTATTTCTGACACATCTCTCAACCTGAGCCTCAATGTATTTATGCATAAAATGGGGATGACATATATAGGGTCATGGCAGGACTTAAGTAGAGCATATTGAATGTTTCTACTCAACTCTAACAAATCCAAGTTTGAAATCATCAAGATGCCTCTCCTTGGATTCTTTGTCCAAATGCTTTATTGCCCCACTGAAAAAGAGATGCATTGTGCATTGGGGAGACCAGAACAAATGTTCTTAGATGTTAACATAAGACAGGTGAGTCTGGCTCATTGGGGAGTCCTAAGTGCACCAGGTGGCACTGTTCCTGATTGCCTTGACCTCTTATCAATCACACAGCTCAGAACTCCAGCTTTCTTCTTAATGCTGACTGACTGATACCTCTTGAAAATCAGGGAGATGGACCCTTACCTTGCGTCTTAGTCCTCTTTCTCTCTCTTTTGTTTTTTTTTTTAATAAGTTTATTTTTTATTGGTGTTCAATTTACCAACATACAGAATAACACCCAGTGCTCATCCCGTCAAGTACCCCCCTCAGTGCCTGTCACCCATTCACCCCCACCCCCCGCCCTCCTCCCCTTCCACCACCCCTAGTTCGTTTCCCAGAGTTAGGAGTCTTTATGTTCTGTCTCCCTTTCTGATATTTCCCACCCATTTCTTCTCCCTTCCCTTCTAGTCCCTTTCACTATTATTTATATTCCCCAAATGAATGAGACCATATAATGTTTGTCCTTCTCCGATTGACTTACTTCACTCAGCATAATACCCTCCAGTTCCATCCACGTTGAAACAAATGGTGGGTATTTGTCGTTTCTAATGGCTCAGTAATATTCCATTGTATACATAAACCACATCTTCTTTATCTATTCATCTTTCGATGGACACCGAGGCTCCTTCCACAGTTTGGCTATTGTGGACATTGCTGCATTGGGGGTGCAGGTGTCCCGGCGTTTCATTGCATCTGTATCTTTGGGGTAAATCCCCAACAGGTGCAATTGCTGGGTCGTAGGGCAGGTCTATTTTTAACTCTTTGAGGAACCTCCACACAGTTTTCCAGAGTGGCTGCACCAGTTCACATTCCCACCAACAGTGTAAGAGGGTTCCCTTTTCTCCACATCCTCTCCAACATTTGTGGTTTCCTGCCTTGTTAATTTTCCCCATTCTCACTGGTGTGAGGTGGTATCTCATCGTGGTTTTGATTTGTATTTCCCTGATGGCAAGTGATGCAGAGCATTTTCTCATGTGCATGTTGGCCATGTCTATGTCTTCCTCTGTGAGATTTCTCTTCATGTCTTTTGCCCATTTCATGATTGGTTTGTTTGTTTCTTTGCTGTTGAGTTTAATAAGTTCTTTATAGATCTTGGAAACTAGCCCTTTATCTGATACGTCATTTGCAAATATCTTCTCCCATTCTGTAGGTTGTCTTTTAGTTTTGTTGACTGTATCCTTTGCTGTGCAGAAGCTTCTTATATTGAGGAAGTCCCAATAGTTCATTTTTGCTTTTGTTTCTTTTGCCTTCGTGGATGTATCTTGCAAGAAGTTACTGTGGCTGAGTTCAAAAAGGGTGTTGCCTGTGTTCTGCTCTAGGATTTTGAGGGAATCTTGTCTCACATTTAGATCTTTCATCCATTTTGAGTTTATCTTTGTGTATGGTGAAAGAGAGTGGTCTAGTTTCATTCTTCTGCATGTGGATGTCCAATTTTCCCAGCACCATTTATTGAAGAGACTGTCTTTCTTCCAGTGGATAGTCTTTCCTCCTTTATCGAATATTAGTTGACCATAAAGTTCAGGGTCCACTTCTGGGTTCTGTATTCTGTTCCATTGATCTATGTGTCTGTTTTTGTGCCAGTACCACACTGTCTTGATGACCACAGCTTTGTAGTACAACCTGAAATCTGGCATTGTGATGCCCCCAGATATGGTTTTCTTTTTTAAAATTCCCCTGGCTATTTGGGGTCTTTTCTGATTCCACACAAATCTTAAAATAATTTGTTCTAACTCTCTGAAGAAAGTCCATGGTATTTTGATAGGGATTGCATTAAACGTGTAAATTGCCCTGGGTAACATTGACATTTTCACAATATTAATTCTGCCAATCCATGAGCATGGAATATTTTTCCATCTCTTTGTGTCTTCCTCAATTTCTTTCAGAAGTGTTCTATAGTTTTTAGGGTATAGATCCTTTACCTCTTTGGTTTGGTTTATTCCTAGGTATCTTATGCTTTTAGGTGCAATTGTAAATGGGATTGACTCTTTAATTTCTTTCTTCAGTCTCATTGTTAGTGTATAGAAATGCCACTGACTTCTGGGCATTGATTTTGTATCCTGCCACGGCTACCAAATTACTGTATGAGTTCTAGCAATCTTGGGGTGGAGACTTTTGGGTTTTCATTTTTATTTATTTATTTTTTTGACTTTTGGGTTTTCTATGTAGAGTATCATGTCATCGGCGAAGAGGGAGAGTTTGACTTCTTCTTTGCCAATTTGAATGCCTCTAATGTCTTTTTGTTGTCTGATTGCTGAGGCTAGGACTTCAGTACTATGTTGAATAGCAGTGGTGAGAGTGGACATCCCTGTCTTGTTCCTGATCTTAGGGGAAAGGCTCCCAGTGCTTCCCCATTGAGAATTATATTTGCTGTGGGCTTTTCGTAGATGGCTTTTAACATGTCGAGGAATGTTCCCTCTATCCCTACACTCTGAAGAGTTTTGATCAGGAATGGATGCTGTATTTTGTCAAATGCTTTCTCTGCATCTAATGAGAGGATCATATGGTTCTTGGTTTTTCTCTTGCTGATATGATGGATCACATTGATTGTTTTACGAGTGTTGAACCAGCCTCATGTCCTGGGGATAAATCCTACTTGGTCATGGTGAATAATTTTCTTAATGTATTGTTGGATCCTATTGGCTAGTATCTTGTTGAGAATTTTTGCATCCATGTTCATCAGGGATATTGGTCTATAATTCTCCTTTTTGGTGGGGTCTTTGTCTGGTTTTGGAATTAAGGTGATGCTGGCCTCATAGAACGAATTTGGAAGTACTCCATCTCTTTCTATCTTTCCAAACAGCTTTAGTAGAATAGGTATGGTTTCTTCTTTAAATGTTTCATAGAATTCCCCTGGGAAGCCATCTGGCCCTGGACTTTTGTGTCTTGGGAGGTTTTTGATGACTGCTTCAATTCCCTCCCTGATTATTGGCCTGTTCAGGTTTTCTATTTCTTCCTGTTTCAGTTTTGGTAGTTTGTGGCTTTCCAGGAATGCATCCATTTCTTCTAGATTGCCTAATTTATTGGCGTATAGCTGCTCATAATATGTTTTTAAAATCGTTTGTATTTCCTTGGTGTTGGTAGTGATCTCTCCTTTCTCATTCATGATTTTATTAATTTGATTCTTCTCTCTCTTCTTTTTTAATAAGGTTGGCTAATGGTTTATCTATCTTATTAATTCTTTCAAAGAACCAACTCCTGGTTCTGTTGATCTGTTCCACAGTTCTTCTGGTCTCGATTTCGTTGAGTTCTGCTCGAATTTTAATTAACTCTCTTCTTCTGCTGGACGTAGGGTCCATCTGCTGTTTTTTCTCTAGCTTCTTTATGTGTAAGGTTAGCTTTTGTATTTGAGTTCTTTCCAGTTTTTGAATGGATGCTTGTATTGCGATGTATTTCCCCCTCAGGACTGCTTTTGCTGCATCCCAAAGATTTTGAACGGTTGTATCTTCATTCTCAGTAGTTTCCATGAATCTTTTTAATTCTTCCTTAATTTCCTGGTTGACCCTTTCATCTTTTAGCAGGATGGTCCTTAACCTCCACGTGTTTGAGGTCCTTCCAAACTTCTTGTTGTGATTTAGTTCTAATTTCAAGGCATTATGGTCTGAGAATATGCAGGGGACGATCCCAATCTTTTGGTAATCTGTTCACACCCGATTTGTAACCCAGTATGTGGTCTATTCTGGAGAAAGTTCCATGTGCACTTGAGAAGAATGTGTATTCAGTTGAGTTTTGATATAAAGTTCTGTAGATATCTGTGAAATCCATCTGGTCCAGTGTATCATTTAAAGCTCTTGTTTCTTTGGAGATGTTGTGCTTAGAAGACCTATCGAGTATAGAAAGAGCTAGATTGAAGTCACCAAGTATAAGTGTATTATTATCTAAGTATGTCTTCACTTTGGTTATTAATTGATTTATATATTTGGCAGCTCCCACATTCGGGGCATATATATTGAGGATTGTTAAGTCCTCTTGTTGGATAGAACCTTTAAGTATGATATAGTGTCCCTCTTCATCTCTCACTACAGTCTTCAGGATAAATTTTAGTTTATCTGATATAAGGATGGCTACCCCTGCTTTCTTTTCGGACCATTCGAATGGTAAATGGTTCTCCAACCTTTTATTTTCAGGCTGTAGGTGTCCTTCTGTCTAAAATGAGTCTCTTGTAGACAGCAAATAGATGGGTCCGGTTTTTTTATCCAGTCTGATACCCTGCGCCTTTTGATGGGGTCATTAAGCCCGTTCACGTTCAGAGTTACTATTGAGAGATATGAGTTTAGTGTCATTATGATATCTATTCAGTCCTTGTTTTTGTGGATTGTTCCACTGAACTTCTTCTTAAAGGGGAATTTTAAGAGTCCCCCTTAAAATTTCTTGCAGAGCTGGTTTGGAGGTCACATATTCTTTCAGTTCCTGCCTGTCTTGGCAGCTCTTTATCTCTCCTTCCATTTTGAATGAGAGCCTTGCTGGATAAAGTATTCTTAGGTTGCATGTTCTTCTCATTTAGGACCCTGAATATATCCTGCCAGCCCTTTCTGGCCTGCCAGGTCTCTGTGGAGAGGTCTGCTGTTACCCTAATACTCCTCCCCATAAAAGTCAGGGATTTCTTGTCTCTTGCTGCTTTAAGGATCTTCTCTTTATCTTTGGAATTTGCAAGCTTCACTATTAAATGTCGAGGTGTTGAACGGTTTTTATTGATTTTAGGGGGGGATGTCTCTATTTCCTGGATCTGCATGCCTGTTTCCCTTCCCAGATTAGGAAAGTTTTCAGCTATGATTTGTTCAAATACATATTCTGGCCCTCTGTTCCTTTTGGTGCCCCTGGGAACCCCAATTAAACGTAGGTTTTTCTTCCTCAGGCTGTTTTTATATCCCTTAATCTATCTTTCTTTTGAGGTGAGGTTTTCCTTCTAGTCATTTTGCTCAGTGCAGAGTGGCCAAAAGCAAGTTGTATTGGGAAAAGGAGAAAAAGAGAGGAGAGAAAGAAGGAAAGAAAAGAGAAAAAGAAAAAAGAAAAAAAGGAAGAAAAAAAAGAGAAGAAAAAGGAAAGAAAAAGAAAGAAAGGAAAAAAAGGGGGTGGGGAAGCAAATCAAATAGCAAAACAACAACAACAACAACAAAACAACAACAACAACAACAACAACAACAACAAAAAAACCCCACGGGGGAGTATCTTCTGATTCTGTGTACTTTAAGTCCCTTGCCTTCCCCTGGAACCTGTCCGTCTCGCTGGTCTTCTGGGGGAGGGGCCTGTTGTGCTGATTTTCAGGTGTTAGCACTTGGGGGAGCTGCTCTGCCCCTGCCTGGTGCAGGGCTCAGTGGGGGTTGTTTACCCCGTGAGGCCGCAGGAGGAACAACCGCAGTGGCGGGGCCAGCTCTGGAGCCCTGGAGTCAGGTCCCGCAGTAGCTCCGGAGCTCTCCGTCTGCAGGGCCTGGAGGCTCCGGGCAGGTCGCTGATCTGCTCAGCTGGGTCAGGAGCGTCCTCGCTGTCCTGGGCCCTCCCGGCCTCTGCCTGTCCGGGGGGAGGCCGGATCCTCGGCTGTGTCCCGGCACTCAGTGTTCTGGGTCCTGCCGTGTTGGATTCGCGCTCCAGCCCCGCAGCCCCCTCCGCAGAGCCGCCCCCGAGCCCCCCGAGCTGCTCCCGCCCCGCAGCCCCCTCCGCGGAGCCGCCCCCGAGCCCCCCGAGCTGCTCCCGCCCCGCAGCCCCCTCCGCGGAGCCACCCCCGAGCCCCCCGAGCTGCTCCCGCCCCGCAGCCCCCTCCGCGGAGCCGCCCCCGAGCCCCCCGAGCTGCTCCGGGTCCCGCCGTGCGCTGCAGCCCTTAGGGAGCTCGGCGCACTCCCCCGGGGCGCAGGTGTCTGTTACTGTCCCCGGGAGCCCGAGGGCATCCCCGCCCTCCTGGGTCCTGCTCCAACTCCCTGCGAGCCCCTTTCCCCCGGGAAGGTCGGTGCAGCTCCTGCTTCTCCGGGTCGGGGCTCTCCTGTCCTGGGGACACTCGCCCCGGCCTCAGCCCGGCTCCTCGCGGGGCCCCTCCCCCTCGGAGGCCTTTTGTTTCTTTATTTCTTTTTCCCCGTCTTCCTACCTTGATAGAAGCGCGAACTCTTCTCACTGTAGCATTCCAGCTGTTCTCTCTTTAAATCTCAGGCCGAATTTGTAGATTTTCAGCATGATTTGAAGGTCATCTAGGTAATTTGGTGGGGACAGGTGACTTGGGGACCCTACTCTTCCGCCATCTCGCCCCTCCTCCTCTCTTTTGTTTTTAAATGTCATTTTCCCATCTCAAAGTTCTTCTCACTATTGGGATAACCAATACCAGCTGCTTCCCAGTTTGGATATTATCTATTGTTTTACCTTGTGGTAACTTTCTTGCTTATAACAAAACAGGAAGCAGATGTGGAAGCAATAAATACAGCTCATTATCTAGATAAAAATTTGAGTTGGCAGCAATTCACCTTGGAGTTGCCAAGTCAAATGCAAGAGAGTGTATGTGATTTGATTAAATAAAATATGGAGTTTCCTTTAGCTGATCACATCCTTCTATTTGGGGGCAGAAGCAGAAACATCAAAATGATCACAGCAGAGGTCCTTCTAGAATTTCTTCTCTGTTGTCCAAATGCCTACTTTTCAGGTCTATTTGAAGTTACCTGGGCATCTGAAGTTAGTCAGTTCCAAAGAAAACTCTTGATCTCCCCAAAGCTTGTTATTCCCCTAGGTTTTCCTGGCTGAGTGAACACAATGATAATCCACCAACATATTGAAATCAGAATCTTTGGAATCATTCTTGATCTCTCCATCATTTTCTTCTTCTAAAAATAATCCATCACAGAGTCTAATCAGTCTACTTTCAAAATCATCTGCCTATTTCCTCAACAGCAGCCCTGGTCTAGTCATATTATCTTTCATCTGAATATTGAAATTGCCCCTAACTGGTCTCTCTGTGCGCCTTCTTTGTCATTGCTCCGTATATCCAACCCCTTCTCCATCCACACTGTATTGAAGAGTGGTCTTTTAAATTTCAATCTTATCAGGTTCTTTTCTTGTAAAAAATCTTTTAATGATTTCCCATTTCATCTAGAATAAAATCCAACTTTCTTACCACCTTTTACTTATCCCTCCAGTATCCTCCCCACACCCTCCTGCTGCTCTTTCTGTCCCAACCATTTGTACAGTGTCTTCTTCAGCTCCCTTATCCAGCCAAACCCTTCCTTGCCTGAAACCCCTTCCCACTCTGACTGCAAGGCTCCCCTATGCCTTTGTATAGATGGCTTCTTCTTATCATTTAAGTCTTGGGTTAAATATAAGCTATCATGACTTAATTCACATTAAGCTCTTTCCCTGTTACTATTTTTTTTTCAACAAACCACGATTTGTCCTTCTCTTTCTTAATATCTAGTTGTATATTATATATATATGCATATATAAAAATATAATTATATATGTATAGAAAATATATAGTAGTTTACTAATTTAATATCTGTATTCCATACTAGAGAGGAAGACCCTTGTGGTCAAATAAGAGTCCCCAGCATTGTGCACACATAGGTGCTTTGAGCATTTATTTTGAATTGATGAATGGAAAAGAGCAATAAGGAGCAGTGAGTTCTGAATAGACATGAAGCTAGAAGGATGCTGAGCTTTTCATCACACAGAGAGGGCACATTGATCTTTTATTTAAATCTTTTTATTTAATTTAATAAAATATTTTTATCAATAAAACAGATTAAGAGTATTACTTTTATTTTCAAAATATTTAAGAAGCAACATTGTTCCACAGAGCTAGGTTAATGGGGAAGATTGTCTCTAATGTCAGGATCTAAGGTGTTCCCCCGCCCCCATCAAACAAAAATAAATGTCTTTGTCCTTTGCAGAATCAGATACACCATATGCAAGCCAAAGTCCTTGACATTTCAGCAATCAACAGGCCACAGTCCTGAACTTTTCATTGGGAATTTTAAGAGTCACATCTTTAGGGCATCTCAGTACCTAAACTGATCACATGTAACTGATTTGGGACCTCTATCCTGTTGGGAGTTCAGAAGACTCTTGGGTTTTTTTCTAGAAGGGACATCCTAAGTTTAAGAAGATTTAAATTTAATTTCTAGAGTTTTGGCACAAAATACTGAATTCATTTTCTGAGCTGTAGAGACTCCTTAATTCATAGAATGCTTCAAGTACTCAGACTTTTGAGCCCAACTGACAGCAAGTACTGGCTGGCTAGGCTTGTGCCCAAGGGAAGAGACAGTCCAACACAATATATTTACTCTGTTACCTGTTCAGGGCTAGTGTTGCTCATGTGTTAAAAATTATACAGAAATCACCTGAGCTTCTTGAAGTAGGTGTCCTGTGCAACTCAGGAAATTGTTCTAAAAGTAACCATATTCTGAAAGTCATTCTTGACAAAATAGATAGACTTCTAGAAAGTGCCATTTCTACAAAGTGAGCAGAATTCAGGAGAAGATGAAGTTCAATGAACCAAAGAAGCTGAAGTCATGGGATCATGCAAATATTAAAAGAAGTTATTCCATGGTCAAAAGTTATTGGTTGAGATTGGTAATAGACAATGGCTTTCAAAAAATTTTTTTTTTTTTTTTTTTTTTTTACTGCAGCCCTAAGAAGTACAAGTTCTATAAGGTAAAATTACCCATACTGTAGCCATACTTTTTTCTTCCCTTCCTTTCCATTCTTTCTGCCCTCTTCACTTTCCTTTCCAAAATAGCTGGTCTCAACCCACTGGATTAATTTCTTGACCCTCTGATGGGAATTAATTTACAAAACAAACAAAGAAACAAACAAAAAACCTCAATACCATAACAACAACAACAACAAAAAGCAAACAAACTTTGATGTAGAGCAACTGGAAAGTAACGGATCCTCCTTCACAATATATTTAATAATGGTTCTACGCATAAAGTAACTTTGAACAGGCACATCAGCAAAGACTTAGAATGTTCTGCAAATAGTTATGAGAGTCCTGATGCAGGGAATCAATAACCCAACTCTGAATGGTGTGAGACAAGAGCAGTGTGGGCCATACACCAAAGGATCAATAGAAATTAATCAACACAAGAAGAAGGAAAGATGTATTGCACCAGAACAAGTGGTTAGGAGTGTAAATATATTTCTTAGTGAGGAGTTAGTATCAGAAGCCCATTTATTCTTTTGTTTGTTTATTCAACCAATGTTTTTGAGAGCTCTCAATCCTGAATGGGAACAGGACACATCCTCTGCCTTTAAAGAACTTATAGTGAATATATTATTTGTGCTTTAATATATATGGTATAGTAATTAATATATAATAAATTAACTGGAAAGAAAAAAAGCTACATATAAGTCATATTCCACATAGTTTTAATTGTTTCTAATTAAGCCTTCTTATTAGCTAGGTTAAGTCCAGACTCTGGACACCTCTCTAAGTCCTGCATGTAAATATTTAGACTATGTGAACACCAAAGCACAATCATAGTCAGGATGCTTCCTGTTGAGAGTGGAAAGATTGAGTATATAACACCCTCAAAATAAAGCTGATTTTAAAAGTTTATTTCTCTTTTGAAGTGTCATATATTATGCTTGCACATACTAAATACATAATTTAAAAAGATAGTTTCCCTGTAAAATTTTTATACTAACATTGAATTTACATGAATATTGCATTGTTTAATTTAGAAATCTATTAGACATTGTCTTTTATTGATTTTTAATTTGGTTGGTGTTTTGCCTACCCACAACTAATTATAAACTCGTTAAAGACAATATTTCATTCTCTTTTTTTACATATTCAGAGTGAATATAGGATATACGACAGGTATTAAATGAAGTTATGTGTTCATTAACTGATAATCATGGAAAATTGTTCTCCCTCTTGGAATTGGGGGTAGAGACATGACTTGCATGAATATAAGGTTAAGAAAATCATGTTTCTTCCTGTGGTAAATAGTCTCTGTTTTCTAAATAGTCCATGTCCTGTTATTGGTGCCAGAACTTATCTCCGGTAGCTAGATCCACTTAGGGCCAGAAGTAACTGAGTGCATGAGTCTATTGTGTTAGTTTCCTGGGGTTGCCATAATAAAGTACAACAAACTAAGTGGTTTAAACAACACAAATTTATTGTTCTGGGAGTTAGAAGTTTTCAATTAAGGTATCAACAAACTTGGTTCATTCAGAGGGTTGCCAAGGAGAATCTGTCCCATTCTTCTCTCCCAATGTCTGGGTGTTTGCTGGCACTCTTTGGGGCTACTTGGTATAGATGACCATCTTCCCCCTCTTTCTCCATGTCACGTTCTCTCTCAGCACATCTGTCTTTGTGCCCAAATTTCCCCTTTTTATAAGTCTTATTGGATTAGGGTCCACCCTAACAACCTCATCTTAACTTGATCATCTGCAAATAAGGTCACGTTCACAGGTGTGGGGGTTAGGACTTCAACACCTTTTGGGGGATCAAAATTCAACATCCTTTGGCTTTATTGAAAACATAACCTATACCATACCAAGAGAGTTAGACAACATCCTAGTCCATGCCTGACTTAGAGAAAGAGAGGTTTACCCACATTTTACCATGAATTCTAAAGCTTCCTCTCATCCTGCTGTTATTTTGTCAAGGGATTTTGCCTGCTGGGTTATTCCATGGTTTAAAACACCATCAAATAGACCATGTCTACATTCCCAGGACCTTATGTCATGCATCAAACATCTTAAATTACCTAGGTTTTATTACTACATGAACCCGTGCTTATGGGTAGAAAATCGTAAGGAAAACTGCCCCATGGACCTCACAATTATCTGGAAACAATAGAAAAAAATAGGATATCTATTAGAAAAATACTGAATAGATCACTATTTTTTCTTGAGGAAAGCATGTTATGTTGAATACCTACAAAAGAAGGAAGAAGATTCAGAAGTGTTATATTTTCTGGATTCATTCAAACTCTGGCATCCATAGCAACAGGTCTACCTTAAGTTGTTTAAGTTGTTAATAAATAACTTAAGTTGATTAAGTTGTTAATAAACAACATACCTAGCATTTGAAGATGTTAAAAATTGTCTGATAACTGAACCCAAGTCTGTCTGCCTGATGCACAGCAAAGCCGATCACAGACAGGTTTGCAGCAAGAAAATAACTTATTGGAGGAACCCCTGGGTGGCTCAGTGGTTGAGCGTCTGCCTGTGGCTCAAGGCATGATCCTCAGGTCCAGGGATCCAGTCCCACATCAGGCTCCCTGTGAGGAGCCTGCTTCTCCCTCTGCCTATGTCTCTGCCTCTCTCTGTGTCTCTCATGAATGAATAAAATCTTTTTTTTTCTTTTCTTTTTCTTTTTTTTTTTTTTTAAGGAGTTTATTGGAGAGGTAGCAAAACAAGGAGATGAGAGGACAAGCCTCAAATTTGCCTCCCCAGAGTGGGAGAGAATGAGGGTTTTTTTTGTTTGTTTGTTTTTGTTTTTTAATAATCATAGGGGTTGAAATTACATACATATTGGCAAAAAGGGCAGGAAAACGTGACTATTCATAAGGACAGATGGAACATGCACATTGAGCAAACAAATATGTAACATATCATCCCGTGTTCACTTTGGGATGGAGACTTAACATCAGAACAAGGCAAAATTCAGTCCCTGACATCAGGAGGTTGTCTTAGGACAAGGAAAAAGGGATGTAAGCATGTTCCAAGAGCTGGTATAAGGATGGGGTCGAAGGAATGCAGAGGCCTGCTAGTTTATAGGCTGGGATCATACCAGTTGACCTTGAGTCTAGGCTTCTACAGATAGAGCTAGTGGATTTATTAGTGGAGTCTGAAAAGACACAATAGCTCGTTTGGAGGAAATGGTTCTCTGAAAAACATGCTTTTAACTTTGTTTTAGTTTCAACCTTATTAACCCAATGGGGCACAGTTTCAGTCCTACTACAAATGCATGCACTTTGGGAGTTTTCCCAGAAGCAATGATGCATGTACCACATCTGCTCCAGTGTCTCATCCCGAATCTTGTTTTTGATTAAAGACAAGTAAGTTAAGAAGAAGATTATAAGGGACACCTGGGTGGCTCAGAGGTTGAGTGTCTGCCTTTGGCTCAGGGCATGATCCCGGAGTGCTGGGATTGAGTCCCACATTAGGCTGCCTGCATGGAGTCTGCTTCTTCCTCTGCCTTTGTCTCTGTGTCTCTCATGAATAAATAGAATCTTTTTTTAAAAAAAGAAGATGATAAAATGGTGGCATGTTAACTGACCAACATGGGTATGAGTCTTATTTGTGACATGTGCTAATTTCCTGTAAATGTGAACAGGGGAGGTTATTGTTAAAGCTTGGATAAGAATTGTTCATTGAAGATATGACTAACTGGAAGTTTATCTTGTAAGTACACCGAAAAAGGCCAGGTATTCACATCATGATCAGAGACTTTAGAGGAACAGGGTAAAAGAATGAAAAAGGAGCCTTAACTAGATGTATGATTTCAGTCATTATTAGACTTATTTGTATATGTTTCCTTAAAAAAAGCATCATTATTTTAGATAGAAACCCATTCTTCCTGAAAGTACATCCTCTGACTTTCTGTCTATTCAGCTGAAATATTGTCTAGGTAGTTCTGAATGAAATATACTAATGTAAAATAATGATGATAGTTTTTATCATTAATATATCAATAAAAATAAAACATACTGATTAAGAGCATGAACTCAAGAACCAGAATGCCTGGATTTGACTACTAGCTTAATGGTTGTGGGCACTGAGAAAGGCACTTAACCTTATTTTACCTCCATTTCCTTCTTTGTAAAACAGGGATAATAGACCTATCTCATGCAGTTATTGTGAGAATTAAATTTCAGTTGACCTTTGAGCAGCACACGGATTGGGGCACTGACCTCCCATAGAGTTGAAAGTGTGTGTATAGCTTTTGGTTCTCCAAAAATTTAACTACAAATAGCCTATGGTTGACTGGAAGTGTCACAATAACATAAATAGTCATTAAATATATTTTATTTATTGTATATGTATTATATACTGAATTCTTATAATAAAGTAATATAGAGAAAATAGAATGTTATTAAGAAAATGCAAGGAAGAGAAAAATAGATTTGCAGTACTATACTGTACTTCTGAAAAATAATTCATGCATAAGTGAAGCTGTGTAGTTCCAATCCATGTTGATCAAGGGTCAACTGTACTTAATATACCTTGAATTAAATGGCTGTACATACTTAGAATGGTGTCTAGCAAAATGCTATACAATTAATATCCTAAATATTAATTGAAAGCATAATATTTGCTCATTTGTATTAAGCATTTAAGAAGTTTTAAGAAAACTACACATAGCTTAAATTTTGATTTCATGAAACGTATCATAACTTGGAAACCAATTAGATTAAAACATATGTGATTGGAGACCAAAAAAAGACAGTATGTCATTATGTCCCAAGTGTTGCATATTGGTTTCAAACATAGCCACATACTCTTCTATTCTTTTCTGCAATACGACTTTGTTGCTTATCCCATCAAAAGATGGAGACAGTTTCCCTGACCCTTGAGTCTTGGCTGGGCTTGTGACTTGTTTTGACCAAAAGAAGATAGTGGAAGTGACATTATATTGAGTTATGGAGTTTATGTCTTGAGAAGCATTGCAACTTCCACCATAACATATTTGGAGATCTACCCTAGGACTGACTGTTGCAGAAGCAAGGCAGGTTAGCTGACTGGAGGAACAGAGGTTCCTAACCAACACCAGCACCACCTGTCAGACATGTAGGTAGGTCTTCTTGAACCTTTCTACCCAGCTGACACTCAAGCTGATTTACCACATGAGTGAGCCCAAATGAGACAAGCCAAGGAACTGCCCGGTTAACCCACAGAACCATGACAAATAGCAACTTGCTGATGTTGTAAACCACTGAGTTTAGGAGTAGTTTATTAAACATCATTAAGTGCTGGAACTCCAAGTGATGTACAGCAAAATGCCACTGCTTTTTAGAGGTTTACAGAAAGGAGGTAGGGGCATGAATAATCAGTAAAGGCTTCTTGAAAGTTATGACATTTTAACAGGTCTTATAAAGATGTCTTAATACCACAGATTGAGTGGCTCATAAACAACAGAAATGTATTTCTCCTAGTTCTGGGGAAGAGAAGTCAAAGATTAAGGTGCCAGCAGAGTCAGGTGAAGGTCTTCATGGCTTAAAATTGGCACCTTTCACCATACCCTCTTGTGGTGGAAGGGGCTAGGGATCTTTCTGGAGCCTCTTAATAAGGCACTAAACCTATTCACAAGACGTCACCTTCATGACCTAATCATCTCCTAAGGATCTACCTCCTAATATCTCACCTTTGAGCATTAGGTTCAACATATAAACTTTGGAGGGACACATTCAGACCTTAGCATTCAAAATTTAACAGGTGGTAAGTCGCTAGAGAGGAAGAAGTCAGTATCTAAGCTAAAGAAGCAGCATAAACATATGAACTTCTTGAGTGAGCAAGAATAAGTCCGGCATGTATGCAGTTAGGGGATTGGGAATGGGAACATGAAGGTCATGGAGGAAATTAAAAAAATCACAAATAAGTTTTGTGTTAGAGCTGGTAAGAGATAAGATTGAATTTATGAGTTAAAAATTATAGAGAGCTTTAAAAACTAGTCAAATTTTATAGCAATGAGATTTTTAAAAAATTCCTACTACTCTTTTAGTACTTTCTATTCCATATTATTTCTTTATTCAAAAAAATTTGAATATCTATTCTGTGTTAGATACTGTAATAGGTTGGCTGAATAGTGCCTTGTCCAAATTCATGTTCCACCTGTAACCTGTGAATGTCACCTTACTTGGGAATGGGATTTGTGCAAATGCAGAAATATAGTCATACTGGATTAGGATAGAGCTCTAAATTTAATGACTGGTGTCTTTGTAAGGAAAGTGAAATTTGGGAACATAGAGAGATGGAGATACAGAGATTGGAGTGTTGCAGCTACAAGCTCAGCAATGCCAGCAGCTAGGAAAGATGCATCCAACATATTTTTTTCTTAGAGCTCCAGAAGTAACCTATCCTGCTGACATCTTGATTTTGGACTTCTAGCCTCCAGAACTGAAAGAGAATAAATTTTGGTCATTTTAAGCTACCTTATTAGTGGCAATCTGTTATGCTAGCCCTAGCAATACAGAACTATTTTGGATTTTGGAGATTCAACAGGAAACAAAAGAGATTATTCCTTTAATTAATTAACTTCATATGTTCTTCCCTCCTAGACTGTAAGCTCCTGAAGGAAGGACCTCTTTCTTGATGATCTTTGTTTTCCACGAAGTTTCTTATACACTGAATATGCTCAAAGCATAAAGATTCAATGAGGAGTGTGCTAGATAATAAGGAACAATTACAATTTATCTAAAGTGCCCACATTATGGTTAGCTGCTCAATAAAACTAGTCTCCTTTCTTCCTTTCCTCAGTAATGGTATAGAGAAAGCAGATTTCAGATAGAATGATTTGTCAGTAGAGTATCAGGTGTATGAGAAGGTGGGGGAGGGCATTAAAACATTTGTTTTGGAGATGGGAGAAGAAAGTTTGCTGTGAAATTATGAGGACATGTGAACAGAGAAGAGAGGACGAATACAGAAACAAATCCTAAGGAAGACTCTATAAGATTTGACTACTCATTGGAGAAGGAAAAAAATAAACTGAACTAGAATATTCACTCAGACGCTTAGGGTAGTAGCCTGAGTTACTGACAGTGTTACTGACCCAGTCAGGGAAGTTCAGCGGTTTCGTTGTCAAGGCTGGAAGACAAGCTTGATTTGGTTCAGAATGAATGATGATAGGGCAGAAAAGTGAAGATTTGTGGAAGTGAAGGATGTAGTAGAGGAGAAAGTTAAAAATGTGGATTTGACCACCATCTGAAGATAAGTAGCAATAGAAACCATGAAGGTAGATGATTTAGCAAACAAACAAGAAGTCAGACCAGGGTCTTTTTTTTTTTTTTTTTCCAGAGCGGGGTCTTTTTTTTTTTTTTTTTTTTTAATTTTTATTTATTTGTGATAGTCACAGAGAGAGAGAGAGAGAGAATGAGGCAGAGACACAGGCAGAGGGAGAAGCAGGCTCCATGCACCGGGAGCCTGGTGGGATTCGATCCCTGGTCTCCAGGATCACGCCCTGGGCCAAAGGCAGGCGCCAAACCGCTGCGCCACCCAGGGATCCCCGCAGAGCGGGGTCTTGAGGAGAAATAAGAAAGACCAGCAATTGAGAAAAAGAAAATAACACAGAAATCATGGTAAAATGAGTCCTTTGACTTAATCAGTGATGACTAAATGAAGGTCTCATTTGAAAGAATTGCTGTGGTTTTCAACATCATATGTTATAGGCTGTCAGAAAAAAACATGGACAGCCCCCAGGAAAGACTTTTTGTAATGAGCATCAGTTAAGTCTTGATTTAGAAAATATATTTGTCTTTACCTGTTAGCTATACCAGTGTATTACAGAAAAGCCATAAAACCATATAGACATTTAATCTTCCTTGGCCTCAGTTGGAGAGGACAATATCTAGCACATATATTTTTCTTTTCTGTTTATAGATTCCATGATTCTTTGAACTAGTTAAAAACATAATAGCTGGGAATCCCTGGGTGGCTCAGTGGTTTAGCACCTGCCGTTGGCTCAGGGCATGATCCTGGAGTCCCGGGATCAAGTCCGGCATCAGGGATCCCTGCATGGAGCCTCCTTCTCCCTCTGCTTGTGTCTCTGCCTCTCTCTCTCTCTCTCTGTGTCTCTCATGAATGAATGAATGAATGAATAAAATAAATAAAATCTTTAAAAAAACAAAAACATAATAGCTGTAGAAAAATGTTTTGTGATTAAATGTAGATAAGTGGCATATCTTTGTTTCCATATGATGTAAATTCATCTTAGAATTTAGGCACATGTAGGCAATGTCTGGTGAGGGATGGGGATAGACATTCCAGAAGTTGGTTCCATGAGCGTGAGAAGACTTCTAGAAAGAAACTTAAACTAAAGAAGATGTCAAATTCTTAACAGAGATTCAAAGCCATGGACCAGTATGGAAATAGTGGGATCATTCTGAGTGTGTGCAGCTTATATGGTCCTCTGTTCTTGCCCTTTATGTTGAACACATCTCTTGATCCTCCAACACAAACCCAGGGATTTGTACTACCTGAGTCCTCTCAGTGAAGCTTGATGGGAGAAAGGAAACTAGACAATTATTTCCTTTAAGTCTCTGAGACAAAGAGAGAGCAAGGCAACACTCTCTTGGGGCCAAGTAAAAAGGGTAATGTAAAAGAAGCATTCTCTTGGCTTTTTGAGCAACAATATGAAACAATGGCTGCCATACAGACACTAAAGACATTTACACCAGTCACTGGCAGCCTCTAGCAGGATAGAAAAAAAAAATGGCTGTGCATTTGACAAGCAATGACTTGATGGAGAACAGAGGACTTGGAAAAAAATTATTTGAGGTAGGAAGGCTGGAGCTTATAGCATTGTGTTAACTTCTGTGAGGATGGTGGCACTTTGACTTCTGAATATATTATTTTATTTCAAATATTTGTGGACTTAATCTATCACAAAATTAATTTCTGTCAATTTATTGGGTGGCTCAGTGGTTGAGCATCTGCCTTTGGCTCAGGGCATGATCCCCGGGTCCTGGGATCGAGTCTCACATCAGGCTCCCTGTGAGGACCCTGCTTCTCCCTCTGCCTATGTCTCTGCCTCTCTCTCTGTGTCTCTCATGAATAAATAAAATCTTAAAAATTCTGTAAATTTATTAATATAAAAATGCTTTATATAAATATATATAGCATTTGTAATATACATATAAATGAAAATATAAAATTATCATATATCATTAAAATATATTGTGCCTAATATATAAAATATTCTTCCTTCCTTTTCTTTTTCTTTCTACATTTCTACTATCCAGTAGAATGCTGTTATAAATATCCCAATTTTAGTTCAGAAGCCATGCTTCTTGTAGAAGAGTATAATTGCATTATCCTTGGTAAATTTATAAGCCTATGATGTAATGTTAAAAATTATGATTTTGCATGTATTGATTTTAGTGTGTAATTTGTGCTGGCAGTAATTTTCCACTGGCCATAAGGAAGAACTATTTTAATTAATTCTGAAAATTCAGCCATGTCAATTGGAGACACACATAAACACACATACACACATAAAAATACACCAAACATACATACACAAAATCCTGAGAAATAGCATAGGATTTTAGTCTATTTTGTACAAGTAAATCACATTTTTTTGGCACATAATAAGTTCTCAGTAAAATAGGAGCTACTATCATTATTATCATGAAGTGTCACTGGTTTATGAATAAGCCCTACTGAAAAGGAAGAGCTACTTTGTCTTGAATGCTACATGATACCCTAGGAAAAGTAGGCTCAGGGGGCCAGTTGATTTGTATTACTTGATCAGGTAACGGTTTGTAAATATAGTTGCTTTAAAATATGCTGCAGGAGAGGGAGATATGCTGCTAGAACTTTCCCCCAAGAACCCTTTTACTCAACTTGGTCCATCATTCTGCCTATTTGTCATCCAAATTTCTATGACTATGGCTTCTTCTAGCAAGAGATAGTATAGTCTATTGTCTTGAGGCCTAGGCTCTGATCCTAGATGTACATGATTTTGAATCCTAGCTCCACTGGTTGTTAGTTCTGTGACCTTGGGCAATCTATTTAACATCTTTGTGATTCATTTTCTTCATCTATAAAATGAGGCAATGATAACAGGTAGCCCATAGGCCTAGT
Source organism: Canis lupus familiaris (assembly GCF_011100685.1). Classification (NCBI taxonomy): domain Eukaryota; kingdom Metazoa; phylum Chordata; class Mammalia; order Carnivora; family Canidae; genus Canis; species Canis lupus. Next base: position 27,305,528 of record NC_049253.1, on the reverse strand, counting down.
CTGAAAATTAAAACTAAAACAAGTAGGCAACACACAGTAAGCCCTTGATATAAATCAGCTCTTTGTATTACCTGATGCTACCATGATCTCTCTTTTGGTGATGACTCCACTCTATCTGATTTCACAGTACAAGCACAAGTTGTTTGCAGCCCTGAGTGAACCTTAGGATTGTCCCTCTGCTCCTTTCTTATGATAATTTCCCCAGCTTTCTTCACACATATGTGTTGATTATTACTTATCTTACAACTTGAGCCGAGCTCTTAACAGATATCTAGAGCTCTCTTTCCCTATCTACCTATCTATCATCTGCCTTTCTATCATCTATATATATCTCCATCTTTCTATCTTTCTATTTCTCTTCCTCTGTCTGGGCAGAAATCTCCTGTCCTGTACTCTGCTCTGTAAACGCTAGCCATTGTGATCTCCTCTGACACTTGAATCCATCTCTTCAACTCAAGGGAGACCATGGAGCTTTACTTAAACATCCTTTCCCTACTCCACAGGCTAAAAATTCCCTCTAGGCTATCAGCTAAAGCAACTGTATTTTCTGTCTCTCAGGAACCATTATCCTGCCCTTTTTAATGTTCAATGTCTATATAAAACATTGTTTTATATATCTTGGCTGTTCTTTAATGTTGATTCTGATGGGAGGATAAGTCTGGGCCATTTTACTCCAAGTGTGCCAGAGGTAGACATTACCCAAGTTAGTTTCTCTTAACCATAGCTACTAGAGAGATGGTAAATTTGACTTCTTTAGGCTGTAATGGATTTACATTTCCCAGATGTATTCAAATCCTGGATCATATGCTGGTCCTAGAAACTGTCCCTTAGAGTATTATAAGGATGACTTACAAACTTAAGCCTGCTCTTCTCATCCTTTTCAACAGTAAAACTGACCAGTTATTAATTTTTGATGTTATACATTTATGAAATCAGAAAAAATATTTTTTCTGATATTTATATTGAAATGTTTATATCTAAATTATTTGACAAATTTTAATCCAAACATGTATGCACCTGGAACATGCAATCATTCATACATTAACAATATTTATGGAGCATCTATTTTGTGCCAAATGGACACTGTTCTTGATGCTTAGGATAGAGCTGAGAAAGAAAGGTAAGTTTCTTCCATTTATGAGATTGAGATTCTATTGGTGGTAGTAGGAAGGCAGCTAATAGAAAAGCAGATACATGTATTAAATTAACAAAAAAATGAGTAAGAAAAAAGAGAAAGAAAGAGAAGAAAATTAAAATATGAAAAAGCACAATGCAAGAAATTAAAAAAGGATGACTGGGTGGCTACTTTTGAGTAAGTAGTGGTCAGAATGGCTCAAAAGTAGTTATATTACCTGAAAGAAAAAGAAAAAAATTAAATATGAAAAGATCAGAGAAAAAGCTTTCCAGATAGAGGGAATGAATGCAATTGTCTTATGGCTAGAAATGCACTCAAAGGAGTTCAAGAAAGGCTAGTGTTGGTAGATGCACTTAGTAGAGAGAGCAGAGTCCGAGAGGTCACAGGAGCAGGCAGGGGTAGGTTACTTAGAAGATGGCAGAAGAGTTTGGAATTTATTTAGAATGATGGGAAGCCACTAGAGATTTTAAAGGAAGGAAGTGGCATGATTTAAAACATTTCAAATGCCTTCTGACTACTACAGGAGGATTGTAGAGGAGATTGTAGAGCAGTAAACGAAAAAGCGAGGGACCGATTAGGAGGATGTAGGGTGATAACAATGAATATGGAAAGAAATGGATGGCTTGGGATAGATCTTGGGATAGATCTTGATTTAATCCATCAAGATCAATATGACTTGATGGATTAAATGTAGATTATGAAGGATAATGCCTGAATTTTTGACCTAAGCAACTGGGTAGATGATTATATCATTTACTGGGAAAAATTGGGAGTGAAGTGAATATGTGAAAAAAAATTGGATTGTTCTGTTTTGGCTATATCAGTCTTGAGATGTTTATTAGAAAATCTCATGGAGATACTGAGTAGGAATTGGATATAAATCTGTAGTTCCAGAGAGAGACTAAAGCTAGAGAACTAATTTTGGGAATTGTCACAAATAGATGAGATCTAAAGCACTGGGTTTGAGGGAACACACCAAGGGAGAATATTTAGATAGAGAAGAGGGGAATCCAGATACAGACGGATACGTAATGTTAACATCTGAAGTTTATCAGAGCATAATTAAAAAAAAAAAAAGAGACTTAGAAGGAGTGAGCTGTGAGGTGGAAGGAAAACCAGGAACATAAGAGAATGGTCAATGTACCAAATGCTGATGAGAATATCTGGTAAGAACAACAAGTAACCCACTGGATGTGACAATATGGAGGTCATTAGTAACTTTAATTGGACCAAGTATAGTGAACTGATAAGACAGAAAAGCTCAAGAAAGAATGTGAGGTGAAGAGGTAGGAGGGAGTGATTATGGACTACTCTTTAAGGAAGAAGCTGTCCCTATGAATGGGAGTTGAGAAATGGGATGGACGCTGGAGTCTGAGAGGTTCAAGAAAGGATTTATTTTATTGAAGAAAGGAAATACTGAACATGTTTTAGATAAATGGCAATAATTCATTAGAGAAACAGAAACCAAGGCGGGATAAAGAGGAAATAATTGCAGTAACAGAGTTCTTGAAAGCACAAGGAGAGAGCTCTGGAGTGCAAGTGCAGAAGCTGGCCTTGGATAGCCCAAGTGACGCTTCATGAATATTTATAAGAGGGTCCAGATATGAGTAGACTAGTTATTTCATGTTGTAAAGATTCATGGGATGTTGCCTGATCATTCTAATTTTTGGCTAATTATGAGGCAAGGTTGCCAACTGAGAGAAGGCTAGAGGAGACAGATAGAGGAGGATTGAAGATAGCAATGCATAAAATAGCCATTTTGAAGATTCATACAATAAACCGCATTTCTGAGCAGTGTTGTAAGCCCCTTTGAGTAATGTGACCACACAATGCCTTCAAAGTTAGTAAGAGTGCATGTTTTTCCACAAGAGAGATAGTTTGGTTGCAGGCTGAGACTAAGTGTATTAGTTGAATGTAATTAGGACTTGGATTTTGCCAAGATACTATGTTGCTGAGAGAAATAGGAGACATAGTTAAGATTCTAGCAATAAATTATTTTAATGATACACCATGAAATCTTAGCTACAGCTAAGAGGGGAGTAAGCTCGTGATGGGTGTAATAGGGAAAAGCAGTAGAATCTATGAACTGGGGGCTTCAATGAGGTAGAAAAATAGTCTAGGAGGGTTGTTAAATAGGATTGCTGGAAAAACAAAACAAAACAGAAGTGATTGCATTTTTTCATCTCTTTACTGCATAATATTGAAACAAAACATCTAAAGACATAGTGTGTTCTCTTTCATATCAATACTGGAAAATAGGACATCCAGAGATAAGTTAACTGGGCAGAGAAGAGTAAACTGTAGTTGGTGAAATTTTGAATGATCCAGAAGAAGACATAATTTAGGATGTCAATGCATTTTGGATTGTCAGACCTTTTAGAAGCATGAGAAGCACTTTTCATTTTGTATTTTTGGCCTACAACCCAAACTCCTCATCAGCCATTCAATTACACCTGATCTGGCCTTCTCCCAACTCTTAGATATTCTTTTGGTGCTCGCTCATTCTCTCTCTGTGTTCAGAATAGGAATAGAAAATCTGTTCAACTGAAAAGACTCACGAACACTGAGTTTGGGTTTTTGTCTCATCCTTATATTCTCATATTGATAATAAAATTAGAATAGGCATGAAGCCAAAAAATAAAAAGACAAGTTCATATCATAAGCCCTGGCAGTATCAAATACTCCAGTATTGTAGTTACTTTCCTTCTCAGACCTATCTTGATTCAGATTCTTTTGTCAGAGGACAACATTTTTGTACAGACTAAACTGAAACCAAATGCTTTTTTAGCATAAGGGTTGACATATCCTGAGAGAGGACAGTCATGGCAACCAAGAGGTCCTCTATTCTCAACGTATAAATAGCTTCCCTCTCTTATGTCCTCCATGGCTATTTATAGAGCATGAGGGAACTATAATATAACCAATCTGTTATCCATGCCATATATTCCAGAAAAACTGAAACCATTAGGAGCTACTACCAATTCGAACTAAAAAAGTAGAGGGGGTTCTTTGATTATTTTTTAAGTCAAGTTAACTCAAGAAGCTTTTTAGAAGAAAAGAAACTTGAGAAATGAAAATGTGACAAGAGTTGTTTCTTCATATAATAAGTACTAATAGTCAAGTTATTTTCCTTATTCTGTTGTTTGCAAAAACCCAAACCATAATCTCTATTTCTGGACTAATAACCCAAAAGTCAGATGGATAGTTATGAATAGTTCCTCTGAACTTATATAGAGATTTCATATAAACATGACAATAGTGAGAAGTAATTGCATTTTCTATAGTGCTGATGTTGAGTTCACTGAGAATGGTGTCTTTGTAATAAAAGTATGTTATACAAAATGTTTTTTTGAGGTTTTCCATGTTAAGGAGAAACTGCCTCTTGTTATACAATGGAACCTATTACACATTTTCTTTTGGTGTTTCCTCTGGCTTCAAAAAGAAATTTGAAGATTCTGATGCTTAATATTTCTATTCTCTAATAAACTAAGGTCTCTGGTCCCCATTCTGGAATTTTATACCGTATCAAATATTTCTTTTTAATTTTTTTTTGTTTTTGCTGTTCTCCTGTGTATTCTTTTTTATGTAAGACATAGAATACCATTTTGGTAAATAGAATTGGAATTTCAGAAGGTCCCAGTTGATAGGAACTGAGAAGAGAGAAAGCGTAATCTCCCACTTTGTGCAACATAGAAAGTGGGCTCTGAGATGCTATGTAAAGTAGCTAGTAATTGGTTTTCTCAAGCTAAGCTTCATGCAGGCTAGGAAAATTTTGTCTAAGTTCTACTCAATTTTTGCTTTCTTTTTAAAACTTCATGTTATTGCCTGTAGATTGTTCTATATGAGTGAGATTTGGTCCCCCTAGATTGACTCTAGGCTTTTCCACGGTAGGCCCTGTTTAATCTTCCTGTATTCAGTAAACACTTCTTTAAATACATCACAGGCTTAAACTGAACTTTTCTTAGTCCCTTATTTATTAACAATGTTAATGGCCAATGTATTTTTCCCCCCTGGAATATGATAGGCTTACCTATTGTGAAATCCTAGAAATATTGGAAATTTACAGTACTTTTTAACCTCAGATTTATATTATGTTTAATTTAAAGCGGCACATTTACCATTTGCTCATAGAATGCTATATAAAACTGACAAATTCTCTCCCTATCCAAATTTTATTTGTTTATTTTTAAAATTTTTCTTTATTTATTCATGAGAGACACAGAGAGAGAGGCAGAGACATAGGCAGAGGGAGAAGCAGGCTCCCCATAGGGAGCCTGATGTGGAACTCGATCCCAGGACCCCGGGATCACCACCTGAGCTGAAGGCAGATGCTCAACCACTGAGCCACCCAGGTGACCCCCTCACCCCAACTTTAAAACACACACACACACTGAACACAAATTTTTGTCGTGCAGAATGTCTGAAACCTTAATTGGGATGATTGAGGAGGTGAGCATTGTGTCCTTTGTGACACTCAGACTTTCTTCTGCTGATTCCCTTCAGAGGCCTGTGGTAATAGGACTCCTCTGCTGGATGGAAGACATGGCTAGGCTCCCTGCTCAGCCTCTTCTTATAAGTTATTTCTCTGCCTTCCGCCTTCCGTCCCCACCCATGTGGCACTTTTCTGGACCACTGCTCTAATGCAATTACTTTTTTTGACAGTTAAAGCATTCTTTATACTATTTTAAAATGATCCTGTTACTATCTAAAACAGACTGATTCATGTCCACTACTTTTCATTCCATGCTCCACAGTGAGATAGGTGCTTATGGGAAGCGAAATAATGACAGAATAAGCAGCAGGAATAAGAAAAATAAGGAAAGGTATAGCTAAGGTAGAAATTGGATAATTGCCCCTTAATATGAATTTTGTCCTGTCCATTATCCTGGAGAGCTGGAGGAAATAACCCTGTGTGGTGAGGGGCGTAGTGGTTGCACAGTGTAGGACCGAGTCTGCAGGTAACCAGAGGAACCCTTCATATAGCACTGAGAACTGTCTGGAAGGATACAAATGCATAAGAAGGGGACTTAGGATTGGTAATGGATGATAGCAGTTAATTCATGGTGAGCAAATGAAAGGCAGCAAGAACAGACTGCAGTAGATTGTGGAAAAGAAACAATTTACCTAAATTATTGATTGAAATAATATATTAAGATGAAATGGTTAATAGGAAGATACTCTCACCTAGGTGTTACTACTTCCATCTTACAAAAGATGAGGTGGAGGCATTAGTCAAGTATAAGTCTATTTAGCTTCAAAAGCATGTTCATTCTCCTGTATAATTCTGCAGAAAGCTCAGAGTCACAGATTCAAGTAAAGACCAGAACATAGGGCAGCCCAGGTGGCTCAGCGGTTTAGCACCGCCTTCAGCCCAGGGCCTGATCCTGAACACCCGGGATCCAGTCCCATGTCGGGCTCCCTGCATGGAGCCTGCTTCTCCCTCTGCCTGTGTCTCTGCCTCTCTCTCTGTCTCTCATGAATAAATGAATAAAATCTTAAAAACAAAACAAAACAAACAAAAAACAGAACATATCTTCAGTTAATGAAATTAAGAAACATGGGATTAAAAAAAAAAAAGAAAGAAACATGAGATTAAGTGTGAGGCAATTCTGCAAATATAAACCACAGCAATTTGTAAATCTGCACTTTGTTAGTTTAATGGAGTTTTACTTCCTTTGGGTTTTGATTTTAAGAGTCATGCTGCAAAAAAAAAAAAAAAAAAAAAAAGTCATGCTGCATTAACATATGCAAAACTTCCAAATAATTTCTATTCTACTTTGGAGTACTTGGTGTCTAGTATTTTAGATATTAACAATACTTTTAATAAAAGAAAGATGCAAAAATGAGGATTATGTTTCTCATTCACTGTCTGAAAAACAGATCATTCAGAGTAAAAGGAAAAGTGCCAAAAGTCTACCTATGCTGCTCTATATGATAGCCACTGGCTTCATGAGTCTCTGCAGCATTTCATGTATGCCTAGCCCCAATTGAATTGTGGTTTAAGCGTAAAATACACTCTAGATTTCGAAGATGTAATTTGTGGAACTATAAAATATTTCAAGAAGTTCATTATTGATTATATAGTGGAGTGTAACAATTCAGCTACGTAAAATATATCATTACAATTAATTTCACTTATTTCTTTTTCCTTTATTTTAGTGTGGCTACTAGACAATTTAAAATGACATATGTAATTTGCATTTGTGACTTGCATCACTATTGAACTGTGTTGGTGTGTATTGCCCCAAACTCTATCCCTCCAGGGGTATGTCCCATGATATATTCCAGCTTTCCAGGTATTTTCCAGTTCAGGAAATGCCCAGTTATGTATTATATACACAATATATTCCATGCTTTTCTCTCTCAGTACATATTTCAGCTTTCCGTGGTATTTTCCAATTTAGGAAATGCGCAGTTATGCCCACTTACATATCTTTATGAACCAAGTTGTAGAAATAGCTACACTTACCCTGGCAATTCTACAAGTGGCCTCTACATTTTCAAGGAAACTTTATTAAGAACGTAGGTAAACAAAATAGTTCAACCAAGGTAAGTTGTTATATGTAGATAGCCTATATTTCGACGTAGTGGAAATTTATTCCTCCCTTCACTCATTCACTTATTCCATAGATGTGAAAGAGGGCTTCCTGGGGAAGATGCCTGTTATGTAAGACTGTTCCAGACCACAGGGATGGAAGAAGTCCAAGGAATTCAGGACACACTGTCAATTGATGAAAATGTTTTAATATAGATTACTTATAACATTTAATCATTTTCAGCAGATAACTTTGAGCATTCATTAATATATTTGTTAAAATATAGGAACTGCCTGATTTTTTAATATATCTCTATGCAGGCTAAGAGATCTCTCAAAGAAGGAAATAGACCTTGTATTTTATTTTTCCATAAAAGGTAATGTTCGCTAGCCCTTAGAGCAACAACAACAAAACTCCCTGCAATATTTTTGGCTCTGTTAAGGGTTATATAATATTTTAAAGGGATTGTTGATGTTCATTCTAATATTATGTTTGGGTTAATTGTACCTTTGAGGCTTGTTATCACAAATAATACATCTAGTAATAAGCTGAAGCTGTCATAAATATAGATGATCTCATACCTTAACAAGTTCTTTTACCTCTTTTCCTAGGTAAATAGAGTTTCTACCTATTTTCTTACTTCCTCAATCTATTAAATAAAATATTTTTTGAGTATTATTTTGAAAAGAAGAATAAAAACCTTCAAGTATGATGAAGTGGATGGATAAAAAAAATTCATGTGCCTAAATTTACTGTTGAGAGACAGTAAATTATTTTCTTTTAAAGGTTTGTTGTAAGAAAAATTTCAGGCCCCTGTCCAAAGTAATCAAAGCACAAATCATAGTCAGTACTAGTCATCAAAACAAGATACTATAAATAAATATATGATACTTTATTTGAGTGTAGGAATAGATCCATTATGGAAAAATTCCAATATCCTCATAGGCAACATCTCAAAGTACTCAGATCTTAGCCCAGGTGGATAGAGAAGAAAATGCTTCAAGACTAGTTTTATTTCTTCTTTCAGTGGCAAAACCAGGTAGTCAGTATGAATTATTCTATAACATTTGGGTATGTAAATATATTTTTCTACAAAAAAAAAAATAAATCTGATACTGACCTGGAGTTTCCTATGTATTGACTTTCTTTTTCATTCTTTCCTTTTTTTTTTTTTTTTAAGATTTTATTTATTTATTCATGAGAGACACAGAGAGAAAGAGAGGCAGAACACAGGCAGAAGGAGAAGCAGGCTCCATGCAGGGAGCCTGACATGGGACTCAATCCAGGGTCTCCAGGATCAGGCTCTGGGCTGAAGGTGGCACTAAACCGCTGAGCCACCTGGGCTGCCCTCCTTTTTTTCTTTTTTTTTTAATTGTATAAGGGTTAAGGTAACCTTTGGGATTCTTAAAAAAATTCCAGGGCTCTTGAATTCATTAATGTATAAGTAACAAAGGCAGCAATAAATTTAGTGTCTTATACAAGTTAAAAACATTTCTTTTTCACATAAAATTCTGGGTAGGTGGCCAGAGGTTAGTGGGATTGCCTTCTATATTGTTGATTAGCTTTTGTCAACCCAAGGTTTTCAATTCTTTATCCAAGATAGTTTAATGCTCAGATACCAGCTAAGAGAAAGAAAGAGAAGAGGTCAGGTCATCATTTGTGGGCATGACTTTAAGGTTATACATATTTCTACTTCAATAGAAAGTGGTCAAATGGCCACATCTAGTTGCAGGGGAACTTGGGAATGTAGTTACTGGTTGAGTGGCCATACGCCTCACTCAAAATCTACCACCATGAAAGTAAGGGGGAAAGAGAAAATAACTGTAAGTCCCTGCCACTTTTATAATCAATGAAAATTAGGAACAGGCCTCTAGTTTGAAGCCTGTAATGGTAACCACTGAGATGGTTGTGGTTAAGTTTTATACAGTCCATCTGAATTTTGGTTGCTCTACTTTTTTGGTGTTCATGTCATGGACATCCATCTATCCATGCAGCCAACTCAGTCATCTCCTGGAAATAACATGACTATAGAGATAATAGGAAATCTGCCTCCCCCATATCTCTCAGTCTAGGGAAACTATTCCTTTCTGGGTTTGTGCCCATTTTTCCCTTTAAATCCTTCAAATTTCAATCTCTATACTCTCATATCCTGAGATAATTCCATTGTTATTCATAGGACCCTGAACTCCCAAAGAATAGGATTATTTTTAAAAATTTCTTTCAGGAAAGTAAAACAAAATGAATTTTAAATTTCCTCTAAGAATAAGAATACTGCAGTTGTTAAACTGGATATCACAAACTGGTAGCTGTGGTCAGCTTAAATCCACTGATGTATTTCCTTTGGTTTGCAGATTTTTTTGCGGGGGAGGGTGTGTTAAATTGAACTACAATCAAACTAAAATGAACTAGAACATTAAAGGACAAAAAAAAAGCATGATCCAGCAATTTCCACATGATCCAGAAATCCCACTTCTGAGTATATATCCAAAGAAAATGATAACAGGATATTGAATAGATATATACAACACTAAGTTCACTGCAGCATTATTCGTAGTAGCCAAGATATGGAAGCAACCTAAGTGTCCACCAATGGATGAATAGATAAAGAAGATGTGGTATATATAGAATGGAATATTACTTAGCTACAAAAAAGAATGAAATCTTGCCGTTTGGAACAACAAGAAGGGGCCTCAAGGGTATTATGCTAAGTGAAATAAGTTAGACAGAAAAAGACAAATACCATATGATTTCACTTATTTATGGAATCTAAAAAACAAAACAAATGAACAAGAAAAACAGGACAGAGATACAGAACAAGACAAAACATTTTCTGTCTGGATGAGCTATCCATTGATTCAAGTGGGGTGTTAAAGTTCCTTACTATTATTGTATTACTGTCAATATCTCCCTCTATATCTATTAATATTTGCTTTATGTATTTAGATTCTCCTAATCCAAAGGTTGGATTGATCTTTATTCATTATTTGTGATATGATACATCTTTGTCTATTGTTATAGTGTTTCTTTTAAGGTCTATTTTGTATGATATATGCATGCATTGCTACCCTAGCTTTCTTTTCATTTTCATTGCATGGAATGTCTTTTTTCATCCCTTCACTTGCAGTGTCTGTCTTTTGATCTGAATTGAATCTCTAATAGGCAACATATAGATAGGTCCTTTTATTTAATTTAATTTTTTATCCATTCAGCCATCCTATGTTTTTTGTTTGGGGCAGTTAGTCCCTGTATATTTAAAGTAATTACTGATAGGGATGTACTATTGGCATTTTGGTTGTTTTTGTAGTTTCTCTCTGTTCCTTTCTCTCTGTTCCTTAAACATTTTTGGTTGTTTTTGTAGTTTCTCTCTGTTCCTTTCTTCTTCTCTTGCTCACTTACTCTGTAATGAGATGACTTTCTTTTGTGTGATACGTAGATTACTTTCTCTTTATTTTTTGTGATCTATCATAAAATTTTGGTTTGTGGGTACCATGAGGTTCACGTATATAGCAGTTTATTAAAGTTGATGGTTGCTTAATGTTGAACACATTCGAAAAGCACTACACTTTTACATTCCCTCCATTTGTATGTATTTAATGCCATATTTTACATTTTTTGTGTATTTCTTAACTAATTATTGTGATATAATTATCTTTACTGCTCTTGTCTTTTAAACTTCATATTAATTTTGTAAGTTTTACTGTAGGTTTGTATCTACCAGTGAGAATTTTTCTTTCATGATTTTCCCACATCTTACTAATTTTCTTTTCTTACTAGTTATGACCTTTTCTTTTCTGTTTAAAGAAGTGCTTTTAACATTTCTTGTAAGCCTGGTTCCGTGGCGATGAGCTCTTTTAACTTTTGTTTGTGTGGGAAACTCTTTATTTCTCTTTTAATTCTGAATTACGTAATTCTGAATACCTACGTAGCCAGGTAGGGTATTCTTGGTTGTACATTTTTTCTTTTCAGCACCTTGAATATATCATTCCATTCTCTTCTGGCCTGCAAAATTTCTGCCATAAAATAAGCTGATAAGATTTTGGCTGTTTCCTTGTACATAACTAGTTACTTTCCTCCTGTTGCTTTTAAGATTCTCTCTATATTTTTAATTTTTGACATTTTAATTATGTGTTTTGATGTGGATGAGTTTGGGTTCATCATATTTGAGGCTCTCTATGATTCCTGCACCAGGATGTCTTCTTCATTTGCCAGGTCAGGACGATTTATAGTCATTATTCCTTCAAATAGGTTTTCTGCTCTTTTTTTCTCTCTCTCCTCCTTCTGGGACCACTATCATGAGAATGTTAATACACTTAATGTTATTCCAGATGTTCCTTAAGCTATCTTCATTTTTTTAAAAATCTTTTTTTCTTTTTATTGTTCAACTTGGATGATTTACATTACCTTGCCTTTTTTTTTTTTTTTTTTTTTGAGAGAGAGAGAGAGAGAGAGAAAGAGACGTTAAGAGAGAGAGAGGGAGCACAGGGGAAGGGCAGAGGGAGAGGGGCAGGGTGTGTGTGAGAGAGAGAATCTTAAGCAGATTCCATGCCCAGTGCAGAACCCTACACAGGGCTCAATCTCACAATCCTGAGATCATGACCTGAGCCAAAATCAAGAGTCAGACATTCAACTGACTGGGACACCCAGATGTCTCCACAGCACTGTCTTCCAGATCACTGACCCATTTTTCTGAATCCCCTAATCTGCTGTTAATTTCTTCTAGTGTATTTTTCATTTCAGCTATTATATTCTTCAGCTCTAATTGGTTCTTTTTTATATTTCCTATCTCTTTGTTGAAGTTTTCACAGTGTTTATCCATTTTTCTTTCAAGTTCAGTGATCATTTTTATGACCATGCTTTGAGCCCTTTATCAAGTAAATTGCTTATCTCTATTCTGTTTAGTTCTTTTTCTGAGGTCTTGTCTTGTTCTTTCATTTGGGACATATTCCTCTGTCTTCTTATTTTGCCCAACTTTCTGTGTTTGTTTCTATATGGTAAGTGGATCAGCTATGCCTCCTGATGTTGAGGAGTGGCCTTTTGTAGAGAGTATCCTGTGGGGCCTAGAAGTGCTATCCCACCTGGTCCCCAGAACCAGCTCGTCCAGGTGTGTCCCTCATGTGGGCTGCATGTGGTTCCTGTTGTGTCTGGGTGGTCATTATTGTAGGCATGCTGGTGGGTGGGGCTTTCCCCCACCCCCAGGACAAGAGGTGGTTTGGAGGGGTGCCTGCTGGGATGGGAGAGTTAGGCAGTGCTGATCAGCAGGAGAATACCAGACTTCGGTAATATTTTGCTATATTGTGGAAGCATATATAAGATGTTAATATATGAAAAGCAAAATGACAGTATAATGATCCAAGTATGATGGCTGTACCTTCTAGTCAAAGAAATCACTGGTACAAGAAACTAAAATGAAGAGGTTGAAAAGGATACCAATTTATTTTCTGTTTGCTGAAAAATCAAAAGCATCAAGTAAAAATCATATGAAGATGCTAATTTTAATAACAGGGAAACTTTAGGAAGAAGTTATTTTAACTTTTCACTTTATGCTGAAAAAAATCTGCAATGTTTTACTACTCATTTCTGTTAACTGGAATTTCAGCAGACAATTCTGAATTGTGTGTCTGTTCTATCATTTCAGTTCTCTGGGATTTTTTTTTTTTTTTTTTTTTTACAGTGGGCCTGTTTTTTTTTTTTTTTTTTTTTTTAATTTTTATTTATTTATGATAGTCACAGAGAGAGAGAGAGAGGCGCAGAGACACAGGCAGAGGGAGAAGCAGGCTCCATGCACCGGGAGCCCGATGTGGGATTCGATCCCGGGTCTCCAGGATCGCGCCCTGGGCCAAAGGCAGGCGCCAAACCGCTGTGCCACCCAGGGATCCCTGTTCTCTGGGATTTTATAATTATGTAAGGCAACAAGAAATACATATTGAATGATCAGTTCTTTTATTGATTATTCAAAAAAACCCTATTTAACATATATTCCAGGTACTTTTTTTGGTTCTGGAAATTAAGAGATAAATAAGACAAACTGCCCTTAAGTTGCTTATATGGGTAGTAAGTGAGTAACCCCACATGCACACACAAAATATTGAAAATTATAATGCTATGAGATGTTTAATTCCATATGTTCTGTCAACTGAGTATTAATAAATAATATTAATAATGCCAAAAATCAAGAACAAATAACTTAAAATAACTTAAATCAGTTCTATAGGATTACCTTTCTAGCAATGGTAACCCCAAGGTAGAAAATGGCTTCTCCATACAAAGCATGATGAGGTAGATTGGGACAGAAGCAATCACAAATTTTAAAGGAGAATTTAAGGTGGAATTTAAACTTTTGAGTGCTGCTGGTGCTTGGAATTATAGAATCAGGGAGAGGAAGAAGCAGCTCCTTGTTGAGCAAGGATGTGGGGCTCAATCCCAGGACCCTGGGATCATGACCTGAGCTGAAGGCAGATCCTTAACCAACTGAGCCACCCAGGCATTCTGCCTTAAAGAGATTTTAGAAGAGTCTGAATCTTCATGCTCCTAGTAATTTATGTTATATATTTTTATTATTTTTTAAAAAAATTATTTATATATTCATGAGAGACATGGAGAGGCAGACACACAGGCAGAGGGAGAAGCAGGCTCCCTGTGGGGAGCCTGATGTGGGACTCAATCCCAGGACCCTGGGATCATGATCTGAGCCGAAGGCAGATGCTCAACCACTGAGCCACCCAGGTGCCCCTATATATTTTAACTCTAAATAAATATTAACTTTTACCTTGATTTTGTATTTATAAATTTGTATTCTTTTTCTTTTTCTTTTTTAAGATTCTATTTATTTATTTGAGAGAACAGGGAGAGGAACAGGGTGTGAGGGGCAAGCAGACTCCATGCTAAGTACAGAGTCCAACATGGGGCTCAATCCCAACTCTGAGATCATGACCTGAGCTGAAATCAAGAGTCACATGCTTAACTGACTGAGCCACCCAGGCACCCCTGTATTCTGTTTCTTAAAGAACCCAATTCCTCCCCTCATTGTATTAGCTTCAAACCTCACAAAATCAGGATCTTCCCAGTTTTCTGGAAATCTCAGTGAGATTGGATTTGACAGAAAGAATCTAACACATACAATTAGAGGAAATAAAGTAGTTTTTTGTTTGTTTTAATGGAAAGAATACAGAAAGAATAACTTCCTTCTCAGTGGAAAGCAGCTTTGCAGGCTTTCTCAGGGTCTTCATTTGGGACATAGCTTGCTGATGCATGGTGAAGACATGCCAGGCAGCAGACTATGCTACCCCAGAATATGTGTCTCTTTACCATGAGGATTATTTTGAGGAACAGCATTCACGTCAAAAGCTCTGAAAACAGAGTAGAAGTTAGTATTTTATAAGGAAATTTACATTCACAAAGTGAATCTCCATTTGTGACAGTGTCTCCTTCTCTGTACCAGGAAGAGAAGGATGACTAAATCACATAAAAATCTTATAATAGACACCAACTTAAATTTGCATGACAAACTTTACTCTTATGTACCAGTTGCTTTTCCTGGTAACCTCTCTATTGCTGCCTTACCCAATACCTTTTTTCTATCGTCTTTAGTTGGAGATGGTATTTAGTTGGAGTTCTAAGCCACCTTGGCTAGTTACTCATTCTTCCGGGGTATCTCCCATGTATACATGAGATACACATGTTAATAAATTTCTGTTTGTTTTCCTTTTGTTATTTGTATTACAGGAGTCTCAGCCAATTTCAGCAGGGAAGAAGGAATAATCTTTCTTCTTCCTCTGAGAAGACTACTTTGCCATTTTCAGTCCCAATTCATTGTTTCCAGCGACTCTAAAGTGTCTGCCTGTTAGCCAGGTTCAAGTACAGAGAAAAACCTGGGGCATAGCTGAGAGCTCCTTCTGGACCTCGGGGACTGGGAAGTCCATTCTCAGGTATCCCAGGTATTTGACCAGAACTAGATGTCCCTGAAAGCCTGTGTCCTCAATTCACTCCTATGTGGTTTGAATTCTGAGACTGGTCTGAGGACCATAGTAAAAAAAATCCCTACATTTTTTTTTCAGGCATAATAAGATTTTTATGTGGGAGCATGAAGCTTTTTAATGAGAGCAGAAAAGGTGTTATTTTAAACTGTAGACTGAATGGCAACCTGCCTTCTTATCTATGATCTCTTATCCTTTTCAAATCCCTGCTAAATTGTTTATGACATGAGGGAGATATTGGGAGTCCATGAACTTTGGAGGAGGTTTGCCTTTCCAGCAGAATTGAGGCAAGGGTGACTAATTTTCCAGAACAGATACCTAGCAAATGGGTGACTTAATTCACTTCCCAACCCAGAACAGAATTATTATTCTAATATAATTGTCCCTGGGGAAGGTCTGATAATCTCAGAAATGCTGGCAGCTTTAGGGAGGCATTCGTATCATTGAGTTAAACTGATGCCATTTCATTGGGTTATATGAGAACTCATTCTACTATTCTTTCACAGCCAAGTTATCATGAAGATCAATTTCCTATCTCAAGAGAGACTTCAGTTTGCCTGTTTGGCTTCCCACTGGAAAAGAATTTTCTGTTTTAACTGAATTATTTGAAATCCATTTCTGGATTGGCCCACACAGTTTCTGAGGTAACCATGTGCCCTGAAACAAGGAGGCAAAGAAACAGCAGGGAGTTTTTAAGGAGCTCAGGAACACTAAACCATAAAAAGAGAGAGCTGCAACTAAAACAAAATAGTAGTAACAGAAGCACACTATGCTAAAGGAATGAAAATTCTAAAGGAGATAAGGTGACGGAGAGAAGACCAAAAGAACTTCCCAAAATCAAAAAAACATAATGTATTCACTTCACTTCCAGAAAACCACACTCTCTTGTTTATCCTTTTACCTCATTAACTCTTTCTTTCTTCCTTCCTTCCTTTTTTTCTTTCCTCCTTCTTCTTTCTTTTTAGCCTCTTTTGATGGATTCCTCTCTTCATTCAGAGTTCAAACCTTTGTCTTGTTTATCTAAATTAACTCCACTCTGACTCATCTGCATGCCTTCTAATCCAAATTTATATCCTCAGCTTAAACCTCTCTCTTGAATTCTAGATTTATTGTGAACATTGCTACTATAAACATTGGGGGGCAGGTGTCTTGGCCTTTCACAGCATCTGTATCTTTGGGGTAAGTCCCCAGTAGTGCAAATGCTGGGTTGTAGGATAGCTCCATTTTTAATTCTTTGAGGAACCTCCACAGAGTTTTCCAGAGTGGCTGCACCAGTTCACATTCCCACCAAAAGTGCAAGAGGGTTCTCCTTTCTCTACATCCTCTCCAACATTTGTTGTTTCCTGTCTTGTTAATTTTTACCATTCTCACTGGTGTGAGGTAGTATCACATTGTGGTTTTGATTTGTATTTCCCTGATGGCAAGTGATGCAGAACATTTTCTCATGTGCTTTTGGCCACGTGTATGTCTTCTTTGGTGAAATTTCTGTTCATGTCTTGTCAGTTTCATGATTGGATTGTTTGTTTCTTTGTTGTTGAGTTTAAGAAGTTCTTCATAGATCTTGGATACTAGCTCTTTATCTGATATGTCATTTGCAAATATCTTCTCTCATTCTCCCAAGGTTGTCTTTTAGTTTTGTTGACTGTTTCTTTTGCTGTGCCAAAGCTTTTTTATCTTGATCAAGTCCCAATAGTTCGTTTTTGCTTTTGTTTCCCTTGCCTTCCACAATAGCCAAACTGTGGAAGGAGCTTCAGTGTCCAACGAAAGATGAATGGATAAAGAAGATCTTGTCCATGTATACAATGGAATATTACTCAGCCATTAGAAATGACGAATACCCACCATTTGCTTTGACATGGATGGAACTGGAGGGTATCATGCTGAGTGAAGTAACTCAATCAGAGAAGGTCAATCATTATATGGTTTCACTCATACAGGGGAATATAAGAAATAGTGAAAGGGATAGGGGAAAGGAGAGAAAATGAGTGGGAAAAATCAGAGAGGGTGACAAAACATGAGAGACTCCTAACTGGGAAATGAATAAGGGGTAGGGAAGGGGAGGTGGGCGGGGGGATGGGGTGACTGGGTGATGGGCACTGAGGGGAGCACTTGACAGGATGAGCACTGGGTGTTATATGTTGGCAAATTGAACTTCAATAAAAAAATATAAAAATTAAAAAAAAGAATTTCAGGTTTATTTATCTGTAGATATGTAAGTAAGCAGAAATATTCTATAGGCAGAATATTGGTTGCCTAAAGATGTTCATGCTTTAATCTGCAAACCTGTGAATATCTTGGCTTACATAGCAACAGGGAGTTTGTGAATATGATTAAGGTTAAGGACCTTAAGATGAGGAGAGTGTCCTGAATTTTCTAGGTGGGCCCAATATAACCACATGAGTCCTTAAAAGTTGAAGAGGAAGGCAAAGAAAGTGAGTCAGAGACATGGGGAGAAAGAAGAGGGAGAAATGATTTGAAGAGTGAGAAGAACTCAACTTACCCTTGCTGACTTTGAAGATGGAGGAAGGGAGAACTACTAAGGAATGTGAATGGCCTCTAGAAACTGGGATTGACCCTCCAATGACAACCAGCGGCAAACAGGGATCTCAGTCCTGCAACTGCAAGGAACTGAATTCTGCCAAGAACAGATTAGCAAGAAACTGATTCTTGCCATGAGCCTATGGTAAGAAATGCACCCCTGCCAATACCTTGATGTTAGACCAATAAGACCCATGTTGAACTTCTCAACCACAGAATTGTAATATAATAAGTGTTTAAAATGACTGAGTTTATGATAATTTGATACAACAGCAATAGAAAAGTAACATTAATATTCAACTGCCAACCTGATGTCTCCATGTAGATATTTAATAGATACTTTAAAGTTAGCATATACAAAATTGAATTCTTGTTCTTCCTCCAAATACCTGCAGACTTCTACATCTCAGTTAATGATAACTTCATTTTTCTAATTGTTCAGGCCCAAAACCTTGGAGTCATGCTTGATTCCTCTCTTTCTCTGGTATATTCCATTGTTTGTCTGCCAGGGATTTGTGTGAGTTCTACAGAATATATTCATGTCTCCCTCTCACCAATATCAATTCTCTGGTCCCAGCTATCATCATTTTTCACTTAAATTTCTGGAATACCCTTCCTGTGAGTCTCCCTCTTTAATACTTGACTCCCGGAGTTTCTTTTCAGCAGAGTAGACAGAGTGAGCCCATTTAAAAGACTTGTCATGTTATATGACTCCTCTGCTCAAAATCCTCAATATCTCTCCATTTCACTGAGAATAGAAACTATTTGAGGGAACTGTAAGGTCTTATATGATCTATTCCACTCTTCCCCATTATTTCTGACCTTATTTCCTATTACACTGCCCATCACTCACTGTGCTCCAGCCATACTGGTACCCAAAGCAGATATTCTTCCACTTTAAGGTCAAGGTCAGTTCACTTGTTCTTTCTGCCTCTCCGCAGTTAGCAGTATATCCTACTCTCTACCTCCTTCATGTCATCACCCAAATCTCATTTTCTCACTGAGGCCTACTCCATCTATTAATACAGACATCTTGTTCCTACCTTCCTGAATTTTTATTTTTATTATTTATTTATTTATTAAAGATTTTATTTATTTATTTATGAGAGACACAGAGAGAGAAGCAGAGACGCAGGCAGAGGGAGAAGCAGGCTCCATGCAGGGAACTCGATGTGGGACTTGATCCTGGGACTCCAGGATCAGGCCCTGGGCCAAAGGCGGCGCTAAACTGCTGAGCCACCCAGGGATCCCCCCTTCCTGAATTTTTAATGTTCCTTACCCTACTTCATTTTTTTCTTCTCTTCTATAGTATTTATTATTTTCTAAGATGTTATGTAATTAATTATTATGTTTATTGTTAATATCTGTATTTCCACACTAAATTTTAAGTTTTGTATAGGTAGGGATAGTTATCTGTTTTAATCATTCATAGGCTCCAAGAGCCTAGACCAGTGCCGAGGACACTATAGATGCTCCATAGCTGTTGTTTGAATGACTATGTAATTAAAAAAACAAGAACAAATGAAATGAAAAGAGAGCGGATCTTGCTGAGTTAGTTTAATAATCTGTAAAATCAAATTGATGTACAATCACACAGTATGGAATAAAAACATCATAAATGGGAGTCATGACTTAAAAGATAAGGAGATAAGGCAGCCAGATCCAGGAGCTTAATATGCAAATCATAGTCAATTTAAAAAGAGAAAAAGAACAGGTAGAGGAGAAGCAATAACTCATAAAGCAACAGGAAGAAAAAAATTCTGCGCTGAAAAGTTTTATATTTTTAAATCAAATGAACTTAACAAGCATTTTTATCTTCTGAGGGAATTTGACAGACCAATTAGCCAAAGATTAAGGAAACATATTTGGGGAGGAAGAAGTTTTTCTCTACTCTCTTTTGGTTCCTGGCTGAGTCTGAAAATGAAACTGACAAACAGTAACAAGAAAAGTATACACATATATTTAATGTAAATTTTATGTGACAAAGGAGCCTTCATAAGGAAACTAAGGCCTAAAGAAACAGATCTGGGTATTTTTATGCGAGGTTTGATGGAAAGTGGGTGGTAATAGAGGATATGATAGGTTAAGGAAGGTGAGCAAGTATGATCAATTGGTGGAACTTAGCAAAGCCTGTTTGGATACTTTTCAGGGTTCCTTTGTTTCTGGAGATAAGGACATTGTTTTCCTCCAAATATAGAGGGGGCATCTCTCATATGAAGGCTTAATGACCTATTTCAGAGCAGAAGGGTGGGAGATTTGGGAGAGAAGTTTAGGGTGAGGTTCCTGCTTGTTTCTGCTCTTTTCTCCAATTCCTTCAGTTTAAAATATTCAATATGCCAACATGCCATATTTTAATCCTATCACATATAAAGATTTGAATACTATAATTAACAAACTGATCACTCACATCCATGTGTATTTCTATGCATGGTAGACAGAGAATACATGATCTTTTTTTCCTTATAGTTTTGGGACACTTAGAAAAGCTACTTATGTCCTTGAGAAATAGTAGGAAACTTTAATAAGGTGTTGGTAGGGTGGGATGGGGGTGAAGTGGAGGCAATAAATCTAGGAATCTAGTCCCCTGACTTGGATCTCTCACTTTTGCTCACTAGCTATGTAGACCCCACCTCTCTAAGCCTACTTGACATACTGCTGTATATAACATATATTACTTGAGTAAATGCTAGTGCAAGATCTAGCACAATGCCTGACAAGTTTTTGTCACTTAGCAAATAGTAATTGTTATTATTAATATCTGAGAATCGGGATAGTAGGGAAGCTAGACAATGTGCACGGAGATCAAATATAGATGCCTTTCTGGATCTCTCTCCATCCCTTTTATTGACATAGCCTTGAGAATATTTCTTACAGAGAGTCTAGAAGGCAGTAATGAAAGTAAGTAAACAAGACCGAAGAAAGAATATCTGAACTCTTTACATTGGTTAAGAAGCATCACTGATGAGACAAACTTTAAAATTAATAAGCACTCTTGGATAGCATACATTTAAAAATTATTTAGTACTGACACTTCAGAATGTTTTATAATGTATTAATTCGACATTATTGCCACATTATGGCATTAGAAGGTTTCATATTCTTCACTACCAGCTAACAGTCAGGAGATGATTTGGATAATGGGAAAACTCAGATTGCAACTATCTTTGAGGGTATTAAACATCCTTAGTTAAAGCACTTGAAGCTGTATTAAATTGTTTCATAATTATTTAATGGCTCTAATCTGCCTTTTTTTTTTTTTTTGGCTGTATTTTAGTGCAACTGACAAAAGTGGATGCTTGCTAATTAGCACAAGGACAAAAGGTAAGCTACGTGAACAAGTCAGAAGATTTCAAGGACTGTAGCAACAGTCATACTTTCCTCACGCTCCTAAGTTGTGAATCATCCAGCACAGTCTGTTCATCTTGAGGAATGTATGCAAAGCAGGGCAGGTGTGGGAGTTCATTGTTTTGCTCACTTTGATATACCCAGTACCAAGCACCGGACAGAGCACATTGTGGGCATTTCAGTGAAATATCTGCTAGCAGAATGAAATGAATAAATGCAAGAATGATGTATAGGCAAATCCTAATGGCAAAGAGCCTAAGGTCATG
This sequence comes from Canis lupus familiaris, assembly GCF_011100685.1. NCBI lineage: Eukaryota > Metazoa > Chordata > Mammalia > Carnivora > Canidae > Canis > Canis lupus. Next base: position 27,283,735 of record NC_049253.1, on the reverse strand, counting down.
CCAGGAAACACTGAACCCCTATCCACCCCTTCTCCCTCTCCTACCCTTTCCCTCTTTGCCCATCGCCAGGGGTTGAATTTCCCACTCCGTTTTTTTTTTTTTCTTTTTTTTTCCTTTTTCTTTTTCTTTTCTTTTCTTTTTTTTCTTTCCCACTCCTTTAATCTCCACTCTACCAGCTGGGTTTCAGAAACCTGCTTAATGACTTCTGTGATGCAAATTGTCTGTCTTCTTGACACAGGCTTTCTTTTTTCCTAATCTTTCACTCTAGACCTTATCCCTATTTTGTGCTGCTTGAGCTCCCAGATATAGAAGGAACCATCAGCATCTCAGAGACATCAAGATATTAACCCAAGGTGGAGAATTATATAGGGATTTCTATGTTTCCTGCAAGGGTCATTTAGAAAGATGTGCTTGAGCAGCCTGTCTTTATAAAAAAATTGAGAAGCTACTTTCCTTGCCTTACTAAAAAAAATCACAACACTGTCGCGCATAGTATCTGTTTCTGTAGCTGCCCCAATAGGACAAATAAATCAAAATTCTCACGAGAAAACTTACTGATGCAAGCTATTCAGAATTCCTCAGTATTGCTAAGAAATGTTTTTTCCTAATATTCAGGCAGAGAAAAATAATCTATGAAGGGATATTCCATTTTACATGATACTCATTTTATATAAAATAGTATCCAGTCATACAAGTTGCTTTGTGCAGTTATCTGTTAAGGATGAACCTGTTGGGGAATGAAGGAGCAGTTTTGCAAACTGTCAGGCAAGTCTGCTATTATTTGAGACACTTCTCCTTCTAACCAGCTTGGTTTAATCCTGATCTCACAAAGCAGCTGTCTTTCCTAAGCTTCACCTACTTTGATTTGCCAAATGCCCTTCTTAATCATCTGGTGCTACCAGATGTCAGAATCCCCTGCTGCTAGTGACAGTCTTTTGCTTGGGGTAAATATAGCTCGTGTTGACTCAGTTGGCTTGTTCTCTGCACAGCTGGATGAGAAGCAGAGGGGCTTGGGAAAGAGGCTGAACACATACTGTGGAGTCCTGAGAGACTTGGTCACAGCTGGAAGATCGAGTGCCTGGAAGAGCCCATATAACCACACAGCTTGCATCTGATGCAAAGTCTCTGGGAAGGAGAATCCTTTCCTCCATTTACAGATATACTTTGTCTATTCCTGCAACGTGATATGGAAGGCTTGTATTTACCTTCTGTGTCTCTTCATTATAAATCACTGCTATGGAAAATGTTAATAATAAACTCTTACAAGGTTTGCCTGGATTATTAACTATTCCAATGTTTTCAGCATGTGGTTATGGATAATTTACATCAGCATCATCTGTGAAAAATATGGATTTCTGAGCTTCCCCCAGATTACCCAAATCAGAATCCAAGTCCTGAGAACTTACATTTTATTTTATTTTTTATTTTTTTTGAGAACTTACATTTTAAATAAACTTTCTAGATAGTTGTTATGCACACTAAATCTGAAATGCAGGCTTAAATTAATTTCCATGAAATTAGGGTTCACATCTATTTTGTTCCCTAAGCTGTTCAGCATATAACTCAATGCCTAGCAGGCCATAGTGGTTTTATTCTTATTTTTAAATAAAATATCCAACTAGATCCCAAATATCTACTTCATCTTGATTTTGATGATCCTTCTAAATAATGGAAAGAAAAATATACTACATTTTGTAAAGCAAGAAACAGATAATCTTGTTTTGTAGATGTATTTTCAACTTTTGCAAAGTTACTGCTAAGACTGGTTTATCTTACTTTCCAAAGAGCCTTCTTGTATTTTTCCATTTACATCACTGGATAACTCTATAGTCACCATGGCTTTGCTGTTATAATGCTCTAAATGGAGAATACATTTGTGTTGTGTGTCTTCTGAGTTACTGAGAAACCAAAGACATAGATCCCTAAAGTGAGAGATGCCTACTGCCCACCCTACGGAGCTAGGCTCAGGTTGCTGTCATAAAGGGGCATGTGTATAATAAAGGTTCTGCTGGAAGAATTAAAAGAATAAGTTGAGATTTTCAAATAGGTACCTCAGAATTCAATAAGTCCTTTAGGACTGTGTTTTCCAGAAAAAAAAAAAAAAAAAGTTGAGGGGGAGGAATGTATTCTCAAGAAGAAATCCTTTTGTCATGTTTCTAACCATAATTAGCTGACTTTCTCCAAGAAAAGTTATGCATTTAATTTTATTTCTAGATTTGCGGTCTATGCAATTTATTTATAGTTACCCTGTTCTTCAGGTCTAAAAGATGTAAAATATAATAGAAGTGGCAATGGCAAAATCCCATAGACAATGCTAGGTGAACATAGGGGCGTGTGGGCATTCCTGGCTAGAGATTAATTTGGCACTAGTTTGAAATAGTATTCTTGAAAATGTTTTAAGTCACTGTAATTAATTGAACTCTTACTTGTGCCAGACTCTGTTGTACATATTTTATGCATAGTAATTCACTTAACCCTCTCAACATATCTATGCAGAATGTTCTGCTCTTTTCAGATAAGAGAGTAAAGGCAATGAAGGCTCAGCACCATTTCCTTCTACGTAGCCATGTGGCCCTGCAGGGCAGGGATGCCTCTGGTGGTGCTCCCAGTTTGCTCCAGCAAAGCGCAGAGAAGTCCCCTGGGAGGCGGGAACCAAAATGAAACCCTGAAGCTCTTTTGCCCCACCCTACCTCTAAAATCGTATTATTTCAGCATGCTCTTTTTTGGGAGGAGGACCGGGTTCCTTCACCAATTATCCCATGGGGCTTTCTGAAGCATTCCTTTTATTATATCTACTCCTCCATCTTGAGACAGATATGGTAAACACCATCTTCATTTTCTAAACTTGCCAATGATGCTTTCAGGAGCCTTATACAGTAGTCTCCCATGCTGAACTACAAAGCTGCCCAGATCCCAGGAAAAAAACATCTAAATCTAATAGCTCTTAAGAGTCAAGCCAAACTGGAGACATTTTGATGTCAAACCCTAGTCCTAATGGATCCCGAGGAATGCCTATTTCAGCTTCTCTGCCACTCCCATTCCTGCCTCCTGAAAGGACAGAAATCCTGATTGAATTAGTTGATGTAGCTGTAAACCATTAACATGCTATTATTGTTATCTTTCCCAATTAGCCTATTTCATTAGGGGTTCATTAATTATGAACTAGAATCTCTAAAAATTGACAATCTAAGAAAATATACCTCAAGGAGAATATGACCAAGCAAAGAATAGCTTCTGCTAGCCCCACTACCCACCCCCCAAATCCAAGGTTCTGAGGTCTACTGATTACAAAATGTGCAACTGACAAACATTTTGCTTGCAATATAATAGACTTGAGGGAATCTCAAGTAGCTTAAACATGATTTTTGAGCTGTTATATGCATCATTGGCTTTTCTCAACCCCCCTGAGATTTATCTGGAAAAAAAAAAAAAGATATCTTCCTAAGGAGGATGTTTGGTTTTCTGGGAACACATAGGTTTAGACAACTATAGAACTTCATTGAGATACCAAATGAATATTTAGAGTCTCAATCTGGTAATTTGATTCTCCTAGCAGGATCTACTTACCATACAGATTTTTCATTGTAATAACCATGTGTATTTGAAAAGTAGTAAGCAGTTACTTCTCACTTGGATACTGAGTCTAGTTTCTTGGGAACCCGAGGTAGTATCCAGTGATATTAGACTTGTAATTGCGTTGAGTACCATTACAGAAATTTAGACCTACTTTATACTGAAAATTGATTTTTAAATAGCCAGGGGTTTGGTAGTAGAGACTCTCAAGAATTGTGATGTGGCATGCTTTAACGGATACTAAGTACCTATTGTATATTAAGCATTGTGTAATTTGCTGTGGTTGCTATGCTAAATTGACTTATTTATAGTCTAGTCTCAGCTCCTAAGGAGCTCATGTCTAGCAAAAGAAACAGACTCATACAAATAAAGAATTTGAGAGGAGAGCAAGGAAAGCCTCACAGAGGAAGTGGCAGTTAATTAGGGTTTTGAAGAATGAATTTGCATTTCTTTCGAAGGAAGGAGAAGGGATAAGAACATTCCAGGTAGAGGAACAGCCTGTGTCAATCATGGTAATGTGGTAGAGGAGTCCTAGGGAACGAAGGCCAGCCGATAGGGGGGTGGGGGGAGGCGGGAAGCAGTTACTGGATGGATGTCGAGGTGGGGGGTGGGGGCAGTCTAGAAAAGGAGACTTGAAGGGTCTTGTATAACCTCCTGAGTTCAGACCTGATGTATAAGCAATGGGGAAACACTGAAGGTTTTTAATCAGTAGACTGACATGATCACATCAAGGTTTTAGAAAGATTCCTCAATTGGCAATGGGGAACAGGAATTCTGATGGTTATACTGGAGACAAGGTGAGCATTTAAGGGATTACTGGAATAGCTTAGATGAACGATGAAGTAACAAAAGTTACTTATCAGAAGTAAAGTTTGCATAATGAAAATGGAAGGAAAGGAAAAATTCGATAGACATTTAATTCCAGTCTCTTACATCAGTGGGCTTTCAAGTTTTTTTTTCTCTTAAAACACTTTTATTTTCCACCTCCCTGAGAAAATTAATCTGAAATACTTCTATAAATTTTATTTTGTTAATAAGTGGTAATACATAAGCTCACATATGCATTTACTTATAAGCTCAATTACCAAAATATAGCTCATTTATTAAGACACATTTGCTAGTAGAATCTATGGTTACAGATGAGAACTGCTACACTTTATCAGAATCAACATACAATTTACTTAATACATTTTTCGTTTCATATAATGGAGTCATAAAAATAAGTAGTTGTAAAAGGGTAAATGATCATTGTTACAAACAACAAACCACTTTAAAATATCAGATACTTCTTCATCAAACTGACATGGAAGCTTGAAAGAACAATATTTGGGCATAGTTGTGTTAAAGTAATATTTAATAATGCTTCTATTCCGTATAATAAATGCGAAAGTCTGAAAAGGAGCACCTAAAAAAAAATTTTTTTTTTTAAACCAAACACACTTCCATTTATGCCAGGAATTTAAGCAGAGACCTGAAGTGGAACCAATTGACTCACACAGTAGTAAATACAAAGTAAAGCAATGATCTTGGCTTGAGCTCTGTGGTTCAGGGGTCTGGCCGAGTGTCCCACATAAACTCAGTCGCTGCAAACAATGGTTTTCGGGCTGTCCTTTGTAGCCTGGTTGAATCACGCTGGGGGAATGGAGAAAGTGAGCACCACTTCTTACCATGTTCTCCCTCCGCCTGCTGGTCTCCCTCGGCCCCTGTGTCGGACGCCGCAGGGATCACTCACCACCAATCAGCCCAGGGCAGACCCGACGATGGCGGGGGAAGTATTAAATTACTGATGACATTATATTATTGTAATGTGATATATTATCATTCACTTATTTTGCGACTGATGTATATATATATATTTTGCTAGGAGAAGTACATTTCCAAAGCCAGTATTTCTAAATCTTGCCAGCATATGGTTGAGAATATCACACATATGCTTTAGTAATAAACTCTCTTGTATAGCTTTACGTGAGCAGATCTGGGCAGGTCTGATTTCCAGGAAAGTGTGTGTGTGTGTGTGTGTGTGTGTGTGTGTGTTACACGCATAGGTATAGCAGGAGCACCACAAAACTAATTTTAACTACCAATTTATCTTAGTGTGTTTGTTATCACCAATACATTAAGTTGTGGTTATGGTATATTGAGTTATAGAAAAATATACCAAACATGGAATTTGGCTTAAACATTTCCCCTGAACACCATCCAAAAACTATGGCCTGGATTATTCTGTCTTATAATTAGCCAAATCATGTTGGCCATGATAACATCTGGAATATCTTTAGTTTCTTCTGTTTTGGGTTATATTATTACCTAATTTTTTTTTTTTACTTTATAAATAATTTTTGTAGAAAATTTGTATAGGGTTTAAATGCATTTGTGTGGCTTTAAGTGCATTTGTATATGAAATTCCTACTTATGCTAGCTGAGGAAGAAGAAAAGTACTTACATTTTTGTAGAATGCAGATACTTCAAGGACCTATAATGGGAAGTCAGTACTCAATAGACAAACTTCATCGAGAAAAACATCATTGGATATCCTCCATGTTGGTGGTTCCCCATCTTGGCCGACCACTGCATGATGCAAGAAAACTTTTTAAAAAATCTTAATACCCTGATACCTGAATTCTTCCCCAGAGATTCTGATTTAATTGGTATGGGATAAGATCTAGGGGGCAGCATTTTTAAAAAGTGCCCATGAGGATTCTAACATGAGGCTAGCTAATATTGGAAATCCCAGTTCTATCTGACAGATCTTATTTTGGATACCAAAGGAACAAGAATTACAATGTCTTCAATGGGTGAGGAAATAGAGAATAATTCAAGACAACTACCAAATTTTCTTTTGTATTACAATTTTATGATTCCCCTGTGACAATGCTGTTGACATAAAAAAAAACCTACAACCATTGCCAAAATCACATGTGAAAGTATTATGAATGAAAAGTTCTTTTGTCAGCAGATTATAAAGCATCGTAACTGTGAATCTAACCTTTTAAAATATTCTTCCAACCAAAAAAAAAGAGCTCAACATATTGAATAAAGTGCCAAAAAATACAAAAGAGAGATATAATGTATAAAATATGATATTGAATTAAAAATGAGTAATTACATCTGACATTGGGTTGATGTTGATAGACTTGTAGTAATTAGAATGTTGGAGAAGCACAGAGAGGCTTTTGGTGGGTTCCTGGAGGTGATGATGGTTGAGCTGGAAGTAGAGCTCTCTCAGGTGGGAGAAAATGGTGTGAATAAAAGTACAAATCCATGAAACAGAGGAGGTTATCCTGTGCTTTTGACAGTGGACAAAAACTACTTAAGCACTGTAGAGGTCATCTGACCCATTTTCCCTGACCTGTAGCACAATTTCCCAGACTGGATCTATGATCTCCTTTTTTTGTGGGAGGAAGCCTGTGTATATTGTGAGGCCTAGGTCTTAGGAATAAATTTTGTCTGCTCAAAAGGAGCATTAACTCTTTCAGATAATAATGCTTGAATAGATGTAATTTTATAAATGGAATTTATATAGCTTGAAAAGTTCATGCGTTTCCCCTACTGAGCATCTTAGTCACTTCTCAAGAGCAGGACAAGAGCCATTACCTTGTCAGAGTAAAACATAAAGCAAAGAACTCTTTTTCCCCCATGAGGTCTAATAGAGCAAATCACCTACATGGAAAGACATTATTTTTGCCTGAAAGATAGGAGCACATGGTGAGTCATAAATCAATAAAAACATAACCATAAGCTATTTAGTGATTCATCTGTGACTTATTTCTAAAATAAGCCTCAAGCAGATGAGCATTTTACTTATATCCTCAGCTACTGCTCTGAGATGCGCTCATAAAGTTCTAGGGTCAAACTATACCTTTGACTGCTAGAATAAAATCCCCACTGACACAAAACCTCAGGAAATCTGTGGTTTGCAGAAGGGTAACCATTCATATTTCTTTGTTTCCCCTTGAAAAAGCCTTTAGATTTTCTTTTCTCTGTAACTAAATGAAATCAAATCTTACTTTTCATACTTCATGATTTTTGAAAAGAAGTTTGCTAAATGTGGCAAACTTTTCCAAAAATTGCCAAAGCAATATGCCCAGGACCAGATGTTCTAGCAGTTTGCCATTATCCCATCAAGAAGTGGTCTGTTTCCCTTCCCTTTGAAACTTGACAGCCCTCTGTGACTACCCAGGTGAAGAGAATGTGGCACAAGAGACTCAGTGTGTCTACTTCTCTTCTCCCTGGGACTTGGCTTGAGTGGATCTTTGTAACTGCCCCAATGGATGCAATGTGGTAGAAGTGAGGCTTCAGAGGCTCAGTCATAAAAAGTGATACAGCTTCTCCCTGGCTCTGTCTTTCTCTCAGGATACTTGCCCAAAGAATCTAGCCACCATGTTGGGAGGAAGCTCAGGCCACATGGAAAGGCCATTTGTAGATGCTCTGGTACGAATCACTGAATTCTACTCCTGAAACCAATATTGTACTATATGTTAGCTAAGTAGAATTTAAATAAAAATTTGAAAAAAAAGAAAAAAAAAAGATGTTCTAGTAG